>NC_035435.2:65074983-65399983 GCF_002127325.2 Helianthus annuus
CAAGCGGCTCTCGGTACGTCGCTTGACTTAAGTACCGTGTTCCATCCTCAAACCGACGGACAGACTGAATGAACGATCCGTACTCTTGAAGAGATGCTCCGTGCGTGTGTTATAGACTTCGGTGGTAGTTGGAACAAATACCTACCGTTAGTCGAATTCTCGTACAACAACAGCTATCATGCCAGCATACAAATGGCACCATTCGAGGCTTTATATCGAAGAAGTTGTCGTTCGCCTATTGTGTGGCACTAGATCGGTCACTCGCAATTAACTGGTCCCGAGTTACTACAAGAAACGACTGACAAAATCCTCCAGATTCGAGACAACTTGTCGAAGGCCAGGGATAGACAGAAAAGTTACGCCGATAGAAGACGCAAGCCCCTTGAATTTGACGTTGGCGACTACGTACTCCTAAAGGTATCACCTTGGAAGGGTGTGGTCAGATTCGGCAAGAAAGGGAAACTAGCGCCTCGATATGTTGGACCTTTTAGGATTCTGGAAAGAATCGGAAAAGTCGCCTACAGACTTGAGCTACCGGAGGAACTTAGTAACGTCCACCCGACTTTCCATGTGTCAAACCTCCGAAAATGCCTAGCTGATCATGATTTGATTGTACCCCTCGACGACCTTCAGATCAACGAAACGCTGCATTTCGTAGAAAAGCCTGTCGAAATCATGGATCGCCAAACCAAGCAACTCAGGCGCTCACGCATCCCTATCATGAAAGTCCGATGGGAAGGCAAACGAGGCGCAGAGTTCACTTGGGAACTCGAAAGCGACATGAAGGCTAAGTACCCGCAGTTGTTCAAATGAAGACCTGAAGCGAGAAATTGGTAAGAACGTACAAATTAACGTGATTCACGGTGCTGTGCAGCCTCGAGCCTAATTTCGGGACGAAATTCCCTAAACAAGGGGAGGCTGTAACACCCCGTGTTTTCGAATGTCAAAGTCAAAGTCAAAGTCCAAGTCAACTTTGACTTCTTTGACTGTAAATAGTCTATTTTTATGTTTTATTTGTATTATGTGGAGTAAGTGTTGTTAATCAGAATAAATTGAAGTAATCGAATGTTTAATCGACACGAACCGACTAACGACTGTGAATAGTAGGAAGTAACAATGCGATAAAGTTAATCAATCGATAATCAAGCTAATCGAATCATCAATCGAACTCGAAACTCGAATTATGCGAATTTGGTGTTATATTACTTGTGTGTGCCTTATGTGTTACCTGTGCGTGTTTACTTTATGTTTTCTGTGGTAATCAATCGAATCAATCGAAACTCGAATCGAAACTCGAAACTCAATCAAATGCAATCGAAATCGAATCATGATAGTTAGTGGAAAAGAGGTTATACGAGATATAGATGCTCGTATGTAGATATAGTGGTTGGGATTAAAAGTAATTTGAATAGGAAACTCTATCGTGCTCGTATCGTCTTCAATCGAAATCGAAATATCAGAAATCGTCACACCGAACACTCGAAACAGGCTGTGGATAGATCAGGCTGCCAGCCGATCGGACGGACTGTCCGATCGAGCAGGCTGTCCGTTCGGAATGCCTGGCCGATCGGCCAGCCCTTTCCTCTTTTGGAGCCTATAAATAGGGTTGTCATTGTCATGCTTTCCACTTTTGGAAACTCTCTGACCGACCAGCTCGTGCTCCTCATCTTTTCTCAGATTTCTTCCGATTCCGGTAAGTTTTCATCCTAAATCTTGTACTTTCTTGATCAATACATACTCCTACACCTTTCTATCTTTCAAATCTTGATTTCTAACCGTGAAATCATCAAGATCTAAGCATTCTAGGATGATGCATCATGGTGTTCTTCAAGAACATCATGCTTTGGCCTCATTCCACCAAGAATCACTTGGATCTAACCAATTTCGACATAAATAAGCTAAGATCTATCACAAATCTCAACATTTACATGATGTAAAGGATTGAAAGAAGGATTTCCAACTTTCTTTCAACTCTTTTACACTCAATGTCTTCAAACCGGTAGAAACAGAACTTGAGCCAACTCCCTAGTCATTCTAATGGTTGTATGGTTCAAGATTCGGATTCTATTTACTAGGTTCACCGATTTATGGTTGAACGTTAAACCACCGTTCCGAACCGTTCACCGGCCAGACTTGGGTGATTCCTGTCCGAGCAGGAGAAACAAGTAAGAATGAAGGTTCCATTGTTCAGCTCGTTGTCAAAATACCTCGATAACGTCAAACAATCAGAATAGCCAAGTGTTAGACGAACAGGCCGACCAGGTCAGGATGCTCACCGATCGAACAGGCTGTTCGAACGAACAGCCCAACCGATCGGACATATCAGCCGATCGACCAGGCCAGCCGATCGGCTAGCAAGTGGCCCACACTTTGGCAAATTCATGAAGTATAGTGTTGAACGAGGTGATGTTCGATCGAACGAACTGTTTGGTAACATTACTCATCGGATCATGAGATACTATGCTTCAACCATTAATCGATTTTCAACTCGTTCGACGTATTGGAATGCCACCCGATCGAGCATGCTGTTCGATCGAGTGACATCCTACTGAGGACTACTACTGAAGTTCCTAACCGATCGGATAAGCCGGCCGATCGAACAGACCGTTCGATCGATCGACCTGAAAAATAAGGACACTTCAGTGTTCTCAAATACTACAACGAAAACTTCAAAAGGTCAAACCATCATACACAAACACATCTTACTCAAAGGAAGAAACAATCCACTCGAACAGTCCAGCCGATCGAGCCTGCCGGCCGATCGAACAGACTGTCCGAACGGACTGCCTAACCGAACGAACAACCCGTCCGATCAAACCTGCTGTTCGATCGACCAGGCTGTTTGACCCATCATCACTTGTTAACCTGTAACACGTAGAATGTTAATCATCGATATGCTATCGAACTATTCAGGCTAACCCTACTCTCAAGCGCTCCCTTCAATCCATCAATCAATCGCTGTGAGTATACTCGAACCCTTTTTGCTTTAGCACTTTTGGGTGTTACATACGTTACTTATCAAAATCACAATCGAACACACTACTCAATTATTTGAACGCTAACCGATCCGCGTGTATTACGTGACTAAATAAATGCTTGTTGTTATGTTTACACGTGGAATGCTGTCTACCTGCCTTACCGACGTAGTACTATAGTTTGGACTCAGCACCCGTTCACACGGGGGTTGTTAAGGACAATTACTTGCATGGATTACGGTGGTAGTCATGTATTGCGAACTGTCTCGGACAGTCAACCCGCAGTCACTGGTATCGATAGATCCATGTCGATAATTAACATGCTTCGTTTTCCTCTGCGTACGTGCTGGTTATGCGTAAACTATTTCGAACTCTATATGTTATTATCAAACTTGTATGCTCACCTTTACATTATATGTATTGACTTTATTTTAACGTATGTGACAGGTGTTTAAGATGTTTGCTTGCTAGGAAAGCGAGGCTAGAATAAAGCTCTAGAGCCCCCCAACAAATAGTTGTTTGTCAGGAACAAGCGTCTAGAGCATAGTTGTTTGTAGATCTTGTCCGACCGGGTCTTTAGAAGCATTTGAACAATATTCATATCATTTATATTTAAATCTGAGTTGTCGGAACAGAATTACTTGACTAGTTGTTATCTGTAATAATTTATTGTATTATTTGGGATACGGTATGGGACGCATCATTTAACTGAATAGTATTAATAGTTGTTGTAGAAACTTCTAGACAATCTGTTTCGCTCAGTGCCATGCCCCGATGATTCCGCCATCGGTTGGGGTGTGACAACTTGTATTGGGCAGGGAAGGGGACTACAACCATTCCAGATAGAGGCGTATACGGACCTCTTTTATCCGCTATTTCAATAACACCAAACTATGACTTCAGAATAGGATCGAGACTCTCTGCTGGAGCTATAGCCAGTATTGTGATTGGTTCCTGCATATTTACTAGGCTAATTTTGGCTATGCTTTGGAAGAAAGGTTATTTAGGTGGAGATAAAGAAGATAAAGAGCTCCGTGCACTTGAATTGCAAACCAACTATTTTAGTCTACAATAAATCAAATCTGCTACACATAACTTTGATTCTGCAAATAAGATTGGTGAAGGCGGCTTCGGACCGGTTTACAAAGGTGTACTCTCAGATGGTTCTGAAATTGATGTTAAGCAATTATCAGCCAGATCAAAACAGGGGAACCGTGAATTTGTGACTGGAATAGGCATGATATCCACTTTACAACATCCAAATCTTGTTAAACTTTATGGTTGTTGCATTGAAGGAAAAGAGTTATTACTAATATATGAATATCTAGAAAATAACTGTCTTGCACGCGCCCTTTTTGGTAGTGATGACCAGAAGCTTAAGTTGGATTGGTCTAGAAGAAAAAAGATATGCATGCAAATAGCGTGCAGTTTAGC
Source organism: Helianthus annuus (assembly GCF_002127325.2). Taxonomy (NCBI): domain Eukaryota; kingdom Viridiplantae; phylum Streptophyta; class Magnoliopsida; order Asterales; family Asteraceae; genus Helianthus; species Helianthus annuus. Next base: position 65,079,393 of record NC_035435.2, read on the forward strand.
TTATCTCAATGAGGGATCAAGATTAAAAATTGTTCATAGAGACATAAAAGCCACTAATGTGCTTCTAGACAAGTATCTTAATGCTAGAATATCTGATTTTGGTTTAGCGAAATTGGATGAAGGAGAGAATACTCATATCAGCACATGAATTGTAGGAACAATGTAAGATTTTTTCTCTTTAATCGAACAACTGAACTATTTAAGTATGGGAACCTTATGGTGTAAATTCGTAGAGGGTATATGGCTCCAGAATATGCAATGAGTGGGTACTTGACAGATAAAGCAGATGTTTACATCTTCAGAATTGTCGCATTGGAGATTGTTAGTGGGAAAAGCAATACAAATTAAAGGCCAAAGGAAGAGTTTTTCTACCTCCTAGATTGGGTAACTTCTAGTAAATTTTCAAAAGGGTAAAACAGTCATTTTACACAAACTTAACAAATTTTGTTACGTAAGTTAGTGTTAGAACACAAACTGAAAATCACATATTTTAAGTATACAACTGTTTAAAGTTAGAGCCCCTCGTGCTGATAACGCGATAAGAAACTAAATGTAATTTTGTATTCAATCTCCAAATCAGTTCATCGACATTTGATACAAAATGTAACTATACATATAGACAATAACTGCCAAACAGTTATGTTTGTATATCTGGTTTTATAACAAATTCCTACTAGTCCAATTTGTTCTTCAAGACTTTTCCCCATTATAAATACTTCATGTATTCTAATGTAAAAGACACTGTTAATAATAAGGGAAAATGTCACATAAATGTAATCAAGTTTGCCAAGTGTTTCAATTAAGTCATCCAAACTTTTTTTGTGTCTCTAAAATAACTAAACTTTAATTTAGTGTTTTAATGGTGCGTAATTACCAGGTCACCAGGTTACTTTTTTTTTCTCTTACTTTTTTTTCTTTTAATAATAGATATTATTTGTATCATGTCATCATTCAATCTAATATTCTTCGATGATCAATCTACCCCTCTATGCCGACCATTAGCCTATGAAGAACAAGGCAAGGACGCAAACACCATAACCAACAAAAATAATAAATGGTAGCAACGGCATTGTCGAAGACGAGGGCAGTATCACCAGAAGATGAAGTTGCTCTTCAATTTCAATTACATTGTTGTATCACCACTGTAAGAGCTAATCTTCATATTCATATAATTTTACTCTTAAAAAAAATAAAAATAAAATAAGAATAAAATAAAAAAAATCTGCACACTTCCATAATGAATTATTAGATTTGTTGTGCAATGTTGAAGAGTATCTCAACAAATAAATTCCAATGGACTGAATTTGTAAGATCTGATTGATATTTGTGAGAATTGTGATTGAAAGCCGATGGACTATTTATGAGATCTGATTGATATTTTAGAGAATTGTGATAGAAAGCCAAAGTGTAGTGGGGGAGTGGTGTATGGATTTATTGGATTGAGCAGACCAAGTGGGTCGATGGGTGGGATGAACAAAATTAAAACTGAATTTGTGAGAAGATAAGTATGGATTTATGATGATTTGTTATAGTTTTAATTGAAAAATGTATTATTTATATCTTCTAAATCATATTAAAGATTAAAAAAATAGAAAATTAAAAGAAACCTGACACATCATCATTTATAACCTGGTAACCTGATAATTACATCGGATTAGAACAACAAACAAAACTTTAATGACTTTAAAGAAACAAAATAAGTTTCAGTGACTTAACTGAAACAGTTGTTAAACTTCTTTACATTTCTACAAAGTTACCCCTAATAATAAATATATTTTTCTCTCTCAATATCTCTTCTCATCTTCTTCTTATTAGGCTTTTTCATAACAATTACATTATTCTACATACTAATTGACTAGACGTTTTATTTGGCTTCAATTTGCATAATATTGGCTAATAATTATATTCTTTTTGGAAAGAATAAGATAATGTCCCCCCGTATGGAAATGTTGGTTGACTGTGTGTGAACCAACAGCGCCCTATTGGCAATAATTGTTAGGGCAATGGTTTAAAGATAGGGTGCCCCACGATCACAATAAAACAAAAAGGCTATGGGAGATTGCCTACACGTCCCTCCATCTCTCCATTTATTATTTCGGTGAAAAATAATTTATTAAAATAAAAAGATATCAAAATATTTAGGTTTGTTTTTATTTTCATTTCTCCGATTTGTTACAGTCTAGTTTGGTGGCAATGCGCTAAATTCCAAAAATGCCATTATTTGTGTCATATTCTTGAGGGAAAATACAAATTTTACATTAATTATTTGTTGTGTTTTTATATATTTTGAATGTTACCTTATTACAAATGATTATGACATTTACTTTTGTTTCATCTTTATAATTGCATGTTGACAACTTGACATGGACTAACGGATCAATAAAATGAGTTTATCTTCAAGTTACGTTGATCAACTATAGATATATCTGGTTGATAACATGTCTCTTTGATATTAATTGTTTTTTATAAGATTGGTTTTGCTTACATCATTCATTAACAGTGAAATGTGAAAGAAGGAGATAATGAATTCATTAAATTTTCTTCATTAACTTCAAGAGAAAATTTAATGGGTTTAAAGTTAGTTTTATTTGGCAAAAGTTCAAGGAAAAGAATCTACACATTGGAAGCATCATTAGAAAGACCCACAGGCAAATGAATTGAGAGACCAAAGGAAGTTCTAAAAGAGTTGATGTTACAATGTAGGAGATTATAAACACTTCTTCTGCACATGTCTCGTTTGAATTTGTTCCTATTTCAGATTGAGAGACGTGTTGCTTCATGTTTTCACTTATTTCTAATTTATTTTTACCTTTTTTTCTTGGAAAATAGAATGAACGACAAAATTGAATGAACATCTTGATCTTCACACCAGAGATCAAGAGGCTTGTCAAACTGCTCTAAATCTTTGGGTCTGTTTGGTATGGGGTAATGGAATGGATGGGGGAATAGAATGGATGAGGTAATGGAATGGACAATGGAATGAAATGGATCATTCCATTCCAATGTGATGTTTGGTTACACATATGTGAATAGAATGAATCACTACTTTGTACATTTTGATAAAAAAAAAACTAACGAAATACAATTGTATTAAAAACGACAAAAATATAATTGCCTCAATAATAATAATAATAATAATAATAATAATAATAATAATAATAATAATAATAATAATAATAATAATAATAATAATAATGGTAAAATAATTAATACTAACATTTTTATATATATTAATATTAGTATTAATATAAATATATATAAATATAAACATAAACATAAATATAATAATAATAATAATAATAATAATAATAATAATAATAATAATAATAATAAATTTATATTTCATTCCGTTCCTTGAAGGAATGAAAAAAAAACACCCCCTTACCAAGGAATGAAAATTGTTATATTTGGAAGGAGTTACATTCCTTTGGAATGCTCCATTCCATTACCCCATGATAACCAAACATGTTTCTTTTCATTCCATGAGAATGAACCATTCCATTCCACCTTCTATTCCTTCATACCAAACGCTACCTTTATGTAGGAATGAGAGGTGGAATAGAATGGACCATTGTAAGGTAATAAAGAAAAGAGTGTTTGGTTGACCGATATAATGGAATCACCCATTCCAAAATGCATTCCATTCCCTTAAAATCATTCAATCCGCCCCTCCTGTTTTTTCCTATTACATTCCCTCTTCATCCTTCATTAACAACACCACAACCCTCCAATGTTACCACCATCCACCACCGCCATCCGCCGTCGTCACCCACCACCGCCATAGCTACCACTGCCGCCGGCCAGCTCCGACCACCACCACCGCCCACCGTTGCCACCCACCAACAACACCACCACTACAACCGCAACCATCGCCACCACCTCCCCCACCAGCCACCGTTGCTGCCGCCACCGTCGCTGCCACTACTGATCATCGCCGCTACCCACGTCCGCCACCACCCATTGTTGTCGCCGCCGCCACCTCCCACCATCGCCGTCGCAACCACCACGACACCGCCCACCGTAGCCTTCGCTACCACCTCCGACCACCGCCGCTATCAACACCCACCACCGCTGCCACCCATCGTCGCCGGTACAACCGCCACCTATCACCACCCACTATCATCGTCCACCAATGACCATTGCCATCCGATTTGATCCCTTCGTCGTATCTTGCCACCAAATAACAAATAGTAATAACGAATTCCATTCTCACATGGCAAACAAATAAGACATGGAATGGTAATGATCAATTCAATTAACTCATCCATTCCATTACCTCATTCATTCCATTCCACCATTCATTCCGTTACCCCATACCAAACATACATGGAATGGATAATGGAATGAAATAGATCATTCCATTCCATTTTGATGTTTGGTTACTCATATGTAAATAGAATGAATCATTACTTTGTACAAATTGATACACAAAAATATAATTGCCTAAATAATAATAATAATAATAATAATAATAATAATAATAATAATAATAAAATGTTTCTTTCCAATTTTTGAAGGAATAAAAAAGTCACCACCCACCATCATCGCCCACAAAACTCAAGTAAGTATATGATGGAGGCATTAGGACTAACCCTTTTTCTTTCAACACCATTATTTTTATTTTTTTTACCTACCCAAAAATCCCCCTAGTTAACCCCTTTGAGTCTAAACCGTTTTCATTTCTTACCCCAAAACCCTTTTTACCCACCAAAAAACTCTTTTATTTTTACCCTTTATTTTAGTAACTAGCTCGGTTTTCGTGTGACTAAAAAAAAAATTACAATGAAGTTAGAAATAAACAAACAAAGCTCCTAAAACAAAAGCTTGTTTGAAGAAATACTTCATTAAGAAAAAGAAGTCACTAAAACAAAATGTTTTACGAAAACTGACGTTTTTCGCCCTTTTCTACTAACTACTAACCCAACTACCCACCTTTAGCCCAAGCCTTTACCCAAAAAAGTCCTCTTGATATTTACAAAGTTAAAAAGGAGGAGGATTGATTGCTTGGCAAGCCTATGGTAGGAATAAGTTCCATGCCGCTCTCGAGTGATTCACTAAAAAAGACACCTTCGGCCGAGTGTGAGTGATTTCTCCCATGAGGTATGTGAACTTGTATATAAATGGAATTTTAAAAAGGCATGTTATGCCCAAATAAGTAATTTCTCTTATGAAACGTTCTAAGTAAATCATAACAAATAGGATTGTAAATAAATAAAAATAAAACCCAATAAAGATCTTGGATTCCCAACACTCTATGACAAGCCAAAACCTTCTCTTCTACCCATTCCATTTGGGAGTGTAAGCCACGTATTAAAGAGTTTTGCTTGAGGACAAGCAAAAAATTCAAGTGTGGGGATATTTGATGTGTGTAAAATGCAACATATAAATTACATCAAATGAGGCATAAAACTAACCCTTTTTAAGTACTAATGTTGGAAAAAGAGTGTTTTTGTCTTCCTTTTGTATTTTCAGGATTAAATGAGCTCAAATTAACAAAAGAAGCAAAAAGGCAGCTAAATCTAACATAAATACAAGAAAAGGAACATAAGTGGATTGCACGACCCCTCGACAGCATCCTCCCAAGCAAAACAGAGAAGGCAGAAGACTGAACACGCCCCGTGCTCAACGAGCACGGGGCCGTGCCCAAGAAGCAGCAGATAAGACAAACCTATAGAAGCTTCTATTGCCCACCACGGGGCCGTGCCCAGTGAACACGGGGGCGTGGCGAAAGTACTGCAGGCGCATTAATTGTAATTGCGAATTACAATTAATGAGGAGAGAGATTGTCAGACAGGCACGGGGCCGTGCCCAGCGGACATGGGCTCAAAGTCGAAGCCTGGGCACGGCCTCGTGCCTGTCTGACAATCTCTCTCCTCGTTAATTGTAATTCGCAATTACAATTAATGCGCATGCAGTACTTTCGCCACGCCCCCGTGTTCACTAGGCACGGCCCTGTGGTGGGCAATAGAAGCTTCTATAGGTTTGTCTTATCTGCTGCTTCTTGGGCACGGCCCCGTGCTCGCTGAGCAAGGGGCGTGTTCAGTCTTCTGCCTTCTCTGTTTTGCTTGGGAGGATGTTGTCGAGGGGTCGGGCAATCCACTTATGTTCCTTTTCTTGTATTTATGTTAGATTTAGCTGCCTTTTTGCTTCTTTTGTTAATTTGAGCTCATTTAATCCTGAAAATACAAAAGGAAGACAAAAACACTCTTTTTCCAACATTAGTACTTAAAAAGGGTTAGTTTTATGCCTCATTTGATGTAATTTATATGTTGCATTTTACACACATCACCGTGCTAGACATAGTGACTGGCAGTAATCCTACTACTGTCCGTCAAGCGATTGAGTTGGCTGCTACTCTCACCGAGTCTCAGGTCAGAAAAGGGGAAATTGACCCGTAAGGGTGATAAGAAGAAGTCGGCCGATTGTGCACAGGAAAAGGGTAAGGGTAAGGGTAAGAAGCAAGGTGAGCCTTCGAAGAAGTCAAGGAAGCGCAAGGCTTCCCAAAACTTTGTAGTTACTGCTCAGAACCTTCAGAACCCACCAGCCCAACCGCCTGCGAAGAAGCAATATGCTGGTACTGCACCTCACTGTGCTCGATGCAACAGTCATCATGTTGCCCAACAGACTTGTAAACAGTGTACTGCGTGTGGTAGACTTGGGCATCTGGCCAACATTTATCGTTTTGGCCAAAATCAGGCTGCTCAGGTTCCAGCACAAGTTCAGGGGAATGTTGGAGATTCCCACCTGGTTCGTGTTTTAATTGCGAAAAAATGGGTCATTTCGCAACAACTGCCCGAGGTTGGTAAATGCAAATCCGAATGGTAACGCGATCGCGAATGTGAATCCCGCTCGTGGACGAGCATTCAATCTGAACGCGAATGAGGCGAGGGCGGACAACGAGATTGTTAACGGTACGTTCCTTGTTAACAATCAACTTGCATCTGTTCTTTTTTATTCTGGTGCCGATAGGAGTTTTGTTTCATTATCCATTGAGCCTTTGCTTGCGATACCTAGAACTAAACTGAGGAAACCCCTATCTGTTGAAGTTGCTACTGGTAAACCACTCGTACTCGATTCTGTTCTTCGTGGTTGTCAATTGAACCTCGATAACCATCTTTTTCCTATTTACCTCATGCCGATGCAACTTGGGAGTTTTAACATCATCGTAGGGATGGATTGGTTAACCAAACATCATGCCGAAGTTGTTTGTTTCGACAAGATCATTCGTATTCCTCTTATGTCATGTACGAAGGCCCAACGCTATTTACGAAAAGGATATGTTGCTTTTCTGGCACATGTCACCGAGGAGAAAAGCAAGAGCAAGAGTATTCAGGATATTCTGATTGTTCTGGATTATCCAAAGGTGTTTCCTGATGAACTGCCTGGTTTGCCTCCAGTTCGTCAAGTCGAGTTTCATATTGACCTTGTACCCAATGCCAACCCGATTGCGAAAGCACCCTATCGTCTTGCACCGTCTGAGATGCAAGAATTATCGAAACAGCTTCAAGAATTGTCTGATAAAGGATTCATCCGACCGAGTTATTCACCTTGGGGAGCTCCTGTTCTCTTTGTGAAGAAGAAAGATGGATCTTTTCGAATGTGTATCGATTATCATGAGCTTAATAAGCTTACCATCAAGAATCGATATCCCCTACCTCGAATCGATGATCTCTCTGATCAGTTGCAAGGTGCTACCTGTTTTTCCAAGATCGATCTGTGTTCTGGGTATCATCAGTTTCGTGTTCTCGAAGAAGATATTCCCAAAACTGCGTTCCGAACGGGATATGGGCATTATGAGTTCACTGACATGCCTTTTGGTTTGACAAATGCTCCAGCTATTTTCATGGACTTAATGAATAGGGTCTGTAAACCTTATTTAGACAAGTTTATCATTGTGTTCATCGACGATATTCTTGTTTATTCAAAGTCTCGAGCCGATCACGAGCAACATCTTCGTTTGACTCTGGAACTCCTGAAGAAGGAACAACTTTTTGCCAAATTCTCCAAGTGCGAATTCTGGCTTAAAGAAGTTCAATTTTTAGGTCATATAGTCAACGAGCAGGGTATTCACGTGGATCCATCCAAAATAGCTGCTATTAAGGATTGGAATACACCAACGACACCTACCGAGATTCGATCTTTTCTTGGTCTTCCTGGTTATTATCGTCGTTTCATTTCGAACTTCTCGAAGATCGCGGTTCCACTCACTGCTTTGACTCAGAAGAAAAAGCCTTTTGAGTGGGGACCTAAGCAAGAAGAAGTGTTCCAAACGCTGAAACAGAAGCTATGTGATGCTCCTGTTCTATCCTTGCCCGAGGGGAATGATGATTTCGTTGTCTACTGTGACGCATCGAATCTAGGCCTTGGTTGCGTTCTTATGCAATGAGGTAAAGTTATTGCGAATGCATCTAGACAATTGAAAGTTCACGAAAAGAACTACACGACTCATGATCTTGAGTTGGGTGCTGTAGTCTTTGCTCTCAAAATCTGGAGACACTATCTTTATGGCACGAAGTGTGTGGTTTTCACAGACCACAAAAGTCTCTAGCATATTCTCAATCAGAAGGAGCTGAAAATGAGGCAACGACGTTGGGTGGAGCTCTTAAACGACTACGATTGCGAGATTCGCTACCATCCTGATAAGGCGAATGTCTTAGCTGATGCACTTAGTTGAAAAGAGCGAGTCAAGCTTCATTCTGTTCGCACTCTATCTGATCTTCAAACTCGTATTCTTCAAGCTCATCAATTTTGTGTTTCACAAAATTTGATAGGTAAGGAATTACCACGTCAACTTGAGCTTAAACTCGAAGCAAAGGACGATGGTTTACTCTATTTCAAGGATCGTTTGTGGATTCCGAAACAAGACGATCTTCGCACTTTAGTGATGGACGAATCTCATAAGTCTCGATATTCTATCCATCCTGGTGCTGATAAAATGTACAAGGATCTTCATACTCAGTATTAGTGGCCTGGTATGAAAAAGGATATTGCCTTGTTTGTATCGAAATGCCTAACTTGTCTCAAAGTCAAGGCTGAACATCAACGACCATCTGGTTTGCTTGTACAACCAGAAATACCGGTTTGGAAGTGGGAGAACATTGCGATGGGTCTCATCACTAAATTACCGCGTACATCTAGAGGTCATGATGCTATATGGGTTGTTATCAATCGATTAACGAAGTCAGCTCATTTTCTTGCGATTCGCGAGGATCTATCTGCTGATAAACTTGCAAAGATTTATGTTGATGAGATTGTATCTCGACATGGTCTTCATTTGGACATCATATCTGATCGTGATGCTCGATTTCCATCTCATTTCTGGAAGACCATGCAATCTGCCATGGGAACCCAACTAAATCTAAGCACTGCTTATCATCCCCAAAAAGATGGACAATCTGAGAGAACGATTCAAACTTTGGAGGATATGCTTAGAGCATGCGTGATAGACTTTGGTGGTAATTGGGATTCTCATTTGTCATTGATCGAGTTCTCTTACAACAATAGTTATCATGCTAGCATCAATATGGCACCATTCGAAGCTCTTTACGGTCGAAAATGTCGTTCACCTGTCTGTTGGAATAAGATCGGTGAAGCTTAGCTTACTGGACCTGAACTCATTCTGGAAACGACAGACAAAATCAAGAAAATTCGCGATAACCTTGTGACAGCTAGAAGCCGTCAAAAGAGTTATGCGGATATGCGACGCAAGCCCTTGGAATTTCAAGTCGGAGACCATGTCCTACTCAAGGTGTCACCTTGGAAGGGAGTGGTGAGATTTGGAAAGAAAGGAAAACTTGCACCTTGATATGTTGGACCATTTAAGATTGTTGAAAGAGTTGGAAAGGTTGCCTATCGACTAGAGCTACCTCCAGAGCTTGGAAATATTCATCCGACTTTTCACTTGTCCAATTTGTGAAAGTGTTTAGCTGACGCTGATCTTCACATTCCTCTTGACGAGATCCAAATCGATGAAACAATGCACTTTGTCGAGAAACCTGTGGAGTTAGTGGACCGTACATTCAAACAGTTGAAGAACAAATGGATTCGATTGGTCAAGGTTCGCTGAGAGTCCAAACGTGGCCCAGAGTTTACTTGGGAACGTGAGGACCAAATGAAGGCGAAATATCCGCAATTGTTCTCACAAGTTTCCTCTAGTTAAAATTTCGGGACGAAATTTCCTAAAGTAGGGGAGACTGTGACAACTGTGCCCTTTAATCGATGAACAATGTTAATTATTAATAAAACAATGTGTTTTGGTGTTTTTATGTGTGCATTTGTGTTTGGTGATTTTACAATTTGATTCGATTCGATTTCAAGCTTTAAATCGCTTTCTAGAAAGTTATACGCAAACTGGTGCGTAAACGCAGTCAGTTTAACGCAACAAACACTCCGGGATAGTGGAATAGGCTTAACATACCTTAAATAACCTTCACGTAACTTAGAAATAATTTTTGAATGGTTTGGTGTATCGAAATCAAGTTTGTTCGATCGCAGGGACTATTTGTGTCAAACTGCGAAACTATACCGATTTGTATAGTAACGAACATTCCGGAACTTGATCATAAGTTAAACATATCATAAATATCCTTTACATAGCTTAGAAATAGGCTTTGAGGGGTTCGGTATGCTAAAACAAACTTTATTGATCAATAGGGACTAAAAGCGTCAAAAAGTGCATAAGTTTGCATTTTCGCACATATCTTACATTCTGAATATATCCGGACACCCAAAAATTTATGTAATCATTAGAATAATTTATTTTAGTGATTTGCATGATAAAATTTCATTCATCGCTCAATTTGGATCGTTTTACGTTCATTACGACTTCTGTCGTAATTTACTTAACAACGCAACCGTACGACCAAACGAGCCGACATCCGAGATATTTTTGAGCACATTTTAAGTTCCCTATACTTTAACTTCATTTTAGTGCTTTGAAATAGGGTTAACGGGGCTTAAACGTGTCAAAAATGCATCGAAAACCAAGTTGGGGCTTTAGGGACTAAATCTGCCATTTTTGAAACTTGCTGACCTGCAAGGTCCTTACGAACCATATAGGTATGTGCTTACGGTCCGTAAGCAGTGCCCAGATCAGTAGAAATGCAGAAACATTGAATCTGGTCCTTTCCATCTATTCCAATGGTTTTGATCTCTTGTTTTTCTTGCTATGGGCTGGTTTGTGTGGAGAACAAGTCCCCCAATCATTCCCTAACACTTGTATGGCCAAGATCTTTCCCTCCTTGCCAAGAAATGATCCTAACGGTTTTCCAAAAACTATATATAGGCATGCCATTCTTCCATTTTCCTCACATTTGATCTGAGATTTCTCTAAGTTGATGTGATAATTCACTTCATACCTGAGAAAACTTGGAATCAAATCTATTTGGACCCTTTGTAAGTCCTCTTTCGTTCTTTTATGCATTTTTAGCATGAAAGTCAAACTCTGTTTGACTTTCTGCTTTGACCACGAGTTGGTCAACACAAAGTTCGTTTGAACTTCGCAACGTGATCGTAATCACGATGGTTATAGTCCTTAGTGGCTATACCTACTGATTACCACGTTGAGTAGGCGTAGTGACGAGTCGTAGTTTCGGTCAAAATGCGCATTTAAGCGTATTTTGCAACCAAACTACTCTTGGTATCAAAACACTTTGTTTTGATATCAAAATCTGTTTTCTAACTTAGTTAAGCATGTTTTAACATGCTTAGCTCGTCACTTTTAGTTTAGTGCTTGTTTAGAGTCGTAAGTCAAGCGGTCTAAACCACCGCTTAGACTTTCGAACTCGACCCGTTTGGTCGATCATTAGGATCCGACCAAGCATGTTTAGTGACCATAGTTGCATAGGGAATAACCTTCCGAGGTTATACCTTATGGTCACCTAGTTTAAGTAGTTGTATGATAGGTAGATTATATGCCTTAGGTAAATGACCAAAATGCCATTTTCATGCATAATTGGACTTTAACCATATGTAACCTAAATATTTGTCACTTAACTGATTGTGCAACATATTTAAACATGTTTAGGCATATAATACTTGTCATAGGACTAGTTAGACGTCTCGAACACGCGTTTGCGCGAACGACGCGTTAAAGTAGCGTAAGCTACCTTAATGGGTCGTAACGGGTCGAAAGCACTTAGGTTAGGTTTCAATTTAGAATGTAGGCTTTTGTAGGATCGTTGGCACGACCAAACGAGTCGATCAGAAGAGTTGTAATCAATATGAAAGGCAGAAACAGACATATCGACTTAGAATCAGCTAGATTTGCACACAAAATCACTTTAAATGTCTTGTATATTGATATAACAACTTGTTACAACAAGTAGACACGTCGGCAGCACTTCAGTACCGGAATCAGAATCGTTACAAATGATAGGGAAACACAGGTATTTATAGGAGAGGCATTTCGTACGAAATGGTTAATAACCATTTCGTGCGGAATAGCCAACTGCCATTTCGTATGAAATGGCTAAATCCCATTTCGTGCGAAATGGATTCACAATCCTAAAATCCTGTTTTCTCGAATAACGAGCCCTAATATATATGTCCTATTACAAGACTCGATACAAGACAAAGTCGACAGACATATGCATCAACAGACTCCCCCTTGGATGTTGACGAAGTCTTCGGTGTCGAGTCTTCACAGTCTTCAGTCTTTTTCAGTCTTCATTCTTTCCAAAATGTCTAACACTGTAAGCATCCTCAATCTTTTCTCTTCTCTTTATCAGCTGTAACTAATCTCACCCTTGAATTTTGATCTAACAATCTTCAATCTTCACATACTTTTGAACTTTCTAGGATCATAATCCTGGCTCTATCCTCTCTTGATCAGATCTCTTGATTCCTTAAGTTCTTCAGTATCAGCAACTTGCGTGAATCATCAGGATCTGAAACCGGCTCTACTATCTTCTGATTTCTTTTGACTAGCAGACTCCCCCTTGAATTGTGCTGGGATCGTAGTCTTGCTTTCACAGGTTCTAGAATCGAAACCTGGCTCTCTGTAGCAACAGGATCAGAAACCTGGCAAACCTGCACATTCTCTACCTCACAATAAATTTCACAAATTTAACAATTTGGCAAATTTATATATCACTTGCAGGTATTGATCAATCTGATTTAACATTTAAAATCTCTGAAGACCTCTTGTAAGAAAAACTTTTCATCTCATCATTTACTCTCCCAAGCCTGTTGTTCATCATGTTTAGCACTTGGAATTTTGAAATTCAGCTTTTCCAATATCAGTTGTCGAAAAATAAGAAGAAATAAAATCTTTTTGTATTTTCAAAAATTTATGCTAAAACACTCAGAAAATCTTTTTGGGATTTTAGTAAAGAAAAACAGTAAAGAAATATTTACAGACAATATTTTTGTGAGTTTGTGTAAGAGGATCATATCAGTTTTTGAGACAAGTCACTAGCACCGTTAAGCTATAAACATTTTAAGATCAAAACAATTCACTTAGATTATCAGTATACTGATCCACTTAAATTTTTACACAAAGTTCAATTGTTTCGAGATACAAGGTTAAAGTTTTAAGAACTTAAACTTATACGTGTATCCCACCTCAGAATATACTCCCGTATCCAGACCTCTATATTCAGTCTTACAGGTGAGTGTACACTAATGATATCTGTAAACGGGTAAATGCGAGACCATGAGAGCTCAGGTTAGAACTTCCATTCAGACAAAGAGATGTGGCTCATCCTTAGGTGTGTCCCGTTTGGGGATCTTTTCTTCAACAGCACATGATTATTATTTTGCAATGTTTCATCATTTTTGTACTGAGGGTGAGCTTTAAGATTAAAGCAATGCAAAGCATTATACGAGGACTAGGCTATTGCTTCCGCAAAATCAGAAGTCCAGGTATGATACCCTAGATATCATTACGCACAAAAACCTAGTATGTCAGAAATAGAAAACCCTTCAAACAAGATTTCAGGGGTTACCTATATATCCGAGAGATGTTCCCCACAAAATAAGTAAGTATTACAATTTTAGATTTATATCTCGAAAACAATCTACTAATGAGTAAAAACCTACTGACACATCCTCAGTGAGACCGTTTATCACATTTTGACTTTCCAAATCTTTAGCATGCTGTGATAATCCACTGATGTACTATCATTTCCTCTTTTTCTCAACAAAACTCATTTTTGATTTTATCATGTTTTTTACTTTTTCAAAATTTTCTAAGTTTTTTGGATTTTCTGAAATTTCTTACTCCCCCTAAAATTCAAAACCATTTTAAAGAAAAAAATTGAAAACAAACTGTACAAACAAACTGACAAACTGATATCGAATTGTTTCAAATTCTCCATCCGCTTTGCTTAAACAATCAGAACTCCCCCGTACAACAAACTATTTTCCCATTATGATTTCAAAACACTTAAGTTTGTTTTAATCAAAATGGTTTTCCGGAAAATAAGTTTTGTTGATTTTACCACTTGTAAAATTGGGGTTATGATCATCATTTTGTTTTCCAATTATCCGAATAAAAGTTAAATCAAGTTCAACTTAATGACCTTGATTAACCACTTGTAAGAACAAACCTCTTGTCAACCACTTGTAGGTTTGCTTATCAACCATGCCACTCAAATGTTGAAATATGACAATTTTTCAAGAAAAAACTACCACATGTAGGTTGAAATATCACAGATGTGAATTTCTCAAGAAAGATGCCGATTCCTACTTCCCAATTACCAACCTGGGAGTTCCGGCAAGTCAGGATTTTAAGCAGAAAATGATGTCACCCAAGCCTGACCAACCTTGGGTGATTGTGAATGATCTTTGTCCCACCATCTTTTTGATTTGTAAAATTCTTTTGCTCCTTTAACCTTCCCATCGACCATCTTCCCAAAGATATGTTTCACTTTTCCATTGAAAGCTTTATCAGCATCAAATTCTTTCTTACTAGGGAAGAATTGATCTGAAATCTCAAACCTTCCTTTTGATTTCAGATTTTCTGCCCGCAATGGTGGAAAGTGAACATCATCCATCGGCGGAACAGAATTCTCATCTCTTTTCTCAACATATGACTCCTCTGACTTTGACGAGTCAGATTCATTGTCAGAACTACTCTCTGATTTAACAACCCATTTTTGTTTGTTTAAATCGACTTTTCTTTTGTAAAAACTTTTTGAATTTTCACCAATTTCGAAAGTCGAATTTTTGAACTTTGTAAAACTTTCTAATGGTTGTTTCTTCTTGTCAACACACTTCTCTTTAAGTTTAGAGTTAAAAATAACTCCCTGTTTTGTGTTGTTGGACTTGGGACAATTCCAAGCCATGTGTCCAACTTCTTGACACTTAAAACACTCTCTTCTTTCAACCTTCTTGTCACACCCCGAAATTATCAGAGCTTGGCGTGACTGGACTGGTATCTTCATTGCACAGCGGAAGCAAATAATCTAAGTCTTCTAGAAAATGAACGCCCACTATGTACTCGACTCTGCATGGTCCTCCTATTCCAACCGTGCCATAATTTCTGAATGCAACCTGAGAAAGAAACATGCGAAAAATCAACATAAAGTTGAGCGAGTTCATAGTTTGTTTGTAAAAGATTCAAAGTAAATCTTTTTGAATAACCGGTTTTTGAAATATTGTTGAGAAAACGAATTTAAAATCATTTTCTTGTCATGTTGTATGGAAACTTTGTATGAAAACATGGTATGTATCTTGTATAAATCGAGTATTCTTGTATGTATCATGTATTCTTGTATAAATCGAGTATTCTTGTATGTATCATGTATTCTTGTATAAATCAAGTATTCTTGTGGTATGAATTTTGTATAAATAAGGTATTCTTGTATGTATCAGTGTTGTTAATGGGTTGCAAGGCCATTAACATATGATGCGACATAGGAAGTCACCAAACCATAGGCATTTTTCTAGTAGTCGATTCACGACTGAGACACAAAAACACTACTTGGTTCTAGTTGTCACCAAGAGTGGGGCTGCCCTGACACCCGTTAGATCTAACCTTTTGTTCTGCGGTCTTAGTATGTACACGATTAATGGTGCTTATGTTACCCTATTCATGACACGATTTCTCATATCATTCCTCAATTCTTGTATCATTTCTCAATTTTTGTATTTCTTTGTACTTGTATTTTCCCGTAGTTTAGAAAACTAGAATTCGTGTGTATGCAAATTTCGAAAAATACGCTTGTTTGAAAAACCGGTATAAAACATAAGCTTTTTGTAAACCATTTGTGTCAGTTAAAACATTGCTTGTAAAATGGTTTAGAAATATGTAATTCATGTAAGCTTTGCAAAAAGTGCGTGTCTTTCCACCCCGAAAACATTTAGAAAAATGTAAAACCGTAAAAAGGTGGGGTTATGAACTCACCTGAATATTCCTGTGAAAAGCTAGCTAATTTACGACTTCGTGATGTCGTTTCCAAGACTTGACTTGCGGGCGTGCATTCTACAATATTCCTAACACGGGATTCCTTATAAGTTTCTAAGTAAAAGCGGTAACTAGTCTACGTGTCACCGAGCTCTACCGAATCGTTAGTCGAACGACTCAACGGTAAGTTGTTAACTTAATGAAAATGATTAAGTTATACTTTGTCTCCTCGTGAAGTCGTTTGTGGATATAGGAATATTCGTACGAAAGTAGTATATAATAAACTTGTATTATATATATTGCGTCTTGTATATATCTGCCAAAACATATGTATATGTTGTTTCGGTATTTGAAATAAATATAAAAAGGTTATATTTATTTTATAAAAGAACACGAGTTGTTGTGTTTAAAAATAAATATATAATTATATTTATTTCTATAAAGGCATTCGTTATTGTTTGGTACTTGAAACAAATATATAAACTATATTTATTTTTATAAAAATGAGTTCGTGTTGTTTGCTATTTGAAATAAATACAAAATAACTATATTTATTTTATAAAACGAAGGCATGCTCGGCGTTTATATTGATTTATAAAATATTTGTTGAACTTCCGAAATTTAAAATAAATATAAATACTATATTTATTTGTTGTCGAAATAATTTCCGAATCGTCATTTTCGTAAACTGTAATGTGTCGTCTAATGTAATTGTATGTTTGTATTTGTTTTTACAAAAAGAAATTCTTGAATCCGATAGTTCGTTTTATAATAAAACGCGTTTTGTTTTACGGCTTTTCTCGAAAAACGGGCAGAGTTTCCTCTGTTTTTGGACGCCCCCGACAACCAAGTTGTCGTTATTTTTATCAAACTTCAATCAAGATTCAACTACCAATATATAATTTTCGTATAAACGACAAAATAAAAAAAAACTAAACATTAATCCGAATTGGTTCAAGCTCGTTCACGAAATTAATAAAAATCTTGAAATTAGCGTAAATAACTATTCGCGTCACTAAAATCTTTACCAAATCTTTGCGCCGCTTTCGTTGCGAGTTGACCAGCTGAGCTCACCGAGTCAACCGGGTTGACCGGCTGAGTTGACTCGCTGAGTTGGCCCGAGTTGGACTGAGTCGAACCAAACTGAAATGAGTCGAACCGAGTTGGACTGAGTCGAGCCCACTCCCAAATCTGAACTGAACCGAGATCACTTCTGAAACCGAAGTCGTGACCCGCACCGTGTTGACCGAGACCCGAACCGGATCACTGTTAACCCTAAATGAACACCCGGAACAAACCAACCCGAACCTTAACACACCGAACATTAACAGTATCATCTTTTCATCAGATTATTAGGAAAAACATGAAACTGAAGGGAGCGAGATTTTTACCGGTGAAACTCGCCGAACCGATCACTTGTGCCGCCGATGTGAGTCTCGTGTCACCACTGCCGTCGACCACCTCTGTCATCGTCTCCATCTTTCACCGGCAAAACCCTCTAAATCAAAACAGAACCACCACCTGAATCGGAGCTCGTCGGATAGAAACATTGACCACCGGATAAACGAATCGACCGGCGGTCCGAGACAAGGACCGCCGGACCGTCAACTCTGCTTCTCTCTCTCTCCTCGCCGTCTCTCTCTCTCTCTCCTCGGCTGACCGTCGGTCACCACCACCCGACGTTGGTGGTGGTGGTCTGTTGCTGATTGAAGACAAAAGGGGGGTGGGTGTTGGTTGGAGATGAAGCAGGGGGCGGGGTACAAGCTGAAGAACAATCGTCGGAAAAACCTCCACCGCCGCCGCTAGCGGCGACGCCGCCGCCGGAGTCCGGCTGGTTCCTTTCGCCGGTGAAGAGTTCACGAGAGAGAGAGAGAGTGAAGATTGTAAGTGTGTGCGTGTGGTGTCTGCTTGTTCAAATGAGTAGAAATAAAGGGGTAGACCCCTTTATATACTAAGGGTTATCATGATGGGCTTTGGGCTTGGGCCCAAGGCCCACAAGCCCAAATCTTGCGTTTTAAGTGGCCTGTTAAATTTTACGAACCCGTCTTCGAACCCGAAACCTCCGTAACATACTAAAATAAAATTTTAGATTTGAAAATGTGTAAAATGGTGCCGGTAGATGTCGTTTGCACGTTCGCTTGTCGATAACGTAAAGTCGCGTGATTTTCGTCGTTTTTGACCGTTTTTCAATCCGGTTTTGGCTATGGTAGTTAAAATTTATTTACGAATTAAATATATCGTAAAAATTTAACATTTGTCAGCGTTGTCAGTTTTTTGATCGGTATCAATTCGTTGTCGCGTAATATCCAGCAGATTTTCTGTAAATCACCATACGCGCACTGTATAGTCGAATAAGCGTTCCTGGGCACTCCAAGGGCCTGGTTAAGTTGATTTGCGTCGTAAACACTATTTATTGTCGCGTTAAATGCTTGTTAATCATGTAATTAAGGGCATAAATTATCGGTTGTCACATTCTCCCCCTGTTAATAAAATTTCGTCCTCGAAATTTTGACTACGTTAACTCCTTAGAGTTACGTTATATGTAAGTAAATACGAATAATGTCAAAGGAAACGAGGCATACTGATACAGTTACTAGCGTGATCAAGTTAACAGGCGTCCAATAAAAGAGGAATTTCGACCAAAAGAATTCCAAATGGACGTTTACAATATGTAAATGAATGTTAGAAACAATAACATTCGCTAGGAGAAGCGAAACGAAATTGTTTGTATGAAACGCTCGATCATGATCAGCCCAAGCTGCAAGTTCTACTGACGCCACTAGGTGTCGTAGTGATAAAAAAATAATTCAATAATTGCGGTGATCAAACAAGTATCACCTGTGTTTGAAGTCAAATGAAAGCGCAATAATAAATCGAAGCGGATTTAATCTAAATAAATAAATAATTAATTAAATCCGTGCATGAGATATGTAAACGAGATTAGCGCAAGCTTCAATTTAGTGAAACGCCACCACAAGGTGTCGAAGTTAACAAACGACTTAATGGAGTCGTAGACCAAACAAATCTACTACGACTCAAAACAATGAAACGCTTTAAAACGAATTTGAATATGATGTGTTCAATACATCATATTATGTCTTGAATTGAATAAGCGTAATGAACAAGCTCAAACAATTGAATTTGATTTCGGCGCAAGCCGACAAAAAATACATGTATCGACAAGAAAACTTTCGGCATGGTTACAACGAAAAACCATGTATGTAACTTGGAAAGAAATGAAGTTTCAAGAAAATGTGTTGACCTGATAATGAAGAAGCCAACAATTACAATAATGCAGGTCATTCGAATCACAAATCAACAATTAGATTTAGCAAAACAATATTTGAACTTCAATGAAACGCTTTATTCGAAACGAAACCACATGCGTAACAAACGATGCATGCGTAACATATAAATTTTCAAGAAATGAAGCAAATGAACATTCACTATAATGAAGAAGTGATTGTGATGCAATGACTATTAAGAGGAGTAGAGATGCGAAAATCTACTCAGTAAATGTGAAAGTCGAAATTTCAATAAAAGAAATTTAAGGACTTTACCTAGGGTTGCATGTGATGACCAGTTGTTAGGTGACATTACCATGGAATGTCGAATATAGCGTACTTGTCATTATTGAGTTATGGGGGATGCGGAGACATACATCTTCTCCTTAGCATGTCTCGTGTCGTTTGCAGGACCGCGTGCCAACTACCGCTTCCTCGAAAGTCGTATGTGGCGTACTTCAACCTCCGTTGATGTATAGCTTAAGTTTCACGTATACCTGTGTTTCGTTATGCGTAGGCTGCCTGCTCGGGAAGTCAAAATATCATAGACAATATGGGTAATAGTGTGTGCCCGAGTTCATATTCGCAGCTCCTACGTGATGACCTTTAATGAACTTCAACATGAGTTTCCGAAGGTCTTAAATGCATGTTTCCTAAACTCTCAGAGTTTTGTGTACTGTATGTAATCGTTTTATGTACCGTGTATAAAACACCATTTTAGCGTATGTTTGGAAACATAATTTTGACTGTTTGCTTTTCGGCAACGGTTGGAGACCATAACCGAGTACTATGTGTTCTGTATGCATTCAAGTTTTAATATTCTAAGTTCCCAGAGGAAAGTGAGGTTAGAGCCTAGGTATCTCTACATACAACCCTATTCGTTGTAACCTATAGCTCTGATACCAATATGTCACACCCCGAAATTATCAGAGCTTGGCGTGACTGGACCGGTATCTTCATTGCACAGTGGAAGCAAATAATCTAAGTCTTCTAGAAAATGAACGCCCACTATGTACTCGACTCTGCATGGTCCTCCTATTCCAACCGTGCCATAATTTCTGAATGCAACCTGAGAAAGAAACATGCGAAAAATCAACATAAAGTTGAGCGAGTTCATAGTTTGTTTGTAAAAGATTCAAAGTAAATCTTTTTGAATAACCGGTTTTTGAAATATTGTTGAGAAAACGAATTTAAAATCATTTTCTTGTCATGTTGTATGGAAACTTTGTATGAAAACATAGTATGTATCTTGTATAAATCAAGTATTCTTGTATGTATCATGTATTCTTGTATAAATCGAGTATTCTTGTATGTATCATGTATTCTTGTATAAATCAAGTATTCTTGTGGTATGAATTTTGTATAAATAAGGTATTCTTGTATGTATCAGTGTTGTTAATGGTTTGCAAGGCCATTAACAAGTGACACGACGTACGAAGTCACCAAACCATAGGCATTTTTCTAGTAGTCGATTCACGACTGAGACACAAAAACACTACTTGGTTCTAGTTGTCACCAAGAGTGGGGCTGCCCTGACACCCGTTAGATCTAACCTTTTGTTCTGCGGTCTTAGTATGTACACGCTTAATGGTGCTTATGTTACCCTATTCGTGACACGATTTCTCGTATCATTCCTCAATTCTTGTATCATTTCTCAATTTTTGTATTTCTTTGTACTTGTATTTTCCCGTAGTTTAGAAAACTAGAATTCGTGTGTATGCAAATTTCGAAAAATACGCTTGTTTGAAAAACCGGTATAAAACATAAGCTTTTCATAAACCATTTGTGTCAGTTAAAACATTGCTTGTAAAATGGTTTAGAAATATGTAATTCATGTATGCTTTGCAAAAAGTGCATGTCTTTCCACCCCGAAAACATTTAGAAAAATGTAAAACCGTAAAAAGGTGGGGTTATGAACTCACCTGAATATTCCTGTGCAAAGCTAGCTAATTTACGACTTCGTGATGTCGTTTCCAAGACTTGACTTGCTAGCGTGCATTCTACAATATTCCTAACACGGAATACCTTATAAGTTTCTAAGTAAAAGCGGTAACTAGTCTACGTGTCACCGAGCTCTACCGAATCGTTAGTCGAACGATTCAACGGTAAGTTGTTAACTTAATGAAAATGATTAAGTTATACTTTGTCTCCTCGTGAAGTCATTTGTGGATATAGGAATATTCGTACGAAAGTAGTATATAATAAACTTGTATTATATATATATATTGCGTCTTGTATATATCTGCCAAAACATATGTATATGCCGTTTCGGTATTTGAAATAAATATAAAAAGGTTATATTTATTTTATAAAAGGACACGAGTTGTTGTCTTTAAAAATAAATATATAATTATATTTATTTCTATAAAAGCATTCGTTATTGTTTGGTACTTGAAATAAATATATAAACTATATTTATTTTTATAAAAACGAGTTCATGTTGTTTGCTATTTGAAATAAATACAAAATAACTATATTTATTTTATAAAACGAAGGCATGTTCGGCGTTTATATTGATTTATAAAATATTTGTTGAACTTCCGAAATTTAAAATAAATATAAATACTATATTTATTTGTTGTCGAAATAATTTCTGAATCGTCGTTTTCGTAAACTGTAATATGTCGTCTAATGTAATTGTATGTTTGTATTTGTTTTTACAAAAAGAAATTCTTGAATCCGATAGTTCGTTTTATAATAAAACGCGTTTTGTTTTACGGCTTTTCTCGAAAAACGGGCAGAGTTTCCTCTGTTTTTGGACGCCCCCGACAACCAAGTTGTCGTTATTTTTATCAAACTTCAATCAAGATTCAACTACCAATATATAATTTTCGTATAAACGACAAAATAAAAAAAAACTAAACATTAATCCGAATCGGTTCAAGCTCGTTCACGAAATTAATAAAAATCTTGAAATTAGCGTAAATAACTATTCGCGTCACTAAAATCTTTACCAAATCTTTGCGCCGCTTTCGTTGCGAGTTGACCAGCTGAGCTCACCGAGTCAACCGGGTTGACCGGCTGAGTTGACTCGCTGAGTTGGCCCGAGTTGGACTGAGTCGAACCAAACTGAAATGAGTCTAACCGAGTTGGACTGAGTCGAGCCCACACCCAAATCTGAACTGAACCGAGATCACTTCTGAAACCGAAGTCGTGACCCGCACCGTGTTGACCCAGACCCGAACCGGATCACTGTTAACCCTAAATGAACACCCGGAACAAACCAACCCGAACCCTAACACACCGAACACTAACAGTATCATCTTTTCATCACATTATTAGGAAAAACATGAAACTAAAGGGAGCGAGATTTTTACCGGTGAAACTCGCCGGTCCGGTCACTTGTGCCGCCGCTGTGAGTCTCGTGTCGCCACTGCCGTCGACCACCTCTGTCATCGTCTCCATCTTTCACCGGCAAAACCCTCTAAATCAAAACTGAACCACCACCTGAACAGGAGCTCGTCGGATAGAAACATTGACCACCGGATAAACGAATCGACCGGCGGTCCGAGACAAGGACCGCCGGACCGTCACCTCTACTTCCCTCTCTCTCTCCTTGCCGTCTCTCTCTCTCTCCTCGGCTGACCGTCGGTCACCACCACCTGACGTTGGTGGTGGTGGTCCGTTGCTGATCGAAGACAAAAGGGGGGTGGGTGTTGGTTGGAGATGAAGCGGGGGGCGGGGTACGAGCTGAAGAACAATCGTCGGAAAAACCTCCACCGCCGCCGCTTGCGGCGGTGTCGCCGCTGGAGTCCGGCCGGTTCCTTTCGCCGGTGAAGAGTTCACGATAGAGAGATTGAAGATTGTAGGTGTGTGCGTGTGGTGTCTGCTTGTTCAAATGAGTAGAAATAAAGGGGTAGACCCCCTTATATACTAAGGGTTATCATGATGGGCTTTGGGCTTGGGCCCAAGGCCCACAAGCCCAAATCTTGCGTTTTAAGTGGCCTGTTAAATTTAACGAACCCGTCTTGGAAGCCCGAAACCACCGTAAAATACTAAAATAAAATTTTAGATTTGAAAATGTGTAAAATGGTGCCGGTAGATGTCTTTTGCGCGTTCACTGCCGTCGACCAGCTCTGTCATCGTCTCCATCTTTCACCGGCAAAACCCTCTAAATCAAAACAGAACCACCACCTGAATCGAAGCTCGTCGGATAGAAACATTGACCACCGGATAAACGAATCGACCGGCGGTCCAAGACAAGGACCGCCGGACCGTCACCTCTGCTTCTCTCTCTCTCTCCTCGCCGTCTCTCTCTCTCTCCTCGGCTGACCGTCGGTCACCACCACCCGACGTTGGTGGTGGTGGTCTGTTGCTGATCGAAGACAAAAGGGGGGTGGGTGTTGGTTGGAGATGAAGCAGGGGGCGGGGTATGAGCTGAAGAACAATCGTCGGAAAAACCTCCACCGCCGCCGCTAGCGGCGACGCCGCCGCCGGAGTCCGGCCGGTTCCTTTCGCCGGTGAAGAGTTCACGAGAGAGAGAGTGAAGATTGTAAGTGTGTGCGTGTGGTGTCTGCTTGTTCAAATGAGTAGAAATAAAGGGGTAGACCCCTTTATATACTAAGGGTTATCATGATGGGCTTTGGGCTTGGGCCCAAGGCCCACAAGCCCAAATCTTGCGTTTTAAGTGGCCTGTTAAATTTTACGAACCCGTCTTCGAAGCCCGAAACCACCGTAACATACTAAAATAAAATTTTAGATTTGAAAATGTGTAAAATGGTGCCGGTAGATGTCGTTTGCACGTTCGCTTGTCGATAACGTAAAGTCGCGTGATTTTCGTCGTTTTTGACCGTTTTTCAATCCAGTTTTGGCTATGGTAGTTCAAATTTATTTACGAATTAAATATATCGTAAAAATTTAACATTTGTCAGCGTTGTCAGTATTTTGATCGGTATCAGTTCGTTGTCGCGTAATATTCAGCAGATTTTCTGTAAATCACCATACGCGCACTGTATAGTCGAATAAGCGTTCCTGGGCACTCTAAGGGCTTGGGTAAGTTGATTTGCCTCGTAAACACTATTTATTGTCGCGTTAAATGCTTGTAAATCACGTAATTAAGGGCGTAAATTACCGGTTGTCACACTTCTATTCAGATCTCATCAACATATTCTTTTTCTTTTCAGCAAGAAACTCTTGATTTGATTGCTTCCTGAACAGTTTCTCCTTCTCTTCTTCTGAACTTGTACCTGAAACAAATTTCGTTTTTGAATTATAATTTTTCTCATTTTTATAATTTTTTGGAGGAATAAAACCCAATCCCTTCTTTTTGTAATTACCGTTATGGTTTGGTTTCTTTTGAAAACCAGAACCAGAACTGTACCCCATTTTCTTGTTTAATCTTTGTTGAACTCTTGAAGTGTACTTTTTAGGTTTTTCATTAAGATTTACATCTTTTATTTCAGAAATATCAATTTCTGTTAATTTAAAAACCTGTTTGATCTATTCAGTTTTGAAACTTCTTATTGGAAATTCCTCACCAGAAAATAATTTGTCTGAATCATTCAAAGTATATGCTACTTTAAATGTTTCGTCATTCAAATTATTCTTTGATAACAAGAATTCTTTATTATAAACCCTTTTGACCGGTGAACTCGGACTCTTGTCTGATGAACTTGAACTTTCAGATTTAGACTCCGACTTTGACTCTTCATCCATATCCAACACCTGATCAACCATTTTCTTTAACAACTCAGACTCATGATCAGTGTCAGACGCTGTGAATGTGATATCAATGTTGTCTAATAACTCATCAATGGTTTCAGACTTTAATTTTATATTGACTGCCTTTTTCAATCGTTCTTCATTTGGTTTTCTGGGAGAATAACTTTCATAGATTGGAGGCGGACATTTGTTATACTTGACACTTTGTATCTTACCATTATCCTCTTCTGTCTTTTTCTCTTGAAAAGCTTCAAGACCTGCAACAGTAGGATAAACTCGATCAATTAAATAATCACAAGTGGTATAACTCAACAACAATCTTTTGATTCTTTCACTTTCAATCTTTTCGAGTTCTAAATCCTGCTTCAGCTTTGCACAATCTTCAATATACTCGTTGATGACCTTCTGCTTTGTCATTAATGTGAACTCATCATCGTTTGAGCAGCTCCCATTTCTAGATTTGTCTTGTTCAGACTGTCAACCGTCTTGTTCAGTACATCATACGACTCTTTCACATACTTCACATCAAACAACAGTTTTTCTTTCAGCTCTTCTAGTTCACGACACTTCTTGTCTTTCTCTTCGCAATCTTTGCAAGATTCCAAACATCTCAGACAAGGTTTCGTGATTTCAATGATTTTTTCAACTTCGACAATTTTGTCAATTTCAACTATCTTTTCAACTTCTACAATTTTCTCAACTTCGACGATTTTTTAACTATTTTCTCAAATACCTTTTCGGTTTCCATTGATTCTTCATCGAATTCTATTTCTGCTTCCCATTCTTCAACTTCAACCTTTTCCGTCGAAATTTCTTCAACATCTTCTTTCTCAGTTTCCGTTTTTGCTTTCTTTTCAGCAATCCTTCTTGCTTCCAACTCTTTTTTTCATTCTAGCAGCCTTCTTCTCATTCAACTTCTCGACCTTATCTGCAAAAAACAAATTAAAACTATAAGTATCTAGACCTTTTCTAGCTTTATTAATATATTCTTCTTCGTCATCAGTATCTGCATCATATCCTAATTCACTAAAAATCAGTGTTCTTTTCGGTTTAGATTTGACTGAAATTTTTTCCAAGATTTGAGCAACAAAAGCTGATTTTTCTAAGTATTCTTTATCTGGACAATATTTATCCCAGCTAAATCCCTCTGCCACTTTTTCATCATCTTGATTGACAAGATAAGCTTTCTTCTTTCCATCCTCAATAGCACGGGATGATGAAGGTTGTTGAGCAATCTGATGAAAAATTGATTTTGATAATAATCATTCTTTTCTTGTCTTCCAGTTGCTTCTTTGTTTGTACATTCTCGTTTAAAATGTCCCTTTTCTCTGCAACGAAAACACGTAACCTTTGATTTGTCAACCCCTAACGGAGATTTAGCAACATCACGAAACTCTTCTCTACCGGTGATTTGTTGGATTTTTTCTGCTCTTCTTACAGCACTAGCTAAACACCACTTGATGTCCATCAACTCAAGTTCCTCAGAATCAATCTGGTCATAATCCTCTTCGGTGAGCATCGGATTACCAATTCGTCCAGCAACTAAGCTTTCATACGACTCTAACATAGTAACAAGTGATGCCATGTGTTGCTTAGCCATTTCTGGAGACAGATTTTGACCATTTTGAATATTCAATGTAACATTGCATTTTGAATTCTGTCGTTGAGGACTTGGTGTTGTGAAATTCGGATCAAAACTTGAATATGATGATGAATAACCACCATTCTGAGTTACAGTACTAACTTTTGTTCTAGAAGAACCATCAGCACTGAAAGTAGTCTTAATCTTCGGACTTGGAGTAGTTTCAAATTTACTTCCTTTATAGTATAGACTAACATCATGTTGAGCGCTTGGATTATTCATGATAGCAGTTTTCTGAATATCCAATTCATTTTCTTCAAGCTTCTGAATGAATTTAGCCAAATTCATACTTTCATGTTTTCTCATTTGTTTTAAAATCAACAAATATGTTCCCCATTTATTCCCTGGTAGTGCATCAGCAAGTTTATCAACCCATTCATCATCTTCTTTCTTGATCTCCAATCTTCTCATTTCCTGAACAAGACGACAATATCTATCGATAGTCATTTTTGTTGTTTCACCTTCAAAAGCTACAAACATATCAAAAGATTTCTTTAGTAAAGCACATTTATTTTTGATCATATCAGCACTTCCCTTAAACTTTTGAATCAAAGCCAACCAAATTGATCTACCAGTGTCTTCATGTTGAAGCAAAACAAAGATATCTTCTTTTACCGCTTGTTGAAGAAGCTAATCATCATTTTCTCACTGGTGTACTTTAATTTCTCAACATCTGAATAGTTACTTAAAGCCTTTTCATTCCCACGTTCATCTGTCGGTTTAACGTAATCGACATCTAACGAACACCATGCATCAAACTTATAAGCTTGCACCCAGTTTTCAAAATGATTTTGCCATCCTTTAAAATCCTCAATATACATAAGCTTTGGAGGCTTTTGGTAAGTTCCTGTCTCATTCTCACTATAAACCGTTTCAGCAGCTGTGAAATGGTTTAAACAACACTACGATATGTAATAACATAAAAGCACTTATATATAGGAAGTACCAGCGGCGTATCCACCATGTTTTTATCTTATTACACACGCCTCGTTATTTAAATCACTTACCAAACAAACTACCAAAAGGTAATGTTCAAACAAATGTTGAAATGTTATTGTGTAAACAAATGTAATGTATAGTGAATAAAAGCATTTATTGATTTAAAAGCATTTACTCAACCCTATAAGAATGAAATGTACAAAACAATGCATTTGATAAATTATAATCAAAAGTTATGTTTTGTAAAATAATGTATGCTTTACTGATACAAACATCTATGCGGTAATGTTAAACGTCTACATCCAAGCCTTGAGATTGTAGGATAACCTTAAAGTAAAGGTTATCAAAAATGTTTTCGGATTCGGTCATTCCTTCCACCCAAACAAACCTAGGATTTCAGGAATGGGAGTTGTCAAGTCCTATGGTACCACTACCTACTACTGAGCGGCATGATTGGGGTTAGTGAATGTATTAGTTTCGTTAAACAAACCAAATGTTATACCAAATGTTAGCATGTTTTATGAAAACAATGTACCTAGTATGCTAAGTGAACATACAAGGTAGAAATGTAAAACAATGTGTCCATATGCTACGAGAACATATGCAACAGAAATGCAATATAAAACAATGTACTAAGTATGCACTAAATAGACATACATAGCATAAAATGTAATGTAAAATAATGTACTAAGTATGCACTAAATGGACATACAAAGCATAAAGTGTAATGTAAAACAATGTGCTAGCATGCTAAGTGAACATACATAGCAAAACATGCAAGAAATCATGTACTATATGTGTACTAATGAACATAACAAGCATATGATGTAAAAGCATGAAACGCACGAAAGTAACAAGTAGGCACATGTGTTTCACCCCAAAATATTTGAAAACGTAAAAGAGGGGACTATGTACTCACTTGAGATTGCTCAATAATCTTTAGATAACCACTAAGCAATGCTAGAAAGATCACGGAATCAAACGGCACCTAATATAGGTAACTACGTTAATAAACGGACCTAAATCGGAGGATTGGATAATGTTGGTGCACTGATGTCTGTTAACTTCGTCTTTATCAAGTCTTGTTTTGTATTAGATAGATCAGGGCACGCAAAATGAGAAATGAAGTGTATAAGTAATTCCGCTTGAAATGGACCTAATGTTAGTTCAAACGGAATTAGGTAATTCCGTATGAACTTGTAATTTCGCTTGAGTTAATTCCGCACGGAATTAAGTCTTGTTTGGGTTGTTTCAAGCGGAATTAGCTGCCTATAAATACTGAATGTGTTGTGTCATTTAAATCGGAATTAGTGTGTGTATATTCAGAGCTGAGGTGCTGCCGGATTGTTATTTGAATTGTAAAAGCTCAGGAAATCAATAAAAGAAGATAATTAGAAAGTATCAAGCTGTGTTACGTCAATTTCATTGATTCCGCCCTTGATTTTGATGTTCAACTCTTCAGATTGACTCGTTAGGGTCACACAACGATCCAACAAGTGGTATCAGAGCTCAGGACGAGGAGTTCATACCAATTCAGCTTGATTTCATCGGATTCTCTCACTTCTACTCCTTCTTTTTTAAATTGAACTAGATTTAACAGACAAAATGGCTTTATTTTCACATATAATAAGCAAAACATAGTTCTAACTGATCCTTGAAAGAATTGGACCTTAATTCGAACAAATTCTGATAAAAATTGATAATTCCGCTTGAACGATAGATCGAACATGCTGATGTCATCATAATTCCGTTCGAAATCATCTTTGTAATTCCGCACGGAATTACACATTTGGTCTAATTTCGCTTGAAAAGTGCTATTGATTTCACACGAAATCATATTTCGTTTGAAGAGTTCAAACGAAATTACTAATTCCGCACCAAAGTACTTAATTCCGTTTCAATTGGCATAATTTCGTTTGAAATTAAGCTAATTCCGCACGGAATTAGATTTCACTTGGTAATTTCGTTTGAAAACCATATTTCGTGTGAACAAGTTAATTCCGTTTGAGCTATTCCGCTTGAACTGATTCCGTTTGAAACAACTTTTCAAAATTTCAAAAATTTTTCTAAATGTTTGTTTATTGTTTCAGGTACTTGAATGATGGATGATTTCATGAATCCTTTTGGTGATAGTTCGGGAGATGGTACATCAAATAACACGAATGAAACTACACCAACACCGAGTGCAAAAAAAATTCTTTCTGATGCTATGAGTGTAGACAGTGCATATGGAACATACAACAAGCCGCCCAAGTTGATGGAAATTGAAGATTACAACAGGTGGGCTACAAGATTTGAAGAATGGCTTAAAGCGTTTGCATATTCCAGTTGGAAAAGTTTGAAAAATGGTTTTGATTTGGGGAGATCGGATTATGAAAATTTAGACGAAAATCAAATAGAAAGATATGTTGCTGAACAAAAGTGCATTGCTCTGCTTCACCAATCTGTCAGAGATGACATTATCTCACTGGTTGAGTACAAAGATTCGAGAGACCTTTGGGAAAAATTAAAAATAAAATGTGTTGGTAGTGCTGAGATAGTTAAAAACAAAAAGAAATTGTTAAGAAAAGAGTTTGATTTGTTTGGTTGTTTAAAGAATGAGTCTGTTTCCAAGATGATTGAAAGATTTGGCATTTGAAGATGGAGCTTGAAAGACACAAAATCATATATACTCAAGAAGAGTTGGTTGACAAATTTGATTCACTACCGAATGAGCAAGATTGGCAGTACTTTGCCTTGATGCTGAAGAACACAATTAAGTCAGAAGATTTGACAGTGGATCTGCTTATCGAAAGACTGGAAAGTCATGAATTAGAAATCAAGAAATTCAGCAAAGTCAACAACTCATCTTATCAACAGAATGTGGAGCTATATTATAGAGGAAGTATGATCCCAAAGACTGCATCTCCTAAGACATCTTTTTCAGCAGAAAGCTCAAACACAATGAATCAAGAAACTCCTAGCAGTGACAATCATGGTGGTTCATCATCAAATACTTCAAATCAATCTGCATCAAAGAATCTGTTTCAATGCAACATTGTTGTGGATCTGAAGAATGGTCAGAATTTTAGTGAAGAATCTGCCAAACAACAGATGGTGTTTTTAGCGTCTGTGTTAGAATCGTATGAAAGTCTCGTTGCAGGAAAGATAGGTAACACCAACCTAACAAAGGAAGACTACGATCTGATCGACCCTGAGGAGATGGAGTTGATCGATATAAGGTGGTGTATGGCAAGTGCAGTGAGAAGAGCGCAACGATTCATGGAGATTACTGGAAGACAGTCTATTGGTGGACCTTCTACCAAGTTAGGCTTTGACAAGTCAAAAGTCACGTGCTTTAAATGTAAACAAAAACGTCATTTTAAGCGTGTGTGTCGAAATGCTTACACTGATGATACTGCAAATCCTTTTCGAGAAGATTATTACAAAAGAGCAATTTATCATCAAAATAAAGCAGAACCTCCCAGGATGAAGCAGATAGAGGAGGCACCCAAAGAAAAATCCAGGGTACTTGCTGTTTTTCATGACGATGAAGGTTATGATTGGAGTGATGTTTTGCCTGAGGAAGACGCAGTTGGATATGCCTTTACAGCAGCAAAAATTGTTCCTTTTAAAGATCACATATCTAAAGAAGTGAAGTATGTGAACAGGAAGTCAACAGCTCAATTCATGAAAGGCAAAATTTATCATACATGGATGGAAGCAAAGAAAGCAAAGAGATGGGATCCTAACAGAGAATGTTATCTCGATCCTAATGGAAACATAGTTATTGATCCAGATACTGTTGATGTTGAAGTTCTCACCAAACAAATTACTGATGAAGAAGAAGCCAGGAAAAGAATGTGGTGGGGAGGAGGAGAAGCTGATGAGAAAGAGAAAGAGACAGAAAAAGAATTGCAGCCAAAGAAAATTGATGACGGGATTATTGATACGTCACAAGAATTTACAGCTGAAAATTTGAAGAAGATGGCTGATAAAGTGCTTGCTGCAAAAGAACTAGAGGTAGTTTCTGGTTCTGGAACTGAGTCCAAAATCAAGGTCAGTTCAAACGATACACATGAGTCAGGTAAGAAAGTTAAATCTAAGACCGACTGCAAAAATTGCATGAAAGGGTGCAAAGTTTGTAGTACAATTGCTTACCTCAGTGGTAAGAAGGTTGAAGAACTGACTGGTAGAGTCAGAAGTGTTGAAGATCAGATATTAAACCGTGATAAATTGTTAAAAGCTTCGAATGACAAATTAAAAGAATTATCTGAGAAGATTGAAAACGATAAAAATGAAGTAGAAAGAATTAGGAAAGAAAATGAAAAATTGATTCTTGAAAATCGTCAAATTTCAGGAAGTTTTAAAAAACTAAAACGAACGGTGAAAGATTCTGATGAAAGAAATGGTAAAACAGACAAAGAAAATCTTCAGCTGACCGGTGTTCTTAGAGTTAAAGAAGAGCAAATCCATAAACAGTTGGATAAGATTGCTAGTCTGAAGCTTCAAGTTCAAGAAGCTAAAATTGAAAATGAGCGCATCAATCTAAAATTAACAAGTTACAACTCCGCAAGCTTTGTTTTACAACACATTGTTCCCAAACCCATCGGGAAAAACAAAGCAGGCGAGGATGTTTTTTCGGATGGAACTGGGTTGGGTATCCTTCAGGTTCCACCACCAGTGTTAAATAATTTTTTAAAGAAAAAGTTCGGTTTGGTTAATGATGATGAAGAAAGTGATGAGGTTAAACTTCCAGAGTCAATTGATGTTACATTTAATACATCATCCGATGAGGATAGTGTTCAGTCAGAAATTGTTAAAAGCATGGCTGAAAATGTTTTGAAGTCTGAAAGTGATTCAGCTGAGGATGAAGAATGTTTTTTGGACAAATACATTCTGAAACCAAAATCCAAAAACAACTTAAATGAAGAACCTACTCTTGTCATGTACAAGATGTCGGGATCGGATAAGTTGTATTCGGATTCTGATTTTCCACTTGAGAATGTTAATGTTGCTAAATTGACAAATGTGTTCAAATTGGTTGAAATTAATATGTCTGAAGTAGAAAGTTTAAATCAAACAAAGAGGCAAATGAATTTTGAAAAAGATAAAGCTTACTACAAGAAACCTGTTGTACCACCGTGTTTTTATAACAACAATCAAAACAAATGGTCGGGTGGATATCAGGGTTGTAAAAATTATCAGAAAAAGAATGTTCAAAGCAGAAGGTTTGCTGAGAAAAAGATGTTTGTGAAAAGTTCAAGTTTGAGTTCACTTTCTGATGAAAATCTAATTTTTTTTTTCAAAATCAAACAAAGAGTTCTTTGAGAAGAAGGCCTCACAGCTTCAGTCTGAAGGCACAAGTCGGGTAGTTGACACCCAAACATGTTTTAAGTGTAATCAAGCTGGACATATTGCACGGAAGTGTACCAACTTGAAGCCTAAGACTGAAGTTGTTGAGATTCAGAAAAGGAAAGTTGATATGAAAGGAAAAGTTCCAATGGTTGTTGAGCAAAAGGTTTTGAAAAATGAAAATATCAAAGTCAAAACTGAACCTGTTAAAAATGTGGTAACTAAAAATGACAAGTTTTACAAACGGGTTGCGTCATCTCAACAAACATGGAAGCCAAAAGTTGTTGAAAAGAAAACAAGTTCTCCAAAACCAAAGGTTTCAGAGTCAGAAAAACAATCATCTTCTACTACACCGGTAAAGATGAATGTTCCTTTGGATTATTATGAGAAACTTGAAGAACAAATGCTCATTTCTGAAAAGAAAGATGTTCAAAAGAAAGACCAACTATCTGATCAACCTCCTAAAGATGAGTTTTTCTTATACAAAGAGGTTGAGGTTGGATCTGAAAAGAGCTTAAAAATGAATGACAAGAATTTTCTACCATTGTTCACCAAAAGAACTGTTCTTAATTTCCAGCTACCTGAGTCAAAAGAGGCTTGGGTGGCATCAAAATCTAACTAAGCATTTGTGACTTGTGCAGGAGCTTCCAAGATCCGTTTCACGCTGGATTATGGATAGTGGAGCTTCTCGGCACATGACGGGGAAGAAAACCCTGCTGTACGATGTTCGTGGTTTTAATGGAGGTTATGTGGGTTTCGCAGGAAATCAAGGAGGTAGGATAGTTGGAGAAGGAACGTTATCCAATGGCATTGTCACGCTTGAAAGAGTTAACTACATTGCTGAGCTTGAGAATAATCTTCTGAGTATTTCTCAGATCTGTGATAGGATGTATACAACGCACTTCACAGACAAAGAGTGTTTGATATTGAAACCAGGATTTGTTGTCCCCGAAGAATGGATTATCATGAGAGCACCAAGAGTCAATGATCTGTACGTGTTGGACATGAGCGTAGCAACTACAACCACGGGTCAGGCTCATTGTTTTATGTCTAGAGCAACAGAGAAAGAATCACAACTGTGGCACCGAAAGATGGGTCATATACATTTGCGAAAAATGAATCACCTGGTGCACAATGATTTGGTTACTGGTGTTCATGTGAAAGGTTTTCATCTTGAGGGGGAGTGCATTAGCTGCATCAAAGGAAAGAAAAAGAAGAAATCTCACCCCGGGAAGAAAGAAAATTCAATCTCGAGACCTTTAGAGAGACTCCATATGGATTTGTTTGGTCCAGTGAATGTCAAAAGCATTACTAGGGATCTCTATTGTCTTGTAGTCACAGACGATTATTCAAGATTTTCTTGGGTATTATTTCTGAAGTCAAAAGATGAGACGTTTGATTGTTTGATGACACTTTTCAAGAAGATGGAAAATTTGTACCAAACACGCATTAGAAGATTACGTAGTGACAATGGTATTGAGTTCAAGAATATCAAGATGGAAGAATATTGCGATGCAAGAGGTATATTGCATGAATTTAGTGCTCCTTACACTCCACAACAGAATGGAGTAGCTAAAAGAAAGAACAGGACACTAATTGAAACGGCCAGGACGATGCTTGCTGATTCCAAGCTACCTGTTAATTTTTGGGCAGAAGCAGTATCAGCCGCATGCTATACGCTCAACCGGGTTCTTACTGTAAAGAAATTTAACAAGACATGTTTTGAGCTAATCAACAGCCGCAAACCGAACCTGAAGTATTTAGAACCGTTTGGGTCTCCCTTTACAGTTCTAGAGCCTTTTGATAAGTTTGGTCCAAAGAGTATCGAGGGAATATTTGTGGGTTACTCAAGTCCTTTGAAACGAGTTTTTGTTCCAAGCTTGAAGCGGATTATTGAGGCACATAATGTTGAATGTCAAGGCTACACAATGCCACCGCAAAATCCCGGCGATTCATGGCGTTTTCATTATGACACTTTGTGGAATTCGTTTGACATGGAAAAAGAAGAGGAAGAAGAAGATGATTTCTTTGATGAGTTGGATATTCTAAGAGAGTACGAGTCATCTTAGGAAAGGTTCCCAGCTGAGTCTTCAAGGCGTCTAAGTCATACTTCAAATAACGATGAAGCAGGTCCAAGCAATGCTGAAGAACATGATGATATTCAACAAAATGAAGTTGCTCATGATAATCAGACGGCAGAGAATGATAATCAAGAATCTGAGAACAGACCAGTATTTGATCGTGGTGATTCAGATTCTGAGGGAGAGCAAATTCAGATTTCAAGTCATTCTATTCCAGTCAGTGAACAAAGTGGAGATCAAAATATCACAAATCTGGAAGGCGAGGTAGATGTTCCAGGCGAGGTGATGCCAAGAACTCTTTCATACCATCCAGAGGAGCTGATTATTGGAGAATTACAATCAGGCGTCCGCACTAGACGACAAATTGATCAAGGGCTTACTTGTTTTTATTCTACAGTTGCTCCGTTACAAACTGAGTTTTCACTTAGTTGTTTTATCTCGCAGATTGAACCGAGGACTTATAAGAAGGCGCTTACTGAAGATTCTTGGGTCAATGCGATGTAGGAGGAACTGAGTCAGTTCGAGAAGTTAGGAGTGTGGAAGTTAGTAGATTTGCCTGATGGTCATACGAAGATTAACACAAAATGGGTGTTTAAATGCAAGAGAGATGATCGAGGGGTTATTATTCGAAACAAAGCTCGACTCGTAGTCCAGGGATTTAGTCAGCAGGAGGGTATAGATTTCACCGAAGTATATGCTCCCGTGGCTCGACTTGAAGCGATTAGGATCTTTCTGGCATTTGCATCGTGGAAGGGATTTAAAGTTTTTCAGTTAGATGTGAAATCGGCGTTTCTCTACGGGAAGGTAAAAGAGGAGGTATATGTCAGACAGCCACCGGGCTTCGCTGACCCAATCCACAAAGACAAAGTTTACTTACTGGATAAGGCGCTGTATGGTTTACACCAGGCCCCGAGAGCTTGGTACGAGACATTGTCTCAACATTTCCTAGCCAACAGCTTCATCCGTGGAAAAGTGGATGCCACTCTCTTCACCAAAGAGGTCAACGGACATCTTCTGATAGTTCAGATATACGTCGACGACATCATATTTGGGTCAACAAATGAAAGTTTGTGCAAAGACTTTGAAAAAGTTATGAAGCAAAAATTCGAAATGTCATCGATGGGGGAGATGAAATTCTTCTTGGGACTTCAAGTTGATCAACTACCTGAGGGAATTTTCATACACCAGACGAAGTATGTTCATGATATCTTAGAGAAATTTGGGATGTCAGGATCTACTCCAGCTTCGACCCCTTTAGCAACGAATCATGGGATAAACCCGGATCTCACCGGAGATAGGTTCGACAAACCAAACCCTCCAAAACTTATTTCTAAGTTATGTAAAGGTTATTTAAGGTATGTTAAGCCTATTTCACTATCCCGGAGTGTTTGTCACATTAAACTGATTACGTTTACGCATCAGTTCACGTATAACTTTCCAGAAAGCGATTTAGAGCTCGAAATCGAAAAAGAATTGATATGTGCCAATGATACACATATTTATACAAATCTCAAGTATGAATTATAATATTTCATTGATTTCGTATCTCTTTGATGGCCGTGGAGGCACAGGTGTCACAGTCTCCCCTACTTCAGGAAATTTCGTCCCGAAATTTATTTAGAGGAAACTTGTGAGAGCTCGAAACATAAAGTCAAAAAGATAAAACAACACTGGTTAGGGTTCTGAACTTCTAGTAACTTTAAATAACATAATGCTTGAAATGTAAGAGGGACACTAATATACAAGTATATGAAGCGCCAATGGTGCGTCCACCGTACCTCGATTACATTGTTCACGTTTCGTTATTGTTGCCACTATAGGTTCTTACACATGATAAGTCTTACTGTGGTTTCCGTGCATTGAATTTTATAATTATGTATGCATCCATAATTACGTAATTCCTTGCATAGCCCACACAGTGTATCTTATAATGTGTAGGGGAAGAAAATAATGAACGAACCTGTGATGATTATGACTAGGCCACCATAGGATCCTTTTAATTAAATCAATAAATGATCTTCTTAAATAGACCACCAAGGAGCCTTTTCAGCTATTTCATCACATGCCATTCTTAACCAGATTCTGAATCAATCTTTTGACTTAGACCACTCAAGGGGTCTCTTTGAATTATGGAATGGTACTATATAATCCAAGGGTCTTAACTATTACATAGAAGCCCATTAAGGATTTAAGGTAGTACCTTTGGATATCCTACTGTGAATCACTCATATGAAGATATGGAAGATTCTACAAGGATTTGGATAATGAGAACAAAAACACAAAAGAAAACACATAGCACATAATCACATAATCACAAAATTGTTTATCTTAATCTTTAATTTGTTACCATTTTGTTAATGTCACACCCCGAATTTCCACGTGTCACCGGCGGGCCCGGTGGGGAGTATCGTGACGTAGTTGATAACATCATAGTCAAACAACACAATTTATAAATGCACAGCGGAAGCAAAAGATAATATTTTACAATCCGAATATAAAGTAATATCAAGTATTACAACGGAAAGTAGAGGATCCACAGGCGGATCTTAAAAATTAAGTATTGTTCAACAGACTTTAGACGCCTAGAATTTGCAAGATTCCTTATTAACGCCCTGAGCAGCTTCCAGCCTATTACGTACTTGTACCTGTCACTTAGACTTTGGAAAATACGTCAGTTTTCACTGGTAAATACACTCAACTGACTCATTTGAAAAGAGTTTATGAAAATTGGTTTAGGCGCACAAGGCACAAAACTATTTTTGACACTTGATTAAGATGCACAAGGCAAGATTAATCTTTTATACTTGGGACAAACTATATCTCATGTTATCAGTTTTACATAACTTGCTCTACATGCGGGGCCCGGTCCTATGCCGGTTCAAGATTAACCGACACACCACTATTCCCTTATTGGGAATCCCTTATTGGGTATAATCAATTTATAAGCATAAAGCATCTGTCAGGTGTATGCCTACACCCCGTGCTTAGGTCGTGGCCATTACATTTAATGAGTCAAGGATATCCAGGACACGGTCGCATTAACCCCCAATGTTTCAGTCAAGCAATACGAATTAAAAACAGGTTATTTGGATTTCCCGACACATTGGTCTTCGAATCCCATACCTGACCATGCGGTATTTATATTACCGTATCCCAAGCCCGTAATAGGGAAAATAAGTTAAGAGTATTTACCTGAGCTAGCTCCTGTCTTAAGTAGCAAGAATTATAATAACTCAGCCGTATTCACTTAAGTAAGCGTAGGTACAATTTACCAGAAGGCTCTAGTCTGGAACGATGGTATAAATAACCAATTAGAATACTAACGGGTCTTTAATTAAGCCTAAGCTTAGACCGGTTAGTTTTAAGGAAATATGCGGTTCAAGCGCACGATTAAGCGAAGACCGGATAGAACGTGATTTAGACCCGACAAGTTTGAATACTTGTATAATATGGGTATACTAAATACATTCTGGATTTTGAGATAAAAATGATAACGTTTGACCCGTTTCGGTCAATTTACGCAAACTAGTTTCGTAAACCGAACCGAACGCAAAAAGGCGTTACGGGTAGTCAAATGAGTCAAATGCAAGTTCCCTGAGATAATATGCTTTAAATATGATATAATATCAGTAAGTTATGTTCTATATTGCCCGGAATAATTTTAAACTCAATTTATGCCTTATAAGGGCATTTTGGTCATTTAAAAGATTATAAAAGAGTCAAATTAGAAATCTGAGTTTCGGGTCTGGTTTATACCGTAAATATACTTCATTTAACATATTATAACAGTAGGGTATGACCCATATACCAAACTTAACATTTAAAATCAAACTATGCACCGTAGGGGTATTTTAGTAATTTCACAAGGGCTAAAAATGCTAAAACTGGAAATTTGAGTTCATATACTTATACTTACTGTTATTATATGAAAATATACTAGTTACATCAGTAGGTATAAGTCTTATATGTTAAAAATAGGTATAACGCTTACTATGCGTTAAAATGCTAAAAATGCGATTTAACGCCGTTTCCGGGTTTTCAAAAGAAAGCTGAGATTTTTATATTTCCAGAATGCTTAAAATAATTTATTTAACAAATAAAATCAGTAGAAAAAGGTTTCGGGTCAAAAGAATGTATAAAACTCATTTTATGGCTTAAACGGTCAAAACCGGCATTAACCGAATCGACTTAGCGACGTATGATCCGATCAGCCAAAAATTAAATAAAAATCTTCAAAAATCCCAGAATATTATATAACATCAGTGGGTAAAAAGTTTTATATCGAAAAGTGGCCTGAAATAGGTTATACGCTAAATGCGCCGTTTATTTAACATAAAGATATAGTTTTACGCTATCGGCCATAACTCAAAATCTGGACCACC
Source organism: Helianthus annuus (assembly GCF_002127325.2). NCBI lineage: Eukaryota > Viridiplantae > Streptophyta > Magnoliopsida > Asterales > Asteraceae > Helianthus > Helianthus annuus. The sequence continues at coordinate 65,119,064 of NC_035435.2, forward strand.
AACTGATCTCAAATTTTCGGTGCAAGTTTATAAATTAATAATAAAGATTTCTACTCTTTTACTTTTCCAAAAATCACGTTTTATATCAAAAAGGGCAAAATAGTCAACTTTTAAGCATAATCGGAAACACGCATATGAATCGGTTAAGCATAGACTCAAGATGTAAAAATTCCAGAAAGTTATACATAAATAAAAATGGTCAAAAATACACTCTAATACAGATCTCAAACATGCATGCACGGATCCGAATCGATAGTCTACGAAAAAGTCGTTTTATAAGACTTTCGGTTCCGATCCGAGTTTATACTAAAGATTGTCGAGTTGATTATGATAAAACACATTCTTATATTCATTATAAGTTATTTTTGATGATCAAACTAATTGCATGTCATCTACATTACCATTTATGCTATATTTCGCAAAAACGATTTCTGTTGACTTTTTAAGAACATCTTTGACTCGACAAATAGCATGCTTAGAGTGGGAATCAGAGAATACCCTTTTGAGGGTTTGTTCCCCACATAGATACCAACTTATAAGTGGTTTCAATTTGAGAAATGACAGAGCCAATTTCGTTTAATCGAAAAGTCAAACTTTATGAACAACGGTTTGACTCTTAACTAATAATCTATGCTAGAACGGATTTGAGGATGATATGAATGCTTACAAAGGTCCTAATGAAGCCTAGAAAACACTTGGAGGCTGCCTTGACGATCAGATTGCTCCTGGAAATGCTTTGAGAGTTCTTGCAAGTTGTGGGTGTTCATGTTACTATCACAAGTGCCTCAAAAAGTGATGAATTGATCAGATTTATAAGGGAAATCAGATGTTGTGAGAGGTCTCTAGGTGTCTATACTTGCATGTCCATCCATTGGTGCACTTAGGAGGTGATATTAGCTGTTATGCACTCAAATTTCAGACCAAAACAGCAGCTGATCGCAAAAAGCTGCACCTGGGTTTATTGGCAGCTCCAAACTTTGTTAATTATTGGCAGTTTTGGTCCCTGTCCTTGCACGCGAGGTTTTGGCTATGAATCTTGACTCGTAAACCCTCAAATCTGGTTTTTAAGAACCTTGGGACATTTACCAACATGGTAATGTCCTCGGATAACTTTGCGCTCACCCGAAAAGTCATGAAATTCGACGTTGACGCTTTTAACCCCTCAAGTACGGTTTTGGCCATAACATTCTCATACGATAACGAAACTTCACGAAATTTTTACCACATATTCTAGTGAGTATATTTTAGCATTACAAAGCTTCGGGTCTGCCAAAAGTTCACTCAGAGGTATAAATTAAACATGTTGACACTTTTGGCCCCTATAGTTTGCAATTCCTCACTTTTGTGCAATTTCTGCGTCGTATGATCCATGAACCACCCGTTTAAGGTTATGAACATTATGTAGGGTTATCATAGAGTCTATTTATCCGTTGTTGACACTTTGGACCCTTACGTTCCATAGTTTTCACTGTTTGTCACTTTTAGTCCCTCTAAAGTCTGTTTTCACATACCGGAACCTTATGACACGTGTCAAGACATTACTGGACGAAATTTTTCGAGGTGTTACATCCTCACCCCCTTAAAAGAAATCTCGACCTCGAGATTTACTGAGACAAATGGGGATATTTTTCTTGCATCGTGGATTCCACTTCCCACGTGTATTCGGGACCTCTACGGGTATCCCACTTGACCTTGACAATAGGTGCATGCTTCCTTCGAAGCTTCTTTACCTGTCGATCCTCAATCGACAAAGGTTTTTCCACGAACTTCATACTCTCATCTATGTGTATATCTGTATGCGGTATAATCAGTGACTCGTCAGCGAAACACTTCTTCAAATTACAGATGCGGAACACATTAGGTATAGCGCTAAGTTCTTCAGACAAGTTTAACTTATAAGCAACTGACCCGATACGTTCGATGATCTTGAAAGGTCCTATGCATCTCGGGCTTAGCTTGCCTTTCTTACCAAATCGCATCACCCCTTTCCAAGGTGATACCTTAAGCAATACCTTATCACCTACATCGAAGTGAAAATCCTTGCGCTTCGGATCCGCATAACTTTTCTGCCTATCCCTGGCAGCTTTCAAACGATCGCGAATCTGCACGATCTTGTCCGTCGTCTCAAAGACGATATCTGGTCCTGACAATTGGACATCTCCAACTTCTGCCCAACAAATGGGCGATCTACACTTTCTACCGTATAAGGCCTCCAAAGGCGCGGCCCTAATACTAGTATGGTAGCTATTTTTATAGGAGAATTCTATCAAGGGTAGGCGGTTATCCCAACTGCCACCTAAATTAATCACACATGCTCGAAGCATGTCTTCCAATGTTTGGATGGTACGCTCACTCTGTCCGTCCGTCTGCCAACCGTTATGTGATAATGCTCCTTGACTTATTGGCGGAACATATCCTTAAATCCTTAGGGTGCAATACATCGCGAGCTCCACCAAGCTCCTTAAATAGGTTTTATCTCATAAGTTATTTGATCTTGATATATTCGATTACTTCGAATGATTTCATATATTCAGAGCTTACTAGCCTGACAATTAACAGATTGGCACACCTTTCCAGGGTGATATCTTTTGTTGAACCTTATTTCTTAACAAGAACTTAGGAGGTTTGCTATTTCCATGAATCCTTGATTCTCTGCCGAATACTGGCAACTTATAGATGGTTATGGATTTGATCGATCTTATTCGTTGTTTCCAAGGCAACTTTTAGATCCTGATAATTGGACTTACCAATTTTCTGTCTAGCAATAGATGTTTATCATCTTATCTATACAAGGTCTCCCAAAAGAGCAGCGTTGATACTTATATAACAACTATTACCGAAAAGCTTATCTTAAGGCGATATGGTTATTCCAATCACTGCTTGACTAATCTCAAAGAATAGTTGTTCCTTACAGCTAGTCGAATAAATCGACGATCCTGGCAGCAATTTGGGGCTAGTTATTGCCTAAATAGGGTTGCGGTAATCAATGCATAAGCAAGATGAACCGTCTTTCTTATTTACTAAAAATCGGAGTTCTTAGAACCTTGAATTTTGGCTTTACGAAACCTTATCCAAAACTTATTTATTTGGCTCTTAGTTCTTCCTATTTCGTTGGTAATAACAGATATAAGATTCTTACATTAACTGCAGCCCTAAGCGGGATGTTTGTCCTAACATCCTCTTGCCTCTCAGAAGGTAAACATGGTAATTCTTATAAAGAAGCTAATTATGACACATAGAGATGTCAGAGATTTCCGCATTCTCAGGCTTTGGCTCATCTATCGCTGTCGGTGTCAGATAAATGACACATTCCCTTTACCATTGCAAGGATGCCCTAAGTAGAGATACTTATAAGGGCATTTTTATATTGGATATCTCCTTTGAATACTACTAGTCGACTTTAGTACAATATGACCATTAGGATATCTTCGGGGATCCCATGCATTAAACCTCCATACTGATCAGGCATGGAAGCAATCTATGGGACACACTAGGATACGCAAATCCTCATATGGTACTCTTATCAAACATAGTTTGGCATTCGCAGACGATAGAAAACAATGAGAAAAATAATAAAATAAAATAAATAATATATATTGTCGTACTCTTTCTGGGGAAGAGTACTCCAGATTTTTATGAAAGGATTATCTCCGAGGGTGGGAGAGAGGTCATTAAAGATTCCATTGGTAAATTATACCTCATATTTAGTATATGAAGTCCTTATGAATGTAATCCAGAGTTTGCTAAGCTTATGGTTTGCTAAAGGTTTATTATCCCTTGCATCAATGTAAAAATACTTGGCAGTCACTATCAATGCTAAATGGTAAAGGACGTACCTAATGCTATTATCGATGTGTACTGTCTCAGGTATTCAACCGGTAGTCCAGGCGGTTCCTTTCTTATCCTTTCCAGACCTAGCTGCTCCTTTCTTGGCAGCCTTAGGGCAATTAGTACTGATGTGCCCCTTTTCACCACAGCTGAAACAGTTTGCATTCTTCATGTCCCTACATTCGTGGGACTGGTGGCCAGCTCTTTTACAGATGCCACATTGCTTTATCTTTTGGTTTAATCGACACTGCCCCCAATGTCTTCTTTTGCAGGTTTTGCATGTAGGCTTTTTGTTGGAATCCTGTTGGTTGTTGTTGAGCTTGGATTTGCTCTTCTTAGAATTCTGAGAGTTATTCTCCTCCCTTGGTCTTTTGTCATTAGTTTCATTCATGAACGACTTTTGTCTCACTACATCTTGAGTGAGAGACAAGGATAGATCTACAGCTGATCTGTAGTTGATTGGCCTTGAAGCCTTAACATCCCCTTTTATTTCTGGTGCTAAACCACCGATGAAACGCGCAATGCGTTTTGGTTCCGGGGTAATTAAGTAGGGTACCAGTCTAGATAGGGAGTTGAAGTCGGTAACATATTGCTGACAATTTAGGTTTTTCATTGTGAGATTCAGAAAATCTGTCTCCACCTTTTTCCACTTCGTGCTGTGGACAGTAGTTCTCTTTGATAAGGTCCGCAAACTTGGACCATCCCATAAGGTATAGGGGAATTTTCCCCGTGGACTGCATCATGGCCTTCCACCATACAAGAGCCTCTCCTTTAAAAGATTGTGAAACAAATTTTACTACGTCCTTATCAGCACAATCGCTGATGTCCACAACCGTTTCCATTTCCTCAAGCCATTCCATAGCATCAATTGCTCCTTTTTCGCCATTGAAATCTCTGGGTTTGCATGAGACGAAATATTTGTAGGTGCACCCGCCCTCAGTTGAACGGGGCTCATCATAGAGTACTAACTCCTGAGGTTTGCTCTTTTCATCTGAAGATTGAACGGAGCTCTCCTTTCGAGCTGATGTATGCGTTTCCGTATGGATCTTCGAGTGAGTGACACTCGGTTCCTTTTTGTTCTCAAGTACCTTATCCACAACTTCACTAATTGCTGCGCTAATCAAGGCCTGAAGAGTAGTGCCATTAACATTTATATTTATACTTGCATCCTTGTTTTTAGCCGCTGCACTGCTGTGCGCTTCGTCGGAAACCTCCATTCTGGAGCTTTGGTACTAACACCAAAATAACATATGCTTAGATGCAAGTTATTATGGAATCATCGTAACGGATGATTTATAAAGTCATGGTATTACTAAACCATAATGGCTGTTAGGTTTATAATTTCCTTATAGTATGCTACTAGAAAGTATGTCAATTATATTTAGCCTAGGCCAAAAAGGACCATCAATTGTGTTTATGGTTTGAGTCCATTACCTTTTGACTGGGAATCACAATGTCACAACTGTCCTTGTCATAACGACAATCTTTAGATAGTTGGAAGGCTTGCCATGAAGGACATTAATAATCATAGGCCCGAAGGCCTTGTCACAAAGGACATACAAAATATGGCACTTAAGGAATTAATATATAAGCTGCAATCTTATTGGATCAGAGATCTTAAGGTTCGAACATATTTCTTCACCTTTGGACAGAGAGTCAAAGACTACAACCGTCATCTTGTGGAAGATAATTTATTTTGCCACAAAGGCTAGTCAATGTACATCATTCTGACTAACTGGATGATTGTGAGCCCCAGAGGAGTCAGCCATGGTGAAGCTTTGAAGGCCAACTAACCATGAAGTAATAGCTTACTTAATTATAGGGAATTGTCGAACTTGATAATTTAAATAGCCATGGTGCAAACAAACCATATAGGCCAATAGATAGTATTTAGTTTATTTGATTATGTTTTGCCTAGATTTTTAAATAAACCATCTTTGGCGTTTAAATGGAATAAATCCTTTATACTTACTAGACAGGGGACATAAGTCACGACTGTCAATGTCATAGCGACATCTTATATAGCACAACGGCTTGTTCCATAGGACTTTTCGATGGCACAGATGCCTTGTCACTAGGGAAATTTTTAATACATAATCAATGATTCCTCTGGATCGGAAAATTTCATAATTCATTGTCTTGACAAGAAGTTATGAAATAAAACTATCGTTTTCATGTATGCATCTTTGCCCGTAGGTATACATCCCAGGTGGATGTTTAGATGTGTATATCATGTTCGACGTTTATTAGCCATGATTCCTATCGATCATATAGGCTAATTAAGGGGTTTGGAAGTTCCTAATATAAAGGTGACAATCGCGATTTTATCGCATCACTGTTGTCGGGAGTGTTAACACGTTTTCAAGTGTTAATCAGGATCTGAATCTCTTCTAAACAGGTTTTACCATCTTAGCAAGGTCTTCAATGACATTCAAGCTAGGTCAAACCTTTTAAGATTCTCCTTTAATACATACACTTAACAGAAAACGAATAATGTTTATTTTATTCAGGATTTTTATCATGAATCCTAATTTATAAGATAGTAATGGCACGAATGGCCTAGTCGAGTAGACAAGTTTAATTTATAAGCCATGATTCCTGAGAATCGAGGCATTACAATTTATCCTAGTTATAAAACATTACGGATATTGAGGTGGCACCAAGGCCTAGTCCCAAGGACATTTATAAATTATAAGCCAGGATTTCAAAGAATCGAAGCCTTGAGGTTTGAACCTAGTTCATTACCTTCTTCTGACAGGGAGTCATAGGTTACGACTGTCTTTATTAAAATTTCTGGCCCGTGGGCCTATCAATTGACATCTCGTAAGATGTTAAGACATATAGTCATTGTACTGATGATACGTTCAGCGGTCACAGTAATGACATGACGCCATGATCAGTGTCATTTATTTAATCAACTGTCGTTCAGTGGTCATAATGATGACATGACGGCAGGATTAGCACTTAATTTAAATCAACTGTCATTCAGCGGTCATAATAATGACATAACGACAGGATTAGTACTTAATTTAAATCAAATGTCATTCAGCGGTCATAATAATGACATGACGACTTGATTATCGTCTAGAGGGTCTTGAGCATAGCTCACCCCCTTAGGACGGGGAATCTCAAAAGATCACAACTGTCAATGTCGCAATTGGACAGTGTATTATAGCTCGTGGCACTTCACCCTTAAGGGATGATTATTTTACTTACAGGGCATTTTAAATAAATCCCAATTTTCAAATTTGGCCTGTGTGATTTATACTGCATCACAATTTGCCTAGCATGTTCATATATTTTCAGATGTTAACATAAATTTGGAATCTTTTTGACAGGCTCTACCATCTTGGCCATGTCTGCGACGACACGTGGCTAGGTCTCACCCCTAAGATTCTCTTTTTAACATAACGCAGATCAATCCTAAGTTGAGACGTTAATTATGGATCTGAATCTAATTATGGAGATACCATCTTGGCTCTGTCCTAAATGACACCTGAGCTAGGTCTTGTCCTTTTTTAGATTTTGCCATCTTAATATAATGGTAGATCTTATAACAAAATTGTTATTTTAATTTACTTCATATATTATATTCATACATAATGATATAAATGAAATCTAGATAAAACATCCCAATGATTTTTAAAAGAGGTATAGAATTGCCCAAAAAGGGACTTAAAAGAGATAATGTTGTCCTCAGAGGGACCAAAAGATAAATATCGTTATAAAGACTTTTAAGCAAACGATCTTCAATAAAAGGAGTCTCCTCTTCATTTTTGTCCTGCATGTCCTCTCCTTGGTCGTACGTTAATCCTGGTCGCGGTACGAAGCTCAGCCTTCCCTAGGCTTCTAATGGGGAGAATTTCCATTATAGCTTCTTTACTTGACGACATATCAAGAATATATAGAATTGAAAACAAAAATTCTCCGAATAGAGATGAGGGTATTCCTATGTTAAGTCTAGACTCAGAAGGTTAAGGAATGTGCTATTGTGTCATTGAGATTAAACACAAAAAGCTAGTGTTTAATTCGCTCAATGTTGGCTCTGATACCAACCTGTCACACCCCGAATTTCCACGTGTCACCGGCGGGCCCGGTGGGGAGTATCGTGACGTAGTTGATAACATCATAGTCAAACAACACAATTTATAAATGCACAGCGGAAGCAAAAGATAATATTTTACAATCCGAATATAAAGTAATATCAAGTATTACAACGGAAAGTAGAGGATCCACAGGCGGATCTTAAAAATTAAGTATTGTTCAACAGACTTTAGACGCCTAGAATTTGCAAGATTCCTTATTAACGCCCTGAGCAGCTTCCAGCCTATTACGTACTTGTACCTGTCACTTAGACTTTGGAAAATACGTCAGTTTTCACTGGTAAATACACTCAACTGACTCATTTGAAAAGAGTTTATGAAAATTGGTTTAGGCGCACAAGGCACAAAACTATTTTTGACACTTGATTAAGATGCACAAGGCAAGATTAATCTTTTATACTTGGGACAAACTATATCTCATGTTATCAGTTTTACATAACTTGCTCTACATGCGGGGCCCGGTCCTATGCCGGTTCAAGATTAACCGACACACCACTATTCCCTTATTGGGAATCCCTTATTGGGTATAATCAATTTATAAGCATAAAGCATCTGTCAGGTGTATGCCTACACCCCGTGCTTAGGTCGTGGCCATTACATTTAATGAGTCAAGGATATCCAGGACACGGTCGCATTAACCCCCAATGTTTCAGTCAAGCAATACGAATTAAAAACAGGTTATTTGGATTTCCCGACACATTGGTCTTCGAATCCCATACCTGACCATGCGGTATTTATATTACCGTATCCCAAGCCCGTAATAGGGAAAATAAGTTAAGAGTATTTACCTGAGCTAGCTCCTGTCTTAAGTAGCAAGAATTATAATAACTCAGCCGTATTCACTTAAGTAAGCGTAGGTACAATTTACCGGAAGGCTCTAGTCTGGAACGATGGTATAAATAACCAATTAGAATACTAACGGGTCTTTAATTAAGCCTAAGCTTAGACCGGTTAGTTTTAAGGAAATATGCGGTTCAAGCGCACGATTAAGCGAAGACCGGATAGAACGTGATTTAGACCCGACAAGTTTGAATACTTGTATAATATGGGTATACTAAATACATTCTGGATTTTGAGATAAAAATGATAACGTTTGACCCGTTTCGGTCAATTTACGCAAACTAGTTTCGTAAACCGAACCGAACGCAAAAAGGCGTTACGGGTAGTCAAATGAGTCAAATGCAAGTTCCCTGAGATAATATGCTTTAAATATGATATAATATCAGTAAGTTATGTTCTATATTGCCCGGAATAATTTTAAACTCAATTTATGCCTTATAAGGGCATTTTGGTCATTTAAAAGATTATAAAAGAGTCAAATTAGAAATCTGAGTTTCGGGTCTGGTTTATACCGTAAATATACTTCATTTAACATATTATAACAGTAGGGTATGACCCATATACCAAACTTAACATTTAAAATCAAACTATGCACCGTAGGGGTATTTTAGTAATTTCACAAGGGCTAAAAATGCTAAAACTGGAAATTTGAGTTCATATACTTATACTTACTGTTATTATATGAAAATATACTAGTTACATCAGTAGGTATAAGTCTTATATGTTAAAAATAGGTATAACGCTTACTATGCGTTAAAATGCTAAAAATGCGATTTAACGCCGTTTCCGGGTTTTCAAAAGAAAGCTGAGATTTTTATATTTCCAGAATGCTTAAAATAATTTATTTAACAAATAAAATCAGTAGAAAAAGGTTTCGGGTCAAAAGAATGTATAAAACTCATTTTATGGCTTAAACGGTCAAAACCGGCATTAACCGAATCGACTTAGCGACGTATGATCCGATCAGCCAAAAATTAAATAAAAATCTTCAAAAATCCCAGAATATTATATAACATCAGTGGGTAAAAAGTTTTATATCGAAAAGTGGCCTGAAATAGGTTATACGCTAAATGCGCCGTTTATTTAACATAAAGATATAGTTTTACGCTATCGGCCATAACTCAAAATCTGGACCACCAACTGATCTCAAATTTTCGGTGCAAGTTTATAAATTAATAATAAAGATTTCTACTCTTTTACTTTTCCAAAAATCACGTTTTATATCAAAAAGGGCAAAATAGTCAACTTTTAAGCATAATCGGAAACACGCATATGAATCGGTTAAGCATAGACTCAAGATGTAAAAATTCCAGAAAGTTATACATAAATAAAAATGGTCAAAAATACACTCTAATACAGATCTCAAACATGCATGCACGGATCCGAATCGATAGTCTACGAAAAAGTCGTTTTATAAGACTTTCGGTTCCGATCCGAGTTTATACTAAAGATTGTCGAGTTGATTATGATAAAACACATTCTTATATTCATTATAAGTTATTTTTGATGATCAAACTAATTGCATGTCATCTACATTACCATTTATGCTATATTTCGCAAAAACGATTTCTGTTGACTTTTTAAGAACATCTTTGACTCGACAAATAGCATGCTTAGAGTGGGAATCAGAGAATACCCTTTTGAGGGTTTGTTCCCCACATAGATACCAACTTATAAGTGGTTTCAATTTGAGAAATGACAGAGCCAATTTCGTTTAATCGAAAAGTCAAACTTTATGAACAACGGTTTGACTCTTAACTAATAATCTATGCTAGAACGGATTTGAGGATGATATGAATGCTTACAAAGGTCCTAATGAAGCCTAGAAAACACTTGGAGGCTGCCTTGACGATCAGATTGCTCCTGGAAATGCTTTGAGAGTTCTTGCAAGTTGTGGGTGTTCATGTTACTATCACAAGTGCCTCAAAAAGTGATGAATTGATCAGATTTATAAGGGAAATCAGATGTTGTGAGAGGTCTCTAGGTGTCTATACTTGCATGTCCATCCATTGGTGCACTTAGGAGGTGATATTAGCTGTTATGCACTCAAATTTCAGACCAAAACAGCAGCTGATCGCAAAAAGCTGCACCTGGGTTTATTGGCAGCTCCAAACTTTGTTAATTATTGGCAGTTTTGGTCCCTGTCCTTGCACGCGAGGTTTTGGCTATGAATCTTGACTCGTAAACCCTCAAATCTGGTTTTTAAGAACCTTGGGACATTTACCAACATGGTAATGTCCTCGGATAACTTTGCGCTCACCCGAAAAGTCATGAAATTCGACGTTGACGCTTTTAACCCCTCAAGTACGGTTTTGGCCATAACATTCTCATACGATAACGAAACTTCACGAAATTTTTACCACATATTCTAGTGAGTATATTTTAGCATTACAAAGCTTCGGGTCTGCCAAAAGTTCACTCAGAGGTATAAATTAAACATGTTGACACTTTTGGCCCCTATAGTTTGCAATTCCTCACTTTTGTGCAATTTCTGCGTCGTATGATCCATGAACCACCCGTTTAAGGTTATGAACATTATGTAGGGTTATCATAGAGTCTATTTATCCGTTGTTGACACTTTGGACCCTTACGTTCCATAGTTTTCACTGTTTGTCACTTTTAGTCCCTCTAAAGTCTGTTTTCACATACCGGAACCTTATGACACGTGTCAAGACATTACTGGACGAAATTTTTCGAGGTGTTACATCCTCACCCCCTTAAAAGAAATCTCGACCTCGAGATTTACTGAGACAAATGGGGATATTTTTCTTGCATCGTGGATTCCACTTCCCACGTGTATTCGGGACCTCTACGGGTATCCCACTTGACCTTGACAATAGGTGCATGCTTCCTTCGAAGCTTCTTTACCTGTCGATCCTCAATCGACAAAGGTTTTTCCACGAACTTCATACTCTCATCTATGTGTATATCTGTATGCGGTATAATCAGTGACTCGTCAGCGAAACACTTCTTCAAATTACAGATGCGGAACACATTAGGTATAGCGCTAAGTTCTTCAGACAAGTTTAACTTATAAGCAACTGACCCGATACGTTCGATGATCTTGAAAGGTCCTATGCATCTCGGGCTTAGCTTGCCTTTCTTACCAAATCGCATCACCCCTTTCCAAGGTGATACCTTAAGCAATACCTTATCACCTACATCGAAGTGAAAATCCTTGCGCTTCGGATCCGCATAACTTTTCTGCCTATCCCTGGCAGCTTTCAAACGATCGCGAATCTGCACGATCTTGTCCGTCGTCTCAAAGACGATATCTGGTCCTGACAATTGGACATCTCCAACTTCTGCCCAACAAATGGGCGATCTACACTTTCTACCGTATAAGGCCTCCAAAGGCGCGGCCCTAATACTAGTATGGTAGCTATTTTTATAGGAGAATTCTATCAAGGGTAGGCGGTTATCCCAAATGCCACCTAAATTAATCACACATGCTCGAAGCATGTCTTCCAATGTTTGGATGGTACGCTCACTCTGTCCGTCCGTCTGCCAACCGTTATGTGATAATGCTCCTTGACTTATTGGCGGAACATATCCTTAAATCCTTAGGGTGCAATACATCGCGAGCTCCACCAAGCTCCTTAAATAGGTTTTATCTCATAAGTTATTTGATCTTGATATATTCGATTACTTCGAATGATTTCATATATTCAGAGCTTACTAGCCTGACAATTAACAGATTGGCACACCTTTCCAGGGTGATATCTTTTGTTGAACCTTATTTCTTAACAAGAACTTAGGAGGTTTGCTATTTCCATGAATCCTTGATTCTCTGCCGAATACTGGCAACTTATAGATGGTTATGGATTTGATCGATCTTATTCGTTGTTTCCAAGGCAACTTTTAGATCCTGATAATTGGACTTACCAATTTTCTGTCTAGCAATAGTTGTTTATCATCTTATCTATACAAGGTCTCCCAAAAGAGCAGCGTTGATACTTATATAACAACTATTACCGAAAAGCTTATCTTAAGGCGATATGGTTATTCCAATCACTGCTTGACTAATCTCAAAGAATAGTTGTTCCTTACAGCTAGTCGAATAAATCGACGATCCTGGCAGCAATTTGGGGATTTCTAGTTATTGCCTAAATAGGGTTGCGGTAATCAATGCATAAGCAAGATGAACCGTCTTTCTTATTTACTAAAAATCGGAGTTCTTAGAACCTTGAATTTTGGCTTTACGAAACCTTATCCAAAACTTATTTATTTGGCTCTTAGTTCTTCCTATTTCGTTGGTAATAACAGATATAAGATTCTTACATTAACTGCAGCCCTAAGCGGGATGTTTGTCCTAACATCCTCTTGCCTCTCAGAAGGTAAACATGGTAATTCTTATAAAGAAGCTAATTATGACACATAGAGATGTCAGAGATTTCCGCATTCTCAGGCTTTGGCTCATCTATCGCTGTCGGTGTCAGATAAATGACACATTCCCTTTACCATTGCAAGGATGCCCTAAGTAGAGATACTTATAAGGGCATTTTTATATTGGATATCTCCTTTGAATACTACTAGTCGACTTTAGTACAATATGACCATTAGGATATCTTCGGGGATCCCATGCATTAAACCTCCATACTGATCAGGCATGGAAGCAATCTATGGGACACACTTGATATATTAGTAAACATGAATGATGCTTTTGAAACCATGCACTTGATATATTAGTAAATATACTATGTTAAAAGTGTTTTCAAACTATATGGAATATTTTGAAATCATGAAGGTTGTTTTGAAAACTTATACTATGTATGTTGTTATGAAAACCAGAATGTAATGGGTATGAAATCTAAAAACTACCCTTAGTTATCTAATCAAGGATTTAAAGATACAGATGTGCAAAAAGCACGATTACTCATAATGTCACATTATTTTCTGTTCTTCGTTTCTTAGAATGAAATGAGTACTTAGAATTTTTGAGGGAATTATGAGCGATCACTTGAAAGGGAGAATCACAAGTGTAGTTTGTAAAGAACATAGTTCCTTGATATGGGTATCATAGGGATATGCCATACACACATGTAACTACATTTGCACATCAGAATTGTGAACAACAATTTATTTATAAACGAAACAAATTGTTTCAGGATTCAACAAAAGATACAGAAGCATAAGATTCAAATTATTCAAAGTAGCAGCATCTTGTAATCAGCTAAATGCTCATCCGTGGGTCAGATTTGCATTAGCAAGCTTTGGGCATTTATTCACGAAATGACCCATCTCTCCACAGTTGTAGCATGATCCAGGTGGAAAGCGAGCTTGAGCAGGGTTAGCTCGGAGTTGAGTAGTAGCAAGATTTGCAACAACTTTGTTTTGGATAGCAAAGCAGCATACGTCAACCAAATGTCCCCATCGTCTACAGTTGGTACATTTGAAACATGGTGTTTGATCTGGATGATGAAGGTTGCATCGATTGCACAAGGAAGCAGTTCCCAAGTACGGCTTCTTGGCTGGTGGTGCTGCCACCTGGCTAGGTCCAGCTTGATTTGGTGCAACAGCTGTGGGATCCTTTGAAGCTTTATGCTTCTTTGGTTTTGGTGAAGGCTTGGCTTCTGTTTCCTTTGGTGACTTTTGAGCAGCTTCTTCCTGGAGATGATACATGGCAGTAGCTAACTCAACAGTCTTCATGACTACTTTGCCTATTCGCTGGGCAAATTTGGCAGTCTGCTCGGATATCTGAGCGTCGTTGTGATGAAGAGACATTCTAGAAGAAATGAAAGGCATAGGAAGAAACAAGTGAAATGTTATCGGATAATCAAAATAGAATGACAACGCATAAAAATTGCGATAATTTGTTTGTTACCTAAGGCAAACAAATGAGAGTAATAAAAGTAACCGGGTCATATTAATGTATCGCGAAGACATGCTTTAGCCTATAAGTGGACACTCACCCCAAGAGTTCCCAGGTAAGAGTGACTGGTCCGATTATGTGGATTTGTACGAACACTCTAGCCTTAGACAGAAAACTCAGAGTACAGGCATCCACCCTTCCAGATTGCATGTGTTCATATTATAAGACTCAACTTTGATGAGATTTTGAAACCTTAGAGGGTTCAAAACCTAGTGATGTGCGTGAAGTGTGTTATATTTTAGATGTATATTTTAAGCCCTTTTTACACTTTTAGCCAAGTTTTAAATTTATAAAACACGATATTTACTAACACCAAACACACATATGGGCAAGTGCACCCATCGTGGACGTAGTATAGTGTTGGTAAGATACCGAGGTCGTCCAAGGACACAAGAGCTTTTAGTACCGGTTTATCCTCAACGTCTAACCAAATCAAAATGTTAGAAAAAGATTTTTAAACTAAGAAAATAAAACTAACTAAATGCTGAAAAATAAAATAAAAATAAAAACAGATAGACAAGATTAATCACTTGGATCCGACTCGTGTATTAGTATAACCTTTGATTATTTTCGCACTTTTGCACTTGTTTAAGAGATTATCTTAGTTATTGTAGTAGGCCCCTCTTTTGAAGGCGACGTTACCCTCAACCCAGTAGTTTGAGTCAGCAAGGATACAATCCTAAAGGGTCGGATTATTGAAAGATAATGAATAAAGTTATTAATGCAAATTATGGGAGGCCCCTCTTTTAGAGGTGACGTTACCCTCGACTAAGTAGTCTGAGTCAGCAGGGATACAGTCCTAAATAGTCGGGTTATAGTATTAATAGTAGTTAACTTATGAGGGGGTCAAAGAGTTTGGATCCCCGCCATCCAATACCTTTGGGTATTGAAGGGGATCCTACTAAATTTGACCCAGGTCCCTTGCAGGACCTCTAAACGCTGAACAAGGGCAAGACCCTTACCAAACCGTTCCCTTAACCCCCGACCAGGTAGCCAACATACCTCCATATAGATCGTGGAGATATGAATGGTGAAAATCTTTTATTTTATATAGACAGTAAAATAATGCCAAGACACCACGGACAAACGATAAGGAAGAATCACCTTCAACATAAGCAACTAGTTATTAAAGTCATTAATACAAAACCAAATAAAAAGTGCAAAAGATTAAAAATAAAAAGTATTATAGTAAACACTTGTCTTCACCAAGTGATGTAAGAGACTTAGGCAAACATGGCCTTGATTGTCAAGAACTCTTATGATCAATCTTGGATCCCGAGACGACTCACACACTCTATGATGGACAATGGATGATGGTGGTGGATGATGGTGTTGTGATGGTGGTGGATGGTGGATGAAGTGTGAGAGAGGTGGTGTGACAAGGGATGAGTTGCAATGAAACCAAGAACTCCTATTTATAGGCTGAACAGAAGCCTGGGCACGGCCCCATGTCCGCTGGGCACGGCCCCGTGCCTGTCTGACAATCTCTCTCCTCATTAATTGTAATTCGCAATTACAATTAATACGCCTGCAGTACTTTCGCCACGCCCCCGTGTTCACTGGGCACGACCCCGTGGTGGGCAATAGAAGCTTCTATAGGTTTGTCTTATCTGCTGCTTCTTGGGCACGGCCCCGTGCTCGCTGAGCACGGGGCGTTTTCGGTCTCCTGCATTCTCTGTTTTGCTTGGGAGGATGCTGTCGAGGGGTCGGGCAATCCGCTTATGTTCCTTTTCTTGTATTTATGTTAGATTTAGCTGCCTTTTTGCTTCTTTTGTTAATTTGAACTCATTTAATCCTGAAAATACAAAAGGAAGACAAAAACACTCTCTTTCCAACATTAGTACTTAAAAAGGGTTAGTTTTATGCCTCATTTGATGTAATTTATATGTTGCATTTTACACACATCAAATATCCCCACACTTGAATTTTTGCTTGTCCTCAAGCAAAACTCTTTAATACGTGGCTTACACTCCCAAATGGAATGGGTAGAAGAGAAGGTTTTGGCTTGTCATAGAGTGTCGGGAATCCAAGATCTTTATTGGGTTTTATTTTTATTTATTTACAATCCTATTCGTTATGATTTATTTAGAACGTTTCATAAGAGAAATTACTTATTTGGGCATAACATGCCTTTTTAAAATTCCATTTATATACAAGTTCACATACCTCACGGGAGAAATCACTCACACTCGGCCGAAGGTGTCTTTTTTAGTGAATCACTCGAGAGCGGCATGGAACTTATTCCTACCATAGGCTTGCCGAGCAATCAATCCTCCTCCTTTTTAACTTTTTTACCTTTGTAAATATCAAGAGGACTTTTTGGGTTCAAGGCTTGGGCTAAAGGTGGGTAGTTGGGTTAGTGGTTAGTAGAAAAGGGCGAAAAGCGTAAAAAGCGTCGGTTTTCGTAAAACATTTTGTTTTGGTGACTTTTTATTCTTAATGAAGTATTTCTTCAAACAAGCTTTTGTTTTAGGAGCTTTGTTTGTTTATTTCTAACTTCATTGTAAATTTTTTTTTAGTCACACGAAAACCGAGCTAGTTACTAAAATAAAGGGTAAAAATAAAAGGGTTTTTTGGTGGGTAAAAAGGGTTTTGGGGTAAGAAATGAAAAAGGTTTAGGCTTAAAGGGGTTAACTAGGGGGATTTTTGGGTAGGTAAAAAAAAAATAATGGTGTTGAAAGAAAAAGGGTTAGTCCTAATGCCTCTATCATATACTTACTTGGGTTTAAGTTGGTAAGGACCGGGAATGAATTGTCGTGGCAAGTTCTAGAATCGTAAGAACCAAGCGGCTATTCACACAAGAAACGAAAAATGAGCATTTAGCGTAAAGATGTATATTTGTATGCTCAATAAAGGCTCAAAACTCACTTTTTGGGGGAATGGATTTTTTATGTGATCAAGTATATATAATCAAATTTTAACTAAGCTTGTCATGCCGTTTCATAATTTTCTTATGTTGGTTCTTTTTATCACGACGATATCGGTTGTAAATTTGTAAAAAATATAACCTTGTTAGTCTTAGAATTCCCAACTTAAACTTTAGACAAGTAAAAAAAAATGAAAATTTTTGAAAAAAATTTGGGGTGATTAGCGGTTCCAATAGAGTTTTGTGTAAGGCTTGTTATTAGGACTTGCAAAATTCAAGGTTTTAGCATCCCCCCCCCCACACACTTAAATTACACATTGTCCTCAATGTGTCCCAAAAATAAATTTTTAGGTTGATTGAATGTGTAACATGGTGTTAAAAGCAAAAATTTATGTTACTGGCGGTCTGGACACGGCCCCGTGGTGACCGGGCACGGCCCCGTGTTCAGGTGCCAGTAACGATAATTAAAGAAAAGAAACAGAAGCCTGGACACGGGGGCGTGTTCGGTGAACACGGCCTGTGTCCAGTTACATGAACTGGGCATTTTTATGCAGGGTGTTCAGCACGGGGCCGTGTTGGCTGGGCACGGCCCGTGCTGAACTTACTGTAATGGAGAAATTGTTGTCGGGTGGCCTTGTTCTTGTGCATGGGGCCATGTTTCTCGTTTCCCTTATCATCCATTCAACCCTTAAAACCATCATTCCATTAAAACCATAGAGAGATACATAACGTTCCTAAAATAAAATAAAATAAAAAAAACTTAACTAATTAGGTCAGGAGGTACACGAAGTTATCATAAAGAGTTCTACTTTTTAAGAAAATTTCGAGAATAGTTTCCCGATGTAGTAGGACTTTCGGCCGACGGTTTTCTTCCCTAGATGTTGTTAAAGCCATTCTTCTATCTCCCTTGGACGGAAGAAGGCAGCTTCATTTTCCTCAGCAACTTGTGGATGAGGGGGAACACTCACCGGGACTCCTTGCACTACCCTTTGCGGAGGCTCAGGGTGCATGGCGTACCATTCGGCCGGTATGATGACTTCGGGCACCACGTTCCACGCCCTTTGGGTTATTATAGGTACCAAAGGCGGGGAGGCGAGAAGGTTTAACCTCTGGTGCAAGAGGTTTACTTCTTGGAGACATCCCTCCAGTCCCAGCGTTAGATGGTTGATACGGTCGACCAATGCTTCTTCCACCCCCGTCATTTCATCAATAGCCTCTCTTAGGGCGTAAACATAGTTTACAAGAGAGTCTTCCGCCGTTGATGATCTCCTCCCTTGTCGGTTATTTCTTGAAGATGTTTCGCTTGTTCTGCTTGCCATTTCTGGGAAATAAACAGAAGAAAGCTAAATTTTTATGAAACAGAACCTCGGACACGGCCCCGTGCTCGCTGAGCACGGCCCCGTGTCCACTTGTCTGCAGGATTTTAGGCTAAGGAGTCCTGGAGTTTTAAATTATTTTTATGGTTTTCGGCTGGGTTTTAAGCACAGATAATTTAAAACAGAGTTATACAACTAACTTTAAACAAGATTCCTTAGCCAATAATCTTACAAACTTCTCATTAAAGGTTGGAATTATGGAGTTCCCAAGCTTTCATGGAGGAAATGTTTGAAAAAAATTGAAAGAAGAGGTAATGAATAAAAGTGGAAGGGACAAGATGGTTCTTGGGAACCTTCTTTTAGAACTTACCTAGGATGGTATAAGTGAAGATCCCAGGAATCTCTGTCTTTTGAAGTGGTAAAAAATGAGCAGGAATCATGCTGCATTTAAAGAAAACGACAGCGCACTGGACACGGCCACGTGTTGGTTGGACACGACCCCGTGTGCAGATGAAATCCTGACACATTTTGTCCGTATTCTGACAAAATCAGCAGAGAATCTTTTAGGTGAGCATGGGGGCGTGTTGACCTGGACACGGCCCCGTTTCTGGAAGCTGTCTTATGGAGTTTCTTTAATTCTAAGGAACTTATCGATATCGGGTGGTTCCTTACTGGTTGGAACAACCCCAAAGTGCCTAAGATACCTTAATTGTCCTAGACTAAGGCGAGAACGCAAGAGGTTGTCGGTGAGGGTAATTCCTATTTTATTCTAGGTGGACAAGTCCAACCCTTTCCCGGGCTCTTGTTAAAGAAGGTATATGTCGAATCGCTCAGGTCTATGTATGCACCGAACGAAGTCGATGGAGAGTCCTTCACGGCACAATCAGCACAGGGACGACTATCGTCCAAGTCTTTGCTAGGTATGAAGGTATTTTTGGGAGCAACGAGGTTGTTGGAATGCAATCCCAACATTTCTTCATGGTCATCGTCTTGGGGTGGATTAAGGAAATCCTTCCTAAGCTCTTTTGACCAATTTAAAATTAGATCTTCTAGTTGAAATAACTCGTCAAGGAGCATTTCTCCTAGAATATCTGGCTGAGCGCATTCGAGGGAGAGATAGTGATTATTTTTACTTTCGCCCCTCTTAAGGTTATAGGGAGACGGTGGGTCTATGTAGTGGGGCTTATAATTTAGAAAGTAACATTCTAATTTTTTATGTTCGCCTCCACATAATTGACACCACGTACCATAAGAGTACCGAAAGTAAAAAGAATTACCATCACTCATGTTTGTGTCAGAAATTACCAACCGCCGGGATCTAACGGTTCTATTTTCAGTAAGTGAATCTTGGGCACGGGGGCGTGTTGAGTGAGCACGGCCCCGTGTTCAGCTTACTGTCTGACTTAAAACAAGATTGCCAGTTCCAACGATTGAGCAAGGGGGCGTGTTCAGCAGGCACGGCCCGTGCTGAGCTCTACAGAAGTTGAAAAACTAAGAAAATCCTAAAAAATTAAAAAGAAAAATAAAAAATATGATTAGGCCGTTGATTCCTAACTTTCTTAAAATCCTTGTGTCCCCGGCAACGGCGCCAAAAACTTGATGTGCGTGAAGTGTGTTATATTTTAGATGTATATTTTAAGCCCTTTTTACACTTTTAGCCAAGTTTTAAATTAATAAAAAACGATATTTACTATCACTAAACACACATATGGGCAAGTGCACCCATCGTGGACGTAGTATAGTGTTGGTAAGATACCAAGGTCGTCCAAGGACACAAGAGCTTTTAGTACCGGTTTATCCTCAACGTCTAACCAAATCAAAATGTTAGAAAAAGATTTTTAAACTAAGAAAATAAAACTAACTAAATGCTGAAAAATAAAAATAAAAAAATAAAAATAGAT
This sequence comes from Helianthus annuus, assembly GCF_002127325.2. Classification (NCBI taxonomy): domain Eukaryota; kingdom Viridiplantae; phylum Streptophyta; class Magnoliopsida; order Asterales; family Asteraceae; genus Helianthus; species Helianthus annuus. The sequence goes on from NC_035435.2 coordinate 65,139,790, forward strand.
AGACAAGATGAATCACTTGGATCCGACTCGTGTATTAGTATAACCTTTGATTATTTTCGCACTTTTGCACTTGTTTAAGAGATTATCTTAGTTATTGTAGTAGGCCCCTCTTTTGAAGGCGACGTTACCCTCAACCCAGTAGCTTGAGTCAGCAAGGATACAATCCTAAAGGGTCGGATTATTGAAAGATAATGAATAAAGTTATTAATGCAAATTACGGTAGGCCCCTCTTTTGGAGGTGACGTTACCCTCGACTAAGTAGTCTGAGTCAGCAGGGATACAGTCCTATATAGCCGGGTTATAGTATTAATAGTAGTCAACTTATGAGGGGGTCAAAGAGTTTGGATCCCCGCCATCCAATACCTTTGGGTATTGAAGGAGATCCTACTAAATTTGACCCAGGTCCCTTGCAGGACCTCTAAACGCTGAACAAGGGCAAGACCCTTACCAATCCGTTCCCTTAACCCCCGACCAGGTAGCCAACATACCTCCATATAGACCGTGGAGATATGAATGGTGAAAATCTTTTATTTTATATAGACCGTAAAATAATGCCAAGACACCACGGACAAACGATAAGGAAGAATCACCTTCAACATATGCAACTAGTTATTAAAGTCATTAATACAAAACCAAATAAAAAGTGCAAAAGATTAAAAATAAAAAGTATTATACTAAACACTTGTCTTCACCAAGTGATGTAAGAGACTTAGGCAAACATGGCCTTGATTGTCAAGAACTCTTACGATCAATCTTGGATCCCGAGACGACTCACACACTCTATGATGGACAATGGATGATGGTGGTGGATGATGGTGTTGTGATGGTGGTGGATGGTGGACGAAGTGTGAGAGAGGTGGTGTGCCAAGGGATGAGTTGCAATGAAACCAAGCACTCCTATTTATAGGCTGAACAGAAGCCTGGGCACGGCCCCGTGCCTGTCTGACAATCTCTCTCGTCATTAATTGTAATTCGCAATTACAATTAGTGCGCCTGCAGTACTTTCGCCACGCCCCCGTGTTCACTGGGCACGGCCCCGTGGTGGGCAATAGAAGCTTCTATAGGGTTGTCTTATCTGCTGCTTCTTGGGCACGGCCCCGTGCTCGCTGAGCACAGGGCGTGTTCAGTCTTCTGCCTTCTCTGTTTTGCTTGGGAGGATGCTGTCGAGGGGTCGGGCAATCCACTTATGTTCCTTTTCTTGTATTTATGTTAGATTTAGCTGCCTTTTTGCTTCTTTTGTTAATTTGAGCTCATTTAATCCTGAAAATACAAAAGGAAGACAAAAACACTATTTTTCTAACATTAGTACTTAAAAAGGGTTAGTTTTATGCCTCAATTGATGTAATTTATATGTTGCATTTTACATACATCACCTAGTAATCAATCATCCTAGAATAGATGATTGGTTTTTGAAGCGGATTCGAAATTTGTGTTCTGGTCGTGGTTGTCACCTAAGGATAAGTGACGGTATTGTTTTAAGATCTAAACACAAGGATCTTGTGTTAGGGTCCTAGGAAGGTTATAGACTAGGTCAAAGCATTACTAATAACCTAATTCCCTATAACCATGGGCTCTGATACCAACTCTTCTGTCACACCCCGACCACGTAAAACAACAAATCGTGGCGGAAACGTCGGGGAGTGTTGTAACAGAATCATTGTTTCATAACACATTTTGGAACCGAAATATATTTTGATATATTACTTATTCGACTTTCTTAAATCCAAAGTATATTTTCATGTATACTACAAACCTTTTTATCAAAACATATTTTATACAAACTCATTTTACTTAATTATTTATTTATGCATCTTTCTTTTATATCATCTGTTTTCTTATCACTTATTATATGATTTATAAAAGAAAACTTTTTTTTAAAAAGTTCATGACTATTTTTGTTAAAACATTCTTTTAAACTTACAAGTCATGAATCCTATTTTCAATAAAACCTATGTAATTCACAGGCATTTTTATGCTGGCGTACCTATTTTTACACATTTTTCAGGTGCTGCTATGTGATGATTGTTGATACATGCTATACATAGGATGGACTCGTGCCATAGTGACTTTAAAATTTGAAAGACAATATTTGTATTCATTTAATTTGTAATAAAACAATGAGTTCAATAATTCATTAAAATGAAATTATTTAACCCATGGTTATGAAACAATGATTCTGTTACAATACTCCCCGACGTTTCCGCCACGTTTTGTTGTTTTACGTGGTCGGGGTGTGACAGAAAAGTTGGTATCAGAGACAGTGGTTATAGGGAATTAGGTTATTAGTAATGCTTTGACCTAGTCTATAACCTTCCTAGGACCCTAACACAAGTTATCTTGTGTTTAGTTTTAAAACAATACTGTCACTTATCCTTAGGTGACAACCACAATAAGAACACAAATTTCAAATCCGCTTTGAAAGCCAATCATCTGTTCTAGGATGATTGATTACTAGGTTTTGAGCCCTCTAAGTTTTCAAGATCTCGTCAAAGTTTGGTTTAAATAATGTGAACACGTGCAAACTGGAAGGGTGGGTGCCTTTACCCTGAGTCTTCTGTCTAAGGCTATAGTGTTCATACAAATCCGCAGTATCAAACCAGTCACTCTTACTTGGGAACTCTTGGGGTGAGTGCCCACTTTTAGGCGAGCATGTCTTCGCGATACATTATATTGACCCATTTACTTTGATTAGTCACCGTCTCATTTGTTTGCCTTAGGTAACAAACAAATGATCGCAATTTCTATGCGTTGTCATTCTGTTTTGATTATCCGATATCATTTCACTTGTTTCCTCCCATATCTTTCATTATCTTCATGATGCCTCTTCATCGCAACAACAATGTCCGAACTAGGTGCTGTAATTGCCCAACAATTAGACGTCGTACTCCAGAGAACCGTTGATTTAGCTATCACCATAACTCGCCTCAGGGATGAAGCCATACAAGGGAACCGCTCCTTGGAGCAATCAATGCAACCATCATCATCCAAATCAGATACCCTGTTTCAAATGTACCCACTGCGGACGATGGGGACACTTGGTTAACATGTGCCGTTTTGCTATCTAAAACAAAGTTGTTGTAAATCCTGCCGCTGCTCAAACTCCAAATTCTGCTTCATATGTCGCCTTGGCATATCTAGTACCTCAACCTCATGAACTTTCTACCTTGTGTATCGACTTAAGCACGTTTAGTGCAAGGTTTCGAAACACCTCTCGTTACACAAATTCCAAAATCCAAAATAGGATCTTTCTATCCTCATAATTAGATCCTTGTGGATAAATATCGCTCAAATCGGAGCCCTTAATTGAATTATTCATATGCCTTAATACGTACATTACGATTCAATAAGGACAAAGCCGAATTCCTATTAAGATCTTTCTATCTCCATAATTAGATTCTTGAAGATGTTTAAAGTGCCAAATGAAATCCACGGATTGGATTCCTGGTATGCTTTAAATACCCGTGTCCAAAGATAACAAAATCAAGTTAAACAATTATGTGATTATGTGCTTATGTGATTTCTTTTATGTCTTGTATTTTTGTGTAATCCGAATCTTCATTATCCAAATCCTCATAGAATCTTCCATATCTCCATATGAGGGATTCATAGTAGGATATCCAAAGGTACTATCTTAAATCCTAAATGGGCTTCTACGTTATAGTTAAGTCCCTTGGATTATAAAGTACTATTCTATAATTGGACCCCTTGAGTGGTCTAGTTAAACAGATTGATTCAAAAAAATCTGGTTAGGAATATCATGTGATGATATAATTGAAAAGATCCCTTAAGTGGTCTATTTAAGAAGATCGTACGACAGTCTAGTTAAAGAGATCATGTGTTGGTCTAGTTAAAAAGATCGTTCGTTGATCTAGTTAAAAAGATCCTTTGGTGGTCTAGTCAAGTCACTTCATGATTATTCAATTGATTTTTCCCCTACGCATCATGAAATGAACTGTGCGGAGTGTGCAAGGAATTACGTAATTATGGATGCATACATAATTATGGAATTCAGTGCACAGAAACCACAACAAGTTTTGTCATGTGTTAAGACCTATAGTGATAAGAATAACAAAACAGAAATAATGTAAAAAGGGGCATGGTGGATACGCAGCTGGTACTTCATATATATAAGTGTTCCTTATTACATTGCGAACGTAGAGTTATTTGTGTTACTAGAAGTCCTGGACCTTAACCAATGTTATTCACTCTCCAACTCTAATTTCGAGCACACACAAGTTTCCTATGATAAGTCTTCATAAGAAACGTTCTTCTGTCCGTAGTTCGAAACTCCATGTTTTGTTACTACAAGGACTTCACTTTGACAGTTGACAATTTCGCTAAGAATCCAAACATGGCCCAGAGTTTTACTTAGGGTTCGAGGGATTCATTCGAAAGCGAAACCATCACAGTTGTCGTCACAAGTTTCCTCTAAAATTAAATTTCGGGACGAAATTTCCTAAAGTAGGTGAGACTGTGACACCTGTGTCACTTCAACCATCATACAAATACCAAACCAATGAAATATTGTGTTTCATACTTGGGATTTGTATAAATATGTGTATCGTTTGCACATATCAATTCTTGTTCGATTTCGAGCTCTAAATCGCTTTCTAGAAGGTTATACGCGAACTGATGCGTAAATATAACCAGTTTAATGCAACAAACACTCCGGAATAGTTACATAGGCTTAACATACCTTAAATAACCTCTACATAACTTATAAATAAGTTTTGGATGGTTTGGTGTGTTGAAATCAAGTTTATTCGATCGCAGGGACTATTTGTGTCAAACTGCGAAAGTATGCCGATTCGTGTGGTAACGAACATTCCGGAACTTGATCATAAGTTAAACATACCATAAATATCCTTTACATAGCTTAGAAATAGGCTTTGAGGTGTTCAGTATGCTAAAATAAACTTTTTGGTCATTTAGGGACTAAAAGCGTCAAAAAGTGCATAAGTTTGCATTTTCGTGCATATCTAACGTTCTGAATATATCCGGACATCCAAAAATTTATGTAATGATTAAAATATTTTATTTTAGTGATTGGCATGATGAAATTCCATTCGTCGCTTAATTTGGATCGTTTTTGCGTTCGTTATGACTTCCGTCGTAATTAACCGAACAACGCAACCGTACGACCAAACGAACCAACATCCGAGATATTTTTGAGCATATTTTAAGTTCCCTATACTTAACTTTATTTTAGAGCCTTGAAATGGGGTTAACGGGGCTTAAAAGTGCCAAAAATCAAGTTTTACAAGTGTAGGGACCATTTTTGAAATTTCTGGCAGATATATTGAACTTGGTCCATTTTTGAGGTTTTGATGGTTTTAACCCAAGGTTTTGCACTCTATGGGCTGGAATTTAATGGTTTTAAGTATTCCCATGGTTTTGAAAACCATATGCCCACTTGTAAGGTCAAGATCAAAGCATAATTTGCAAGAAACGATCCTAACGGTTCTCCGAAATCTATATATACCCCTTCCATTTCATTTGCAAACTCACCTTTGATCAGATTTTGTTCTCTAAGTTGAAGTTATACACATCATACCTGAGAATAATTAGATCAAACCTCCATTTCTTGGACCCGTTGTAAGTATTCTTTCGTTCTTTTACGCGTTTTTAAGCGTGAAAGTCCAACAGTGTTTGACTTTCTGCTTTGACCAGTCTTTGGTCAACACGAAGTTTGTTTGAACTTCGTAACGTGAGCATAATCACGATGGTTATAGTCTCTTGTGACTATACCTACTGATTACCACGTTATTTAGGTGTAGTGACGAGTCATAGTTTCGGTCAAAATGCGTATTCTTGCGTATTTTGCAACCAAACTATTTTTGGGTATCAAGACCCTTTGTCTTGATATGAAACTCGTTTTCAAACTTCGTTAAACATGGTTTAACATGTTTAGCTCGTCACTTTTAGATTAGTGCTTAGATAGGGTCGTAAGATAAGCGGTAAACAACCGCTTAGACTTTCGAACCCGACCCGTTTGGTCAATCATTAGGATTCGACCAAACATATTTTGTGACCATAGTTGTATAGGGAATAACCTTCCGAGGTTATACCTTATGGTCACTACATTTAATTAGTTATATGATAGGTAGTTTATATGCCTTAGGTAAATGACCAAAATGCCCTTTTACGCATAAATTCATTTTAAGCATATGTAACATAAATTTTGACATCTAAACTGATTAGGCAACATTATTAGACATGTTAAGGCATATATTACTTGTCATAGGACTAGTTAGGCGGTCCGAACGCATTTTACGTGAACGGCGCGTTAAAGTAGCGTAAGCTACCTAAACGGGTCGTAATGGGTAGTAAGCACTTAGGTTAGGTTTCGATTTAGTATGTAGGCTTTGTTAAACCATATTACATGAGTTCACATACTCATTTGGTTTACAAAACCTCATTCTATCCGATCTTCTGATTTAGGTCCGGTTTATTTACTTAGTTACCTATATTAGGTGCGTTTGATTCCGTGATCCCTCTAGAGTTGCTTGGTTGTTATTCAAGACTTCTAAGCATTCTCAAGTGAGTACATAGTCCCCTCTTTTACTGTTTACAATGTTTTGGGGTGAAGCATGTGTACCTATTTGTTATGTTCATGATTTCAAAGTATAATTGATTATACATATTAGTACTTATCTTTTAACAAACTGAATGATTATTTATGGTTTAAACACTGCTTTTTCAAAGATTATAAAATTAATTGTTGAATTGTACTTATTTTATGTTCACCAGACCGATTGGTAGTATGATATAGCGCTATAGGATTTGACACCCCATTCCTGTTGTTTATGGAATGTCAGAAACCGATATTTTATACAAATAGGGATTGCCTTCGTGGTATTTTTATAGTCTCCTAGGTGTATTTTGATGCACTAGGTTTGGTTGAATTCTTAAATCACAATTTTATTGTATATTTTGTTATACTCCCAAAAGTATAGTTTGATATACTCTCATGTGTGATATTGTACAAAACAACATATATTTTGTTAATTACTAAAACATGGTTTGATATGTTACTTATAAAACCAAAGCATAGTTTAATATGTTATTTATAAAACCAAAGTATACTTTTGATATACTACTGAAAACGATTATTTTGACGACTAAAGTATATTTAATATACTATCTGTTTAACCATTTTGGAACCGAAATATATTTTGATATATTACTTATTCGACTTTCTTAAATCCAAAGTATATTTTCATGTATACTACAAACCTTTGTATCAAAACATATTTTATACAAACTCATTTTACTTAATTATTTATTTATGAATCTTTCTTTTATATCATCTGTTTTCTTATCACTTGTTATATGATTTATAAAAGAAAACATTTTTTTTAAAAAGTTCATGACTATTTTTGTTAAAACATTCTTTTAAACTTACAAGTCATGAATCCTATTTTCAATAAAACCTATGTAACTCACAGGAATTTTTATGCTGACGTACCAATTTTTACACATGTTTCAGGTGTTGCTATGTGATGATTGTTGATACATGCTATACATAGGATGGACTCGTGCCTTAGCGACTTTAAAATTTGAAAGACAATATTTGTATTCATTTAATTTGTAATAAAACAATGAGTTCAATAATTCAATAAAACGAAATTATTTAATCCATGGTTGTGAAACAATGATTCTGTTACAATACTCCCCGACGTTTCCGTCACGTTTTGTTGTTTTACGTGGTCAGGGTGTGACAAAATAATTGCATGCTATACTGATACAAACATCTATGTGGTATTGTGAAAATGCATACATTCAAGCCTTGAGACTGTGGCGACAAACCCTTAAACAAATTAAAGGTTCATCTAAATTATGTGTATCGAATTCGGTCATTCCTTACATCCAAACAAACCTAGGATTTCAGGAACGGGAGTTGTCAATTCCTATGGTACCACTACCTACTAACGAACGGTGTGATCAATGTTAATGAATGTATTTTTGTCCCATTTAAACAAACCAAATGTCATACCAAAATGTAAGCATGTTTTATGAAAATAATGTACTAAGTATGCAACAAATGAACATACATAGCATGAAATGTAATGTAAAACAATGCACTAAGTATGCACTAAATGGACATACATAGCGTGAAACATAATGAAATCATGTACTATAAGTGTACTAATGAACATAACAAGCATATGATATGTAAACATGGAAAGCATGAAAGTAACAAGTAGGCACATGTGTTTCACCCCAAAACGTTTGAAAATAGTAAAAGAGGGGACTATGTACTCACATAATCACCTTGAAAACATTTAAAAGAGGGGGGGTCTATGTACTCACTTGAGATTTCTAATAGTTTTTGGATAACCACCAAGTAATGCTAGAAAGATCATGGAAATCGAACGGCACCTAATATAGGTAACTATGTTAATAAATGGACCTAAATCAGAGGATCGGATAAAATGTGGGTTTCGTAAACCAAATGAGTATAAGAACTCAGGTAATATGGTTTAACAAAGCGTACATTCTAAAACGGAACCTATCCTAAGTGCTAACGACCCATTACGACCCGTTTAGGTAGCTTACGTTACTTTAACGCGTCGTTCGCGTAAAACGCGTTCGGACCGCCTAACTAGTCCTATGACAAGTACTATGCCCTAACATGTCTAATAATGTTGCCTAATCAGTTTAGATGTCAAAATTTATGTTACATATGCTTAAAATGAAATTTGTCATAAAAAGGGCATTTTGGTCATTTTTCCTAAGGCTTATAATTACCTATCATACAACTAAGTAGACTAAGTAACCATAAAGTATAACCTTGGAAGGTTATTCCTTATGCAACCATGGTCACGAAATGTGTTTGGTCAGATCCTAATGATCGACCAAACGGGTCGGGTTTGAAAGTCTAAGCGGTTGTTTAGACCGCTTATCTTACGACCCTACATAAGCACTAAACCTAAAGTGACGAGCTAAACATGTTAAAACATGTTTAACGAGGGTTGAAAACAAGTTTGGTATCAAAACAAAGGGTCTTGATACCCAAGAATAGTTTGGTTGCAAAATATGCATAAACGCATATTTTGACCGAAACTATGACTCATCACTACGCCTAATTAACGTGGTAATCAGTAGGTATAATCACAAAGGACTATGACCATCGTGATTACGCCCACGTTGCGAAGTTCAAACGAACTTCGTGTTGACCATTGACTGGTCAAAGTAGAAAGTCAAACACTGTTTGACTTTCATGCTTGAAATACATAAACAAGCATGAAGGAGACTTATAAAAGGTCCAAGCTAGGATCAAGATCAAGAAAACTAAGGTATGGAGCTTCAATAAGTGAAAACCCCAACTTAGAGCTGATCTTGAATGAAATGAGTAAAGAACCCAAACGAAGACCCATGCTATTTATAGGAAGTTAGGATCATTGAGATCATTACAAGTGTTAGGATGGTGAAATCTTGACCCTACACTTGTACACATGGTATTATAATACAATGGGGGCCTAAAACCAGCACAAGGTATTGAGAAATTTGCATAAATAACCCTGGAAATCAAGCCAGTTGCTGAAAACAAGTTTGTTGGAAATGGGCTCTGTCACGTGGCGCGCCAGGTAGACCTGGTTGTGGCGCGTGGCTCGAGGGAGCTCAGTTCTAAGTTTCCAGAATTGTCAAAACAGGTCCCTAGATGCATAAAAGTTGATTTTTGGCACGTTTAAGCCCCGTTAACCCTATTTCAAGGCTCTAAAATGAAGTTAAAGTATAGGGAACTTAAAATTTGCTCAAGAATATCTCGGATGTCGGTTCGTTTGGTCGTACGGTCACGTTATTCGGTTAATTACGACGAAACACGAACGGACGCAAAAAACGATCCAAATTACGTGACGAATGGAATTTTATCATGCCAATCACTAAAATAAAATATCTTAATGATTACACAAATTTTTGAATGTCCGAATGTATTCAGAACGCAAGTTATGCGCGAAAATGCAAACTTATGCACTTTTTGGCGCTTTTAGTCCCCGAATGACCAAAAAGTTTATTTTAGCACACCGAACCCTTCAGAGCCTATTTCTAAGCTACGTAAAGGATATTTGTGGTATGTTTAACTTATGATCATGTTCCGGTATGTCCGTCACAGTACGAATCCGCACATTTTCGCAGTTTGTCGAATTTAGTCCCTGTAAGCAAATAAACTTGATTTTGCCATACCAAAGCCTTCAAAACTTATTTCTAAGTTATGTAAAGGTTATTTAAGGTATGTTAAGCATAAATTGATGTTCCGGAGTGTTTGTCGTGTTAAACTGATTACGTTTATGCATCGGTTTGCGTATAACTCTCCAGAAAGTGATATAAAGTTTGAAATTGAACAAAAATCAAAACATGCGAAATGTCAAACATAAACAAACAAACATTGGGATTAAATAACATTGTTTCATTGATAACTAAATCGTTTACAATGATTACAAGCACAAGTGTCACAACAAGAATGATTATACAAACTCACCCTTAGCTTGACCACTCACTTGGATTGTTTATACAAAAGGAATGTGTGTGATGCGATAAAATAGATCTCTAATATGTTAGATCTATTTATATAAAGTACAGTCAGTTGGCAATCAGGGTTGACATCATCCTGATAACGACATCTAAAATTTCTAACAAAAAGGATTCCACATATGTTAGAAACATCTGATGGAATATAATAAATGTTCTAATACTTCTAACAACTATTTGGACAAACACTGTTACATTGAAAGTGTTGTTCTTTAAACCTTTGTTTGCTTTATCCACACATCTGTTCTTGCCAAAACATATATGTTTGGTCTTCTTCAACATGGCTTTGGCCATAAATAGACTTTCCTTCTTCTTCAACAATGGTTCCATGTCTTCGACGGATCTTTGAAGTCTTTAAACAAATGTTCTGTTAGTGTTCAAGATTCACTATTTTTGGACGAAGATGTATATCAAAATTTGATTATTTATAGGATCTCAGTAGCATGTTTTGGCTTTTGAAATCATATGTTCTTTTGTAGGTCCAAGATAACTTTACCCTATATATATAGGAGAAAGATAAATTGAAAACCCATTGAGTTAAATATCCTACAAACCCCTATCTAACATCTATGTAACATTCAGTATTATGGATGTAACCTATGCGTTAGTTAACGAAAAAAATGTTGTTACCTGTTACGTTAAAAAAAAACTAATTACTTTTTATATAACTCATATAAAAAAACAACCAGCGCCTTTTGGATTTTCTTTTTTGTTTTTTACTCAAAACGCTTGTAAAAATGTGTATTATATGTTGTGAATTTTTTATAAAAAATGGTATATTGCATAGGGATTTTAGGATATAGTCAACTTAAATGAGTTTTTTAATATATTCGTCCCTTCTCTCTCTCTCTCTATATATATAAAAAGAGTGCAAGAGGGGATACAATAAACTATACACTTAATCTAAAAACATAGTGAAATAAAATGTTAATATGTAACACAGAGTGTTGTGCTGATGTGTAAACAACGAAGTGTTAATATGTAACAACACAATATTAATATGTTAATATGTAACTCTATATATATATATATATATATATATATATATAGGAAAGGATCTACTAAAAAGTGGGTTTTGCCAAAGTAGCTTTAGAATAATCGTGATTATGCCTTGTGGCATTCCTTATATGTAGTAAGGAATGGCATTTTGGTACTAAAACATCTTGGTGCTTATAAGTAGGAATGTGAAGATGACATGTGACACTCTTTTTGTTTTTTCAAAAAATACAAAAAAAAATCTAGTACAAAAAAATTTAGCACAAAAAATCAAGTACAAAAAAATATAGCAAAAAAAATCCAGCAGAAAAAAAATCTAGTACAAAAAATCCAGCACAAAAAAAAATTAATACAAAAAATTCAGCACAAAAATGTAGTACAAAAATCCAGCCAAAAAAAAAAAAAAAAAAAGCTATACAACTTAGGAATACAAAAAATTTTTGTGGGTTTTTTTAGTTGTTATATTTTATATATTAATATGGTACTCAAATTAAAGATAAAAAGACGCTCGATTTTATGGTGAAATTTTTATGAAAAAATAATGTCGTATAAAAAAGTTATGAACATTTAAAAAACGAGGATCTAATATGCATGTGCCTTGCATGTGGAGTGAGAAAGTCAATAAATAGGATTTTTCAAAGATACCCTTACACTCCTCTTTTTTCCTACATTTCATCTTAACTATTAATTTGAAAAATGAAAGGTTAAGATTCGTTTTCATCCTACTTAGATAAAATCAACTTTTTATTTGAAGTTTATAATGATATTTCAATTTCCCTTGATTATCTTAGGAGGCCTTTGGTTCGCAGGAATTTAATGAAATTTAAGGGAATTGGAATTGCATTTTTCATCTATTAAGATGTTTGGTTCACAAAATTTGATGGAATTGGAATCCCAATTCTAATCTTCATGTGTTTGGCTGACAATGAAATTGGAATTAGGCATGAATTCCTACAAATTCCTTAAACTAAAGGAATTCAAAATCCTTCCTATATGTGATGGAATTAAAGTAATTCATTAGAATCTTCGACAGTTTCGACCCGCACCATTTCAACCCATACCGTTTCGATCCGAATCGTTTCGCCCCATACTTGTTTCAATCCGAACCGATTCGACGCGAACAATTTCGACGTGAACCGTTTAGACGCGAACCGTTTCGATGCGGACCGTTTCGACCCATACCGTTTCGACCCGAACCATTTGACCCGAACCGTTTCGACCCGAACCGTTTCGAATCGAACCGTTTCGATGCGAACCATTGAACTGTTTCGACCCGTACCATTTGGAATCGAACCGTTTTGACCCATATGTTTTCGACGCGTACCGTTTTGACCCGAATCGTTTCGGCCCGAACTGTTTCGGCGCGAACCATTTCGACCCGTACCATTTCGACCGGTACCGTTTTGAACCGAACCGTTTTGACCCGTACCTTTTCGACCTGTACTGTTTCGAATCGAACTGTTTCATCGCGAATCTTTTCGACCCGTACTGTTTCGACCCATACCGTTTCGACCCATACCGTTTCGACCCAAACCGTTTCGACACCAACCGTTTCGAAGCGTACCGTTTTGACGCGAGCCGTTTTGACCTAAACGATTTCGAATCGAACCGTTTCTACGCGAACCGTTTCGACCCGTATCGTTTCGACCCAAACCGTTTCGACGCGAATCGTTTCGACCTGTACCGTTTCGACCAGTAATGTTTCGACTCGAACCGTTTCGACTAGAACCGTTTCGACCCGTACCGTTTCGACCCGAACTGGTGGTTGTGGGTGCCGAGGGTGATGGATTCCAATTCCTTTGACACCAAATACAACAAAAACTAGAATTGAGATTCCAATTCCAACAATTTCCAATTCCAATTGGAATGTTTAAATTCCAAATCCAATTCCTTTAAATTCTAATTCCTATACAAATTACAATTCCAATTCCAAAGCATTCCGCGAGGCCCCCTTAGTGTGTCTCTGTGCAGCAACATAAAAATGTTTGATAATTAATTTTAAAACAGTCACTTACATACAACTGGCAGGTACATGTGTAACAAATTATGTCGCATCCCACTTTTGAATAGCAAAACTGATCATACTAAAGACGGAGAGAGTCTTAAGGGTGCAAAAATTACTATGCAGGACCTGCTGAATCTTGTTCAGAAATTTCACGACCTCTAGAGCTAGGTAACCAAATATTAAGTAATTATCTTTTATGTTTCAATGTAGTTACGAAGGTTATTAGTATTAAGGTAATTTATTACCAATGGGATGGTAGTACATTAGCAAAAACGAAGTATTTAAACACCTAGGTTTGAGAGAGAAAGATTTTAATCTTAAGTTTCATATATATAACAGGAGTTCAAAGAAACTTTCGGTTAAAAAAATCAAGGTAATTTCTTTCAATAATTATCCGGTTGTCGATAAAGTAAAGGCGAGACTTTCTAAATGGAAAGTGAGGCACCTCTCGTTTGCTGGAAGACTGACCCTTCTGAAGTCGGTTCTGGGAAGTATCCCGTCTTATTACTTATCTCTTTTCTACGCCCCGAAGAGTATCGTTAACAAGATTGACAGGATTAGAAAGGACTTTCTTTGGGGGATAACTGATACGAAAAAGAAACTTAGATGGGCCCGTTGGGATTTTATGTTGAGTTCTAAGAAGGCGGGCGGTTTGGGGATCGGGAGAATAAGAGATTTTAACCTCGCGATGCTAACTAAATGGTGGTGGAGGTTTAAATCGAACCCAAATCAATTATGGGCCGAAGTCATTGCGGGGATTCACAAGAATAATTCAGGTGATCAGTTAATTCCAATTAAAATATCGGTCCCCGGGGTTTGGAAGGATATTGGTGGCATGAAACAGGTTTTAGAGAAGATGGGCATAATCATCGGCGATAATCTTATATTGAAGGATGGTTGCTGGTCATGGCGTTCTAATAAAGACAAAACCTTTTCGGTGAAGCAAGTGCGTATCGACATTGAAGGGTCTTTGGGGACTGATTCAAGCAGCACTTCGTTGTTTGATTGGAATATTTGGTCCCCCCCTAAAGTGAAGTTGCTGATGTGGAGAGCTTTGCTCGGCAAAGTTGCGTCTAAGGTTGGCTTAGATCATAGGGGTATATCGGTGCCAGACGTCTCCTGTCCTCGATGTGGAATAAATGCCGAGCACCCGGACCACATTTTCTTCAATTGTCTTTGGGCCAGAAGTTTATGGTGGAACGTGTTGTCTTGGGTTCGGCTAAAGTTTCCTCTTCATTGCGCTTCCTTGTCGGCTCTTGTTTCATACATTAAAGAGACACCGGGTGGAAGGGTGTGGAAAAAATTGGTGCAGATGATAGTTGCTGCCATGGTCTGGAGAATTTGGAGCGCCAGAAACGCCAAGGTTTTTGAAGGCAAGTTTATCCCTATTCGGCAGTCGGTCGATCTCGTTAAGGAGGACACGTTCTTGTGGATTTGCAACCGATCGAAGCTCAAAAAGCTCTCTTGGGAGAACTGGGATAAGTTCGATGTTGTTGACTTGATGTAACGGTTTTTCTTTGTTTTTTCGTTTTCTGCTTGTATGTTTATTCTCAGCTCCTTGCTGGCTCTTTATATATATATATATATATATATATAAAGTGTTTTTGCCGGTCAAAAAAAATAATGTGACTGTAATATTTAATAAAAAATAGCTAAAATCTGTAATAATAAAGTAATAATTTCTTTAAATCATGTATTTAAGCAGAATTTCACTTTTCTCATAGAGCCAAGAGATAATAGGAGCTACATATAATAATATCACATTGTTTATGTGTCATCATACAATAACTATTGCTTTTGAAATTTTCTAAATAATTGTCATGTATGTTTTGTAGATATTAAAACGATGTTTGTCGTTCAAGATCTTTCTACAGTTTAAGAGCAATTGTTGATATTTATATTGCAAATGTTTAAAATTAATTATCTATAAAATGTTTAAATGTAAGTATATAAAATATGTAATGCTTTCATAACATAAATGAAATTCTTTATGGTTTGTTAAGATGTTATGAACTAAGTGGCTGCTATAAAGCAATACAACATGAAGCTTTGCAGAGAAAAGAATGAGTGTTTCACGTTGCTACTTCCTAGGCTCCAACATCGCATGCCTCGCACCATAAAGAGGGTCATTATGGCTAAGAAAGTGGATGACTTTATTAATTTTTTTTTTTTTTAATTTGCACACTGATTGAAACTCTCAAATTCTATTATTCTAAATTCTATCTAACTCATCAATACCACTTAGTTATTCCTAAGTGAATAAATGGATGACTTTATCTTAGGGTGTAAGGAGTGATTAAACACCTTAGAGTGGCAAACCAAAAAAACAAACAATCAGAGTGCGTCATGTCAATCAGTCAAAACTGTTTAAACTTTGCTGAAAAATATTGGCAATGGTTTAAACACTTACTGAAGTGGTAAACTTTTTTTTTTATTTTCTATTTTTTTTAATTTAAGATAAAATGGAAAAAAACATCAAACTTTTATAAATAAAAATAAAGCATTACATTTTAAATAAAATCTAAGTTAAAAAAAAAAACTAAAAATCACAAGGCCATCCATATTTTTTTGCAATCTCACGTTTTCTAGCGAGTGTGATTTCCAACATTGCAGGGTGAACATTGTCGGTAGGCCGATTAAACGTCTCCAAGTCCTTGTCGTACATTGTTTGTCGCAACGCCTCTCGTTGCTCATCCGCCAAGGTCAAGTATTTTTCTTCTCGTATACGTGTAATTTCCATTATCTATTTTTTCATGGTCTTGTACTCTTCGAATTTGTGTGTTATATCTCTTGGATCTTCGTTTCTTGAAGACGGCTCTTTGTCCTTTTTCTCCTTTCTCGTTTGTCGTCTTGGCGAGGGATCATCGTTTATGTCAGGAATACCGAATCCGCTCGAGACTTCGACATTCGGTGTATCCGCTCTATAATTTCCCGAATCCGAAGACTTTCTTTTTTGACTCGATTCGGAGCTTTCTTCACCCACCAAAGGTACCGGCGACCACTTTTGATTTGTTCTAACAATCTCCCAAGCCGCAATATGAGCAAAATCAATTTTTTCTTTGCTTTTGTAATCCTTTAGCGTTTGCTTCATTACATAAGCATCGTCATTCCCGCTAGGACGTAAACGATCCTAAAATAATAAATTATCAACAATTTAATCCAAATATTTCGTTAAAAAATAAACCGTATAAAAAAATAAAGTATACCACTTGATGATATAGACCATTGAATGTGTTCAATTTTGTTTGCATCATGATCCATTTTGATCGAACTTGGTGGTGGGTTCGGTTACTTCCTCCGACCGTTTGATTGAAGTGGTTTAGAACTTGCTTCCAAAACCCATCCGCCTTTTGTTTATTGCCTTTCTTTTTATTCAAAGTGCAATGAACAAAAGCATTTGCCAACGCCTCTTCTTGTCTAGACGTCCAACTTTCCCATTTTGCTTTTCCTTTTCTTTCCGGTGCGGCTTCATTTTCATTCACGGGATTTTCTTCAACTGCAACATCTTCATCCTCATCAAATCTTGTTCTTGGGTTTCCGGCATGAACTCTTCATCGGAGTCATCTTGTATGTCTCTTGGTGATTGTGACCTTGGGGTTTGAAAAGGTCTCGGTGATTGTGAGCTTGGGGGTTGAAAAGTAAACGGGTCAAAAGCATTTTGGGCTTCTAGGGAGTAATCATAAAAACCGGGTCGAGTCATCGTCGGACCGTGTTGCATCCAATTTTGGATGGGTTGGGTATCATAACCGAAAGGTTGATGCATGGGTTGGTTAAAATAAAATGGAGGTTGGGTTTGATTCGCAAACCCAAGTTGGGGATGAAATGGCATACTAGAACCACCCGAACCACCGCGTGAATCGTGAGCCCTCGCCTTCGAACCGGACCCTACCATTTTTTTTCTTGCCTTCACCTTTGTTTGAGCCTTCCATTTTTTTAAAAATATTTGAAAGAATGAGAGTGAAATGTAGTGAAAATGGATGGATGTTGAGTTTATTTGGTGAAAATGGATGGATGTTGAGTTTATAAAGATAAAAAAGGAAATTGTTTTTAATTAACTCCCAACGGCTATAATGTCGTTTGACACAATTCCCCGAATCGGCGAGCCCTCACCGCGTGACCAAACAAACCGCTTCGGCAAAGGGTTGGCGGCGGTGTTTGCCGCGCGGCAATAGGGTTTGCCGAACCCTTTGCCTAGCCCACACCGTATACCCTTAAGTCTTTGGTTATTTGAACACCCATGGTGCCCCACACGACGTGCATAATATTATACGCATTGTATAGGGCTTGAGTTATTTTTAGATGGAAGGGCAAGATCATGGTGAAACTCCATAGCTATAAGCTACGTATAGGGCTTTCAGATTTTGTTTTTTACAAAATGTTGTTTTTTGTTAATCATTTTTATAAACATGTTGATAAAATTATTAGTTTTTCAACAATAAAACATTGTTTTTTTTGTTAACGTGTCTATCTCGATCTACATGTCAAATTCTAGAATAAATGTTTGAAGTTTAAATTAACGGGTCCGTCTCGATAATCATGTTCAACTTATTGTTTATAATTCGTTTATTGTTTAAAATTTGAATTATTGTTTTAAATTAAATTATTGTTATAAACATTTAAACATGCCAAGTCAATACAAACATTTACATAAAATAAATTATATATAATGTTGTTTATTTTTAACAAATTTAATAAATATATATATAAAAATCAACCAACCAAATAAACTGAACATATAATAGATAACGAACAATTTGAACAAACATTACCACTAGATAACCGAAAATGTAATAGATAACATGAGTTTGTACAATAATAACCAAAAGATACAACTAAAACTAACACAATATAGTATTACGATGATGTGTCGCTATTAGTAGCATCACTATTGTCAGCATGAGCTGACATGCCTACAGGTGCGCTTGACATCCCGACATACGTAGCCGACAAAGTTCCCCAATATCGCCATCCGCATCATCGTATCCAAAAATTATGTTGCATTGGCAGTGGTAACTTTGAAACGCACGAGCTATATAGGCCCAAAGATCGGACGGTAACAGTGACACCAATATCCCCATCCCTGTCATTCTATCAAAAAAATTGTGTTGCATTGGTAGTTGTAACTTTGAAACGCCACCTCCTATGTTAGTTTGAGGCGAAATAATTCGCTAAGCAGCGATCAAGGGCGCAAGGCCTGCCCGTGAATAAACAACACAAATAAAACAGGTCAGGCAACATGCACCACTCGTTGCTTTTGCCACATCCAATGTTGGACGTGGAAATGCAACGATGGGTATATCAAATTAGTGGATCTCGAATAGTCATGACCCGACCTTTCTTTCTGAAGGCACCACCATCGATCATGGGCCACCATGCTTTCAGCTCATCATCCGGCATCGATGCGAATGTAGTGGTGTATAAGTTGGTGACCGTATCCGGCTCGTTGTATAAACCGGAGACGATCCAAACAGGCGCAATGACATCCTCTGTTTCTTCCCAAAAAGATAAGAAGATACCTCCAAAGGCAGCAGGTGATCCGGGTCGTCCATCTTCTCGGGCTGGTCGGCCGGTCATGGAGTAAACCTATACGTGGTGAGAAACTCTACTATTATCAGTCGATGAGACGGTTGAGTTGCAACGTGAAACAATCTATCCGATGGTGTATCCTGCCCAATAAAAACCCGTGCCCTTTGCTCTTCCCATATACTCTCTAATGTAGCCCGCCTAACACCCACTATTGTTGGATCCTCATCTGCCATAATCTTATTAACCGCCGGTGGTCCTCACTATGCGGTTGATACTATATGTATTCGTACTAAGTGTAATCACCCCGCCATCTCATCCACCCCCGCTGGTATATCTCCTCCATATTTGATGACAAATCTGCAATGACAAAAAAGACTGTGTGTCAAATCTCAATAAACGTGTCAAGTCTCGATAAACGTGTCAAGTTTCGATAAACGTGTCAAAGCAGGCAGCACTCTCATGTCATCACAATGAACGATAGACATAACTTCCTTACCTCATTTAACGTTGGGTCCGAAAACACTTTCTAAGACTCATGATTCGTTCAATGGTTCGCCAAAAACATAGCTAACATCCCAAGACGACATCATGATACGAAGGGTTTGAACAGATGAATTTCGGTGTGTAGTTTCATTTGATTCAACACTTATCCGATTGCAAGGCTTTAAAAGCAACTTCAGGGCCTATATGAAGCGTATAACTCTATTTGCGTCGTATTGGGTTCACTTATACACCTACCACCCCTAAGATTCCCGGACAGTACACATTATTCTAGGCCCTATATGGTGTTATATGCCTAGTATATGTAGATCATTTAATGTAATTGAAATCATATACAACACGTATAATTCTATACGCATTGTATAGGGGGTGTACAAACAATGGTGTCTAAATAGCATTGCCCTACTAAAATACTATATTTTTCTCTAAAATTTAATCTAGTCATTCACATTCAACTCTTCATCTCTGACTCTATTCTTATAGTTTAAATATAATATATGTTTATTTTCTAAATTTTATTTGGTTTTCAAAAACCACCCACATTTAACTCTTCATTTCTATCTCTATCTTACTAACAAAAACTTACTATTTTGTACACTCACAATAATATAGAATGTCAAATATGAGCTTCTAAATATTGAGGTGTAACTATAAATTTTTCTCTATTTTAGAGAAATGGCGTGTGCAAATAGTAAAATAAATTAACGAGATGCGCAAGCTTAGTTTTAAAGATGAAATACCGAAAAATACTAAACAACACATGTATATAAGCTAGCGTACTAATCGTTCTACATAGTATAGCTAAGGTAAGATACCGGACATCCATCCATCTGTGGACACAATGGCTTTCAAAACTAAGTTAAATAAACAAGATTAAAAATAAAACACAAATCTAGAAATAGGTTTAGAAAAAGTAGAGTTTAGAAAGTTAACCATTCAAAACTGAATCATCAAAGATAGATCAATAAAGATAGACTAATTTTTCTTATGAAACCATTTAAGTGATTAATTAAAGCGTGTGGGTGCTAAGGTGGATTAGAGCCCGCATGATAATTCCACCAAATCAGGAAAAAATGTTATAGACCCAAGTCATAAACTAATCTACGAAGCAAGTTATATCATGAACACTTATGAATTAGGTTTTCTAGGTTGGGCTTTGAACTACTCAACGAATCTTGCAGTTTACAATTTATTCTAGATTAACCATGTAGAAAACTCTAACTAGTTTTTGGATCCTTTTATTTAGATCATTTCCATAAGTAGCTCACACATCTTACCAATTATATTACCAGGTTGTCTATTACTAGTTAAGGTTTCGAACTCTAGTTTAATGGATGTCAATATAACCTAATGAAAGAAGAAATCGAATCTAGCATGCATAACTTCGCTGAAAGACCGATTCAATCACACAACTCAATATTGCAATCAATACAAACATGAAATCATATACACATAAAATCAATCTAATAAACTTTACTAAAATCAGACTACATAAGCAAAATCATCATCCAAATATTAAAACATTCTACAAATCATCGCATCCAAACATTACTATGCGTTAGTTGGACATGATGTAAGAGATCAAACTCGTAAAAGATATCATCTTTGAACAATTTAGAAAGCTGAAAACACAAGAGATGATTCTCGAGAAGCAAGCAATTGCTAATCAAAAGGATAGATCTTCAATCTTCAAAGTTTCTAACTTCGTTTGATTCTCTTTTCCTTATCCATGGTCGTATATTGCTTCGTTTTTGCCTCAAAGTCTTCCCAAAATCGTTTGCTGGGAAATAAATTGTTCAAATTGGTAATCATGAAACCCTAACATTCATAATGTAAAAAATAAGTAACATGTGGTATGAATTGCTTAACAAAAGATAATCATATACCACACACAAGTCCCTACTCATTCAAGTCATTAAGTATACTTGTTTATATGAGATCTAGTCACCAAGTAATGGAGTTAATAATTATGCTAAGTAATTAAGACTACAATGTGAAGTAACAAATTATGCCAAGATAATACAAAACCAACACGTACTACAAATGATCAATGATCAGTATGAAAGCTAATACGAAGTCAACATCTTGCAAGTAAATTTTGATAATCAAGGTTTGAAGAACTTGCCACACGCTAATAGTGACAAATATGTGATGGAAAATACCACAATTGAATATCAATATTCGTTTTCAATCATCAAGCTCTCAATTATACCAAGATATTAATATTTGTTGATGAATTCAATGGGATATTGATACATGTCATCATTCATTAAAAATCATGATTTAGTTTGAATTATCAAAGAATAATGTGGGGAATTAGTTACTGAAATACGCTAAAGTGATCAACAACAATTGGGGGTTTAGTATGAAGATTGAAAAGAGCCAACAAGAACAAGAACCTAACACGAGCTATCAAGATAACGGACTACAAAGGTAATGTGATATGGGAATGAGAATGATTTAAAACATTTTATAAATAAATCCCAAGATTTGTAAAAGTATAAATTTTATAGAACAAAAGTCATTTTGTAAAATCTTTTTAAAAAACTTGGCTAAGCTTTTATAGAAGATAAATCTTCAGGTAATGTTGTCAGGTATCATAATTGGTTCTTTATTTGAATTTTGAAAAGACTTAAATTTCAATTTGGATTTGGAAGACTCTTCCATTTGTGGAGAAATCCCAATATAATTTTGTCTTGAAAACACTAACCTACTTGAAATGGTTAAAGTAACAAAAAAATTGGACAACATCACCTACCCTTTACAAAAAAAATAAAAGTAAACTTTTCATTTTAATAATTAAGTGGTTTTCAACTTGATAAGTCAAACAATGTCTATTAAGACTAAAAAAACAAGAGAAAATGTGTTCAAAAGCGTTAGCAAAAGGGAATGAAACAATCCATAATGTTCACAACACAAACAACAAGATATCACACATCATCCCATTTATCGGTTAATGGTATCGATCTTCATATTGATTGATGGGCTGTCTGAAGTTGTTTCTTTGTTATTTGTGTTGTGGCTATAATTAGATCCACTCACTGTCACACCCCGACCACGTAGAACATACAAAACGTGGCGGAAACGTCGGGGAGTGTTGTAACAGAATCAATTGTTTCAAATCCATGGCAAATGAAGTTTCG
Source organism: Helianthus annuus (assembly GCF_002127325.2). Lineage (NCBI taxonomy): Eukaryota > Viridiplantae > Streptophyta > Magnoliopsida > Asterales > Asteraceae > Helianthus > Helianthus annuus. The sequence goes on from NC_035435.2 coordinate 65,162,494, forward strand.
TTTTATAAATCAAACGTGAAAGTTTACATTGTCTAAACAAGAATCAAAGTGTACATAACATAAATTAACTAGTTCTTGTCTCGTTTTAAGTCACTAAGGCACAGGTCCGCCTAAGTATGTCTTGATAAGTCCTATGCATCATCTCCTAAAAACACATGTGAAAATAGGTACGTCAGCATAAAAATGCCTGTGAGATACATTGGTTTTGTGAAAACGGAATTCATGACTTATGTTTGAGAAAATGTTTAGTCATGAACCTCGTATTTTGCTTTGTCTTGTAAATCATTTGAAAAACGGTAAGATCAAATGATATGTATAAATAAGAAGACACTGTATGGTTAAACGGATAACCATGAAAAATGCATTTGTATAAGATAAGTCGTTTGTAAAGCAATGTCTTGTGAAAAGTGTGTTATTTGTATAAAATGTCATATGTCTCAAATTGAAATGATTCAAATAACGCTACGATATGTTAATACCATACAAACACTTATATATAGGAAGTACCAGCGGCGTATCCACCATGCTTGTATCATATTACACACGCCTCGTTACTTAATCACTTACTCAAACCAAACCATCAGAATGAAATGTTTAACAACGGTAGAAATGTTCATGTATAGTTAAATGTCTATTGTCAAATGTAATTCATGTCAACGGATACAACTGGTTTACACGGTTCAATGGTTACAGACGGTTCATGAAATCAAAAGGGGTAAGACGGTTCACATAGTTAAATGGTTACAACGGTTCAAAATGTAGGGTAATGTGTTCATATGCTGGATGAGCATATGCAACAGAAATGCAATGTGAAACAATGTACTACGTATGCACACAATGGGCGTACGTAGCATGAAATGTATTGTAGAGTACAACGGTTCAAAATGTAGTATACTGTGTTCATATGCTGGATGAGCATATGCAACAGATATGCAATGTGAAACAATGTACTACGTATGCACACAATGGGCGTACGTAGCATGAAATGTATTGTAGAGTACAACGGTTCAAAATGTAGAATAATGTGTTCATATGCTGGATGAGCATATGCAACAGATATGCAATGTGAAACAATGTACTACGTATGCACACAATGGGCGTACGTAGCATGAAATGTATTGTAGAGTACAACGGTTCAAAATGTAGAATAATGTGTTCATATGCTGGATGAGCATATGCAACAGATATGCAATGTGAAACAATGTACTACGTATGCACACAATGGGCGTACGTAGCATGAAATGTGATGTAAAGCAATGTACTAAGTACGCACACAATGGGCATACATAGCATAAACACAATGAAATCATGTACTATATATGTACTATCGAACATAGCAGTATATGATGTGAAAACCGGAAAGCATGAAAGTAGCAAGTAGGCACATGTGTTTCACCCCAAAGCAGTTTGGAAAACAGTAAAAGAGGGGTTCAATGTACTCACCTGAGATTGCTTTGAAGTTCTTGTATAATAACCAGATAATGCTAAAGATCACGGGATATCAAACGGCACCTAATAGGTAGCTATGTTAATATACCGGACCAAATCGGAAGGATCGGATAGTACGCGGGTTCGTAAACCAAACGAGTATGGAGACTCGTGTAATATGGTTTAACAAAGCCTACATACTAAAATGAAACTTAACCTAAGTGCTTACGGTCCGTCACGACCCGTTTAGGTAGCTTATGCTACCCCAACGCGTCGTTCGCGTAGAACGCGTTCGGAACGCCTAACATCGTGACTACAAGGTATAACCTCGGAAGGTTATAGCTATGGTCACCTAATGTGTTTGGTCGGATCCTAATGATCGACCAAATGGGTCGGGTTCGAAAGTATAAGCGATTGTTTAGATCGCTTACCTTACGACCCTATATAAGCACTAAACTAAAAGTGACGAGCTAAGCATGTTAGAACATGCTTAACTAAGTTTAGAAAACAGGTTTGGCATCAAAACAAACGGCTTTGATGCTCACGAGTAGTTTGGTTACAAAATACGCAAGAATGCGCATTTTGGCCGAAACTACGACTCGTCACTGAGCCTAGATAACGTGGTGATCAGTAGGTATAGTCACTACGGACTATAACCATCGTGATCACGCTCACGTTATGAAGTTCCATGAACTTTGCATCGACCATAAGCTGGTCAATGCAGAAAGTCAACAAAACGTTGACTTTCGGACTCGAAAAGCGAATAAAAGAACGAAAGAAGACTTACGGAGGGTCCCCGAATGCTAATCTAGATCATAATAGCTCAGGTATGAAACAATGGTTCCAACTTAGAGCTTTTGGATCAGATTGTGTGGGTTTTGCATCAAAGGGGGGGGGGTATTTATAGAAAAAGTGGAACCGTTAGGATCGTTTATCGAATATCGTGCCGCGATCTCGTGCGTACACTTGTCGAAATGTTGTGGTAAGTCAGAAAATGCCCCTTGGCTCTTGATTGGGTGAAAGGGCATCGCCCCTTGATCGAACGAAAGGCCAACTGCATTAAATGCATACATTGAATCTGTCTGACAGTCCCTCGCGCCCCGCGTTAACATTTAGGCAAAACTCACGCGGGCCGCCTGAAGCTTCTGATCTGCACATACTTTCAAAAATGGCAGTTTTGGTCCCTGTTGCGTATTTAAGCCATTTCCGACACTTCTAAGGCCCGTAAAGCCAACTTTAAGGCCCTAAAATGATGCCTAAGCATTGTGGACATGAAACATGCTCAAAAATGTTCCGGATGTTGGTTCGTTTGGTCGTACGAACGCGATGTTCGCTTAATTACGACGGAATGCGCATAAGCGCGAAAAACGATCCAAATGACGCGACGAATGGATTTTTCTCATGCCAAACACTAAGGCACAATATAAGGATGCTTACATAAATTTTTGGATGTCCGGATGTATTCAGAACGTAAGTTATGCGCGAAAGTGCAAACTTGTGCACTTTTTGACACTTTTAGTCCCTGAATGATCCAAAAGTTTGTTTTAGCATACCAAACACCTCAAAGCCTATTTCTAAGCTATGTAAAGGATATTTAGGGTATGTTTAACTTATGGACATGTTCCGGAATGTTCGTTACAGTTCAAATTGGCATACTTTCGCAGTTTGTCAAGTTTAGTCCCTGTAAGCGAATTAACTTGTTTTTGCTATACCAAAGCCTTCAAAACTTATTTCTAAGTTATGTAAAGGTTATTTAAGGTATGTTGAATATATGTTGATGTTCCGGAGTATTTGTCGCATTAAACTGAGTACGTTTACGCACCAGTTTGCGTATAATGCTCTAGAAAGCAATGTAGAGTTTGAAATTGAACAATAATTGATATGTGCAAAACATACACATATTTATACAAGATCCCAAGTATGAAATACAATATTTCATCGGCTTGGTATTTGTTTGATGGTCGCGGTGACACAGGTGTCACACTCACTTTGATTCTAGCTCTCTTTTTTTCTAAACACACCTTTCAAATACATATAAAATAGATCTTTCTATTATTCATTTCATATTATCATATCATTTGAGAATATTAAAGATGAAGAAGATCAAGAGCAAGAAAAACAAAAACATAAGAAAAGTGTCTACTTTAAATACTTATCATCTATCACTCTTATATTTCATAATCACCACAAGTACTTATATATATATATATATACATATATATATATATATATTCATATTTGGTGATTACCATTTTGTAAAGGCGAGAAGAATACTTAGTAAGACGAGTGTTAAGGTGATAACTTCCTTGTATAGAGTCAAATGAGTGTATGTTGTACGTAGTTTGTGTTAGTGCATATTATGTATGTCCACCAGTGTGCAAATAGACTAGATAGAGCCTGTGTTGAATATTGTATAGTTGAGATACGAATGCATGACTTTGGAAAGGACGAGGGAGGTTCGTATGGATGTAACTTCGTATGGATGTAACACATTCGTGTGGCTGTAACTCATTCGTGAGGATGTAACTACAACCGCATGGATAAGCTCATCCGCACGGAAGTGCTAGTCCGTCCCAACCTCATGTATATATATAGTGTCGTGTGTTCCTTAGTTGATAAGTTTTGGAGATCCTAGAGGGGAAATGCTGGAGAAATTTTGTTGTTTCTCTAGCTTGTAAACAATGTAAACTCTTTCGGTATGAAATTTCTCTAGCTTGTAAACGATGTAAACTCTTTCGGTATGAATGGAATTATTCGACTTATGACTAATCTAACATAAATTCTACCAAATTAGCTTTATCCTATTCAAACTTCCATTTAAACCCGTCGGTTCCTGAACTTACAATTGGTATCAGAGCAATGGTACCGATTAAGTCGATCTAGCAGTAGATTGAATCACCTACGCTCATGAGTTATGGAATTTTATGGGTTTTTTTGACATAAAACATCAAATAAATGGTCAATTCACGGACAAAAAGTAAAATTGAGACCATGAGATTAATTAGTATTGAATTTCCACCTAGTTTGTGAAAGAATCGTCATAAAAGTCAAAGATATAAAGATTTTTGATCGAAAAAAGTGTCAGTGATATTTCGAATGGAGGAATACGTCTGTACATATGTAATATATCCACACGGAAGTAATTCATCTGCACGAACTAGAATAGGTCCGCACGAACCAAGATTCATTTGTTCTAAAATCATTTCATCTGCACGAAGGAGAATTCGCACAAATGAACCCCTTTTCATGCACGCGAATGTGCCCAAATGCCTAAAAAAATTTGGTGATAACATTTTTTTTCGAGATTTTAACGTTAAATACGGGCTGTTCAGGGACATCGTCGGAGGATTCAGAGAATAGATTTGATGATGAGATCACAGAGTTTTGAAGATGGTGGGGTAGTCACGGATACATATGCAGAATGTTTATCATTTAGAGTAGTGACTATTAATGGGCCAAATAGTAAAATCTGCAATGATGAAAAACGCACTTTTGTGGAGCAAAATGTCACATTTTCCGCACGGTTGAGTTTCTCAGTGAATAGAGAGGACTTAATTTGCTTGTTTAGAGGGGGAAATTCAGTGATAAGTTTAGAGAGGTCAGAATTTGCAAAAATGAGGGGGAATAAAAATTTCATTAGAATATATTGAAATTCCAGCATTTTTGAAATTCAGACGTGCAACAGCATTTGGGTGGTTCCGACTTCAGATTGTCCAGGGATGCATAAAATTTGGATTCGTTAGTTCGTGTTCATAAGAAGTTAGGATTCTTCAGATTGTGACTAGATTGATGTCTTAGGGTTTGAGTCCCGAGTCTTCGTCAAGCCGGCTAGCAGGATTAACGTCAGGAGTGATGCATTAGTATAGTCGATAGTTAAATAGATATCTTAGAACTGATAATTCTGTGATAGTCTAAAGTGTCAGATTGGTTAATTTTCAAGCAAATAAGTTATTTTCTGGACTAACCGCTGGGGAGTGATGATGTTTGTTAATTAAGTTGTTGTCGGGACTAACGGAGAAAACTATACATCTGTTATCGTGATTGAAGAGGACAACTGTGAATCTGATCATGGAAGAATGTTTCTGAGATCTGAATGTATTACCAGATGATTTGTTATCTGATGAAGATTTGCTGATTGTGGAGATTACCGTTTACATTGATTAATTATTCAGGAGTGTGCTTAAAGGTGATTACGGAAAACGGGATTTTAAATTTCCATGGGTATTCACAGACTTGAAATTTACCGTTGTTGTGATTCGAAGTTTCTATAAATTACCAGTTGGGTTTTTGAAGATTTAAAGATTGAGCTGAGTCGTAGACAAAAAAACGAACTTGGATGTGATTAACGTTGAAACGGAGATGTTGCATTGATGAGATTCAAGTTGATGATTATTAGTGAAGATTGCAGTTAAGCAAATCAAAGGAGGTTGGGAACCGTGCAAACAAAGACCTGAAGATTCATTTCAGGGGGTGTGTATTGAAGATAATGCAAGCCCGAATCATCAATCAAGGAGGAATAATCTTAAGATATCAAATGCTTGATTGAAGTTGCAAATATTCAAACACGGCTCTCATATTCAAAGATCAAGATTCGAAAGTGACGGCCAAAAGAGAATTTGTTAGTGCATATTATGTATGTCCGCCACTGTGCGAATAGACTAGATAGAGCGTGTGTTGAATATTGTATAGTTAAGAGACGAACGCATGACTTTGGAGAGGACGAGAGAGGTTCGTACGAATGTGACTTCGTATGGATGTAACTACATCTTCGCAAACAAGCTCATCCGCACGGAAGTGGAAGTCCGTCCCAACCTCATGTATGTATGTATGTATATATATATATATATATATATATATATATATATATATATATAGTGTCATGTGTTCGTTAGTTGATAAGTTTTGGAGATCCCGGAGGGGAAATGCTAGAGAAATTTTGTTTCTTCAGCTTGTAAATGATGTAAACTCTTTCAGTATGAATGGAATCATTCGACTTATGACTAATCTAATGGAAATTCTACTGAATTAGCTTTATCCAATCAAAACTTCTGTCTAAACATGCCAGATCCTGAACTTACAGTTTGCAAGAGTTAACACTATTTTGATATAGTGTTGAGGTGTATGAGATATCGCTATCTTGATTAAGTGATAAGTGTAAAGACCATTATGTTGACATATGACTTGCAGAAGATGATCACTACCTTGATTTAACGATACGAGGAAGGTGATTGTCACACCCCAAAAACGTCACAGCGAAAATACAAACGTGGCAGTGATGGAGGTTGGTACCCATAAAGATCTTAGTAGACGATGCATTGTTTATTTGGGCATACACTTAATTAAAGCATGATTTATAGTTTAAAGTTCGAATACAGTCCATAATTACAACATAGTTGTCTTGACCCTTATGGATCCAAATACACACGGTCCCAATTTAGTTTTAAAAGTTGTCCAAAACATTTTTAAACACGACAAGCATCACTACCACAAGATAAGCCAAAATCCCGAAGCCGAACTCATGTACCTGAAGAACACGTAAAAATCAAGTGTCAACACAATGGAGGGTGAGTTCACATATCGAATTCATAACAATTTGTTTAAAGAAAAACTTTCTTAATATAGAATTTTAATGATTTAAAAACATCCATATATGCTTAAGAAAGTTAATTTTATCTTCTTTATTGTAGGATCGTGTCGTGACCCAAACGAGTCAATCAGAAGAGCTCTCGTCTGTTTCAGAGGCGGAAACTAAGAAACAGACTTGTAAACCAGCTTGTTTCACTTTAAATTGCCTTGTATATTGATTTAACACAGTTTACAATCAAACGACACGTCGGCAGCACTTCGGTACCGGAATCACAGAATGTTCCAACTGATTTCTCATGAACACCTATATATAGAGCTCGTAATTCCGTGTGAAGCAGGTTCCAAACGAAATTAGTCTCAAGCGAAACTTAATTCCGCACGGAATTACAAGATGTTACTTTCATGCGGAATTAGGACCTTCATGCGAAATTACCTATACAACCTATTTCTCAAACTACGTGCCCTGATCTAACATTTCTAGTATAAGACTCGATACAAGACGAAGTCGACAGACCCATGCACCAATAGACTCCCCCTCGAATGTTGACGAGTCTTAAGTGTCGAGTCTTCAACGTCTTCAGTCTTTATCAGTCTTCGGGCTCTATCATCCAGAATCTCGATCTGGTTCTTGCCTCACTCTATCTTTCTTCTTGTATCTTCAGGATCAAATTCCTAGCTCTTGCAACTTCATACTCTCTCTCTCTAACAGACTCCCCTTCAAATTGTACTGGGATCGTAGTCTGGCTTTTACAGGATCAGATCTCAACCTGGCTCTATACACTCAAACAGAATCCAGGCTATCCTGCACATTCTCTACCCAAAACATAAGTTTCATAAAACTTAAACTATAACAAAAATAGAAACCACATGTAGGTGACACAACAAGAGTGATGTAACATTTTAAATTTCTGATGACCACTTGTAAAAATTTTCTTTTACAACACTCTTCCCAAACCATTTTTTCATATTCAGCACTCGGAATTTTGAAAATCAGCTTTTCATCATCAGTTGTCGAAAATCTTTTTTTAATTTTCAAACTTTTATGCTAAAACATGTTGAAAATCTTTGAAATGCAGAAACAAGAATATTTACAAACACTATTTTTGTGAGTTTGTGTAAGAGGATCATATCAGTTTATGAGACAAAACACTAACACCATTAAGCTTTAAACATTTTAAGCTCTAAACGATTCACTTAGATTGTCAGTATACTGGTCCACTTAAATTTTCACACAAAGTTCAATTGTTCCGAGATACGAGATTAATGTCTTAAGCACTTAAACTTATTCACGTGTCCCACCACTTGAATATACTCCCGTATCCAGATCCCAATATTCAGTCTTACAGTGAGTATACCTAGATGATATCTGTAAAGGGGTTAAATGCGAAACTGTGAGAGCTCATGTCAGAACTTCCTTCAGCAGAGAGATGACGGCTCGACTTTTGGTGTGTCCCCTTTAGAGGATCTTTTCTTCAACAGCACATGATTAGCATTTTTCAATGTTTCATCATTTTTTATGCTGAGGGTGGCACTTATATTTCAAGCAAAGCAGAAAGTATTATACGGGGACTAGGCCATTGCTTCCGCAAAATCAAAAGTCCCAGGATAATACCCCAGATATCACTGAGTATAAAGACCTAGTATCTCAGAAAGCGGGACCTTTCAAACAAGATTTCGGGGGTTACCCATATATCCAAGACATGTTCCCCACAAAATAAGTAAGTTTGAAATTTAGGTTTATATCTCGAAAACAATTTACTGAATGTGCAAAAACCTACTGGCACATCCACAGTGAGACCGTTTATCACATTTCAACTTTCCAATTCTTTAGCATGTTGTGATAGTCCACTGATGTACTATCATTTCCTCTTTTCTCAACAAGACTCATTTTTGAATTTATCATGTTTTTGGCTTTTTCAGATTTTCTAATGTAAAGAATTTGAAAACAAACTATACAAGTAAAGTGACAACTGATTTTCAAGCTTCAATTCGCCATCCACTTGGCATAAACAATCAGAACTCCCCCTTACAACAAACTATTTTCCCATTAAGATTTCAAAACACTTAAGTTTGTTTTAATCAAAATGGTTTTTCCAGAAAATAAGTTTTGTTGATTTTACCACTTGTAAAGTTGGGGTTCAATTCATCACATTGTTTTCTCAAACACTTGGAACAATGTTAACAATCTTAGATTTTCACAACAACTACCACTTGTAGAAAATCAAGTACAACTTAATGTCTCTGATTTTCCACTTGTAGGTCAAAACAATTACCACATGATACAAAGAATGATGCCGATTCCTGCTCCACTCTTACCAACCTGGGAGCTCCGGCAAGTCAGGTTTTTACTCAAAAAAATATGTCCACCCAAGCTTGACCAGCCTTGGGTGATTTTGGTACACATCTATCCCACCAACATTTTGATTTGTAAAATTCTTTTGCACCTTTTACCTTTCTATCAACCATCTTACCAAAAATATGTTTAACTTTCCCGTTGAAAGCCTTCTCAACATTAAATTCTCCTTTATCAGCGAAGAATTGATTTGAAATCTCAACCTTTCCAACTTTTGATTTCAGATTTTCTTTTGACAATTTAGGAAAGTTTTCATCGTTCATCTTAGGAACGGAATTCTCAATCTTCTTCTCAATAAATGACTCCTCTGATTTTTTGGAATCAGATTCATTGTCAGAATTACTCTCAGATATAACAACCCATTTTTGCTTGTTCAAATCACCTTTCTTTTGTAAAAACGTTTTGAACTTTCACCATTTTCAGAAATAGAATTTTCAAACATTTTATCCTTTTTCAAAGATTGTTCTGTCTTATCAACAAATTTCCTTCTCAAATCAAAGCTAGAAGAAACTCCCTGTTCTTTGTAGTTGGACTTGGGAATATTCCAAGCAATATGTCCAACTTCTTGGCATTTGAAACAGGTTCTTTTGTCAACTCTTATAGCAAACTTTCTCACATTCTTCTTTATTTCAGCAAGAAACTCCTGGTTTGACTGTTTCCAAAAAGGTTTCTTCTGTTCTTCATCACAACTTCCTCCTTCAACAAATTTTATTTTTGGTTTAGAATTTTTCTCATTTTTAAAATTTTCTGGGAAAATAAAACCAAGACCTTTCTTTTTGAAATTACCATTATGGTTTGGTTTCTTTTGAAAACTATAACCACAACCGCAACCCATTTTCTTGTTTAATCTTTGTTTAATTCTTGAAGTGTAAGGTTTAGGTTTTTCAGAAAGATTTAAATCTTTTATTTCAGAAATATTAATTTCTATCAATTTGAAAACCTGTTTAATCATCTCAGTTTTGACACTTCTTATTGGGAATTCTTCATCAGAAAATAATTTGACCGAATTATTCAAGGTATATGCAACCTTAAACATTTTATCATCCAAATTATTCTTTGATAACAAGAATTCTTTATTGTAAACCCGTTTTGTGACAACCCGAACCGTCAAGGTTTGTGACTGTTAGTTTTGTGACCCGGATTTCCTCTTTATTCCTTTTGTTACTTTAGTCGTTAAACTTTTGTGCTAGAAAACTTGTTAGAAACTTTTAAGTATTAACAAGGAGATTTAGTTGCGTGTTTGGGCCAACCGTATTTGGGACGCCCACACACGGTATGCATCTGGGCCGCCACCTTTCCCCATACTACCCTCCTTCTCTTGTTTATAAACCCACCGGCCCACATAGGTTATGTTAGGCCGATCGCACAAGTGCAAAGCCCAAAACATTGTTGTGGATATATACGATCATATTAGCCACGTAGTTGGTTTTTGAAAACTATAACCCTAGAGCTTCTGGTCGAGCGACGGCAGATTCCCCTCCCCTTTGTCGAAGTCTCTTACTCTTAGAAATCAACCTTCGTGTCTAGCATTTATCAATCTTCTGGTTAGTTCAGTTATATTATTTCAATTCTGGATTCATTGTGTTTATTTTATGTGGATAAACATATAGATATTCAATTCTTGATTTACGGTTAATTCTTGTTAAATATATGGTTATTGTATGACTATGTTTGTGATTAATACTACTTAGTTGTTCCTGTTTACGTTCAACATATGGCTAATCGGTATAATAATAAATGATATGTGTAATGTTAAATGATAATCATGATGAATGTTAAATGATTAGGGTGCATGCGGTGTGTTGAATTGGTAGTAATGTTTGTCAGATCCACTAAAGTGGGTAGGTCCAATAAGCAATAGAATTCATATAATTGTTGCCAAGCTTACACGTGATGGTCTGATGACCATGTGAATGTATTAATTGATGAGAATGATCATGATGATTTGTAGGGATATACGTGTAAGCGAACATTAATTATGATTATAACTAGATTTGATATTGTTATCATTATATGACTAATGCATGGGGTTGTTACTGTTACGTCTGATACAGGGCATGATCAATTATTTGATTTTTAAATATATGGTTAAAGCATGATTAATTGTTGATCATTGTTGAAACTGTTAGTGTGCGGATGTACATGACACGAGTAGGGGACAGTAATGATGGTTTATGTGGTATTATGTGGCTTATGATGGAATGGTAACGCACGGGCTCTAAACAAATAAGTGTTGAATGTAGTTTAGGTGGGTTGAATAATAGAGGATAATAGATGAGTTGCATGATGTGATTTCTTGTTAGAATTGCATGATTTAGGTGATGTTGGGTCACTGTTTGAGCATTCAACGCATGATAGGGATTGTTGGTTTGGACTGAATACCTTAACATGTCATATGCTTATTATTTGGGCTGATGTTTGGTATTGGATTGTTAGAAAGTATTGGATTAGCTTATTAGTTGGGCCACATGTAACTACTGAACACACACACATATAACCTGAGTTGTGGTTCTCGGCCACAACCGAGCCAGTTCGTAGTTGGGCTGCGACAACAACACGGGGCCACGAGGTTCCTATGCACACAACCCAGCTGGGCCGTAGCCAACTGGGCAACGTAACTGGACTTGGGCCAGCAATGTTGGGCCGAGAAGGACTGCCAAGGCAGTGTTTGTGCCTAATATTATTTGGTGGTCAATGAACGATTGTTGTGTTAATAACTGTGGTGCATACATGTCTTGTTATTTGGGTCAAACATGTTTAATAACTGAATTGAATAGAGGACTACTAGATTATGTATGAATGCGTAAAACATGCTTGAGTGATTACATGTTAAGCATCTGGTTGATACGCGAGGTGTATGAATAAACTGTTGTGAAATGGACTATATGTGTGCCTTATGTGAACGGTGATTATACTTGATGTGAACCTTGAATACGTCAATTTAGTTGTACGTAAAAATGCACGAAAAACTGACTATTATCGGTAACCCTTTTAGGATGTGGTTGTTCAACTGTTAATCGAGTAAATAATCAAACCGAGCAAACCAAGGTGAGTTCACTGCACTTTTCTAAGCATGCGTCCCGGTGGTTTGGGACATCTGGTAAACGTTTCTGAAGGGAATACTGGGTAAACTGTTTAATCGGGATGTTGGTTATTGAACACAGTATAAATCATGTAAGACCCCGTACATCTACCGTGTTGCTGAAGAAGCAACGAGGTATTTAGTTGATAGCGCTATTAGGTTTGGCACCCTCACACCGGGCCGAAAGGACGGGCGTGAACTAATTACCTGGACTTCATGACCAATGCCTAAATGGAGGCATTGGGGTTGGGCATTCACATCGTGTACATATAAGACCCCTTACATCTATTCAAGGTTGTTTGATACCTTGGCATCATGACCAATGTCTAATTGGAGGCATTGGGGTTGGGCATTCACAGCTAGTCGCCACGTACGGTAATCGAGTAATATCAACATCAAAACAAAACGTCGAACTGTCTTAAACATACATCTGGTAACTAAACATGTTAACAAAACTTTGAACTCACCAGCGTCGTCTGACACACTTGTCTGCATGCTTGCAGGTCTATAGGCTTATATCATTTGGAACTTGCTGTCTGGGAGGCTGGAGTGGTCATGGGTCGAGATACATGGAATCCTAATACAAGCTTAACGGATTATGTACACATGCTTTACAAAACACTTAACAAATGAATTATGCTTCCGCTGTATACAATGAATGACATGTGACGTTTGTAACACTTTATGTTAATGAATGAAAGTTTTATTTAAATATATTTATGAGTTCGACGTGATTGGTGGCTTGGATCCTGGCACGTCACACGCCTCGCGGGGGTTTCCGCATGTGGTATTTTGGGGGTGTGACAGTTTGGTATCAGAGCCACTGGTTATAGTGAACTTGGTTTTAAAACGTTTTCATAAAACCAGACTATAACCGAACAGTTCCGAAATCGACCATGACACTCAGCTCCAGATTGCAAGGTTCGTCTCTCGTATACTCATTGTACTACGTAACTAGTGGACACTTACATATGATATTGCATGCTGGTGCACGTTAAACACGATAGTATGAACTTACGTATCCCTTGCACATGTTATATGACTGATAGGGTGGTATTTCCCTAAACATTCGTGACTTATGTTATGTAATGCTCTTTGTTTGCTATTCGAGTTGGAGGAACCATTTTCCATGAGTTAAGAGGAACTGAGATGAGCATGCAAATCGCAATATTATTGTGGGTGCACACACAATAATAATGTGGGGTGCATGTGAGTCCCAGTGAGGCTTAACAAGTGGAAAAGGGGTTCCGTTCCGTTATTTGATCGATAAGAAACATAACAGTCTATAGGAGTCATAGCAGTGATTGTCTCTTACTCGAACATCATCTTTTCACTCCTCTCTGAACCCTTACGAATCTCGATGCTATCGAGTTGTACTTGAACACACATCTGAACGCCTAACGAAACGTGTAGAATGTTAGGTGCTTGCACGAACGTCCTTGAGTTGGTTTATACCTTTCTCGCTTCTCTTCGTTTGATGGAACTCTATGTATTGACGTCTTAGACTCCGAAGTGTGATCACTTCTGCAACACTCCCGCAGCATACCGCGCATTACTCAATCGACCTGCTAGATCGATGGACAAAAGGGTGAGCGTAGTATTTTACCGACCTCAGTAATTGGAGAACCCTGATTATCGACAACGAACACCAGCAAAGTGACTACAACCGAATCTCCAACCCTAGTCAGCGACTGATGTGAGACAACCATTACGAACCAATCAGGACATAAGCGATGACAACTGACTGTAGAATGGAATGTGAAACTCCCCGCACAGAGAGTAGTGCCTTAGCACGTACCATGAAATGTGAAGAGGTGGACCCTGTCGGTGAAAGATCGTAGAGCTCCGTTTCAAACAACAGCATTAGAGGCAATAGTCACGACAACATCAAGGTATTTGTCATGGTAACCAACAGTATGGAAAATGAAGGTGCCTACGACATAGAGTGGCCGTTGTTAAATCAAACGACAACAACCAAGGGAACGACGGGCGTACTGGAAATCCTCGCAACGAGTACAACGACCCGGGAAATGATGCTCATGGAGGGACATTTAGGATTGGCGTAGGCAACGCCAGGTGTAATAACAACATGGTAGCTTGCATGTTTTTGGTTAACTAATCATTTCGGCTCTGTTCTGCTTGATCCTGATGCTTCTTGAAACCGAATTTGTTGTGGAATCAGCGGATGGCAACTCAAATGAAACCTCATATGTCCGCTGGGATGTAAACTCGACCTTGTGGGACAAGTGTTTGACGTCAACCTTCTTTCTACTACCCTTGATGGTTGCAATACAGTAGTTAGTGTGGATTGGTTATCAAGAGATCGTGTAGACACGCCAGTGCGGAGGAAATTTTGTGTAGAGGATCGTATTTGTTCTAAAGCGTCAGAGTGGTGCAAAGGTTAGCGCCATTTCAGATATGAAGACCATAAGTGTCTACAGAGGGATTACTCCGCTATACTAGCAACCGTTACTAATGTTAGGGCTAAGGAAACAGAGGATCGAGGATCCACCAATCATTCGTGATTCCTTTCGATGTGCTACCTAAGGAACTTTCGGGTTTACTTTCACAACTGTTAGGCGAAATCTAAGCCTGATCTCGCGCTAGAGGCAGCCCTGACTGCACGCACTCTCACCGTCTTACACCTGGAGGGTTGCAAGGACTGTCTAATCAACTGCAGGAATTGTTGAACATGAGTTTTACCGGACCTAGCTTTTCGCGCTCGGGAGCCCAAGTTATACCCGTAAAGATAATCCATTTCATATGTGTAATGATTTTCAAGAACTCACTAAGGTGACAGTTGTGAAGCGTTTGCCACAACCATATATTGACAACCTGACGACCAGTTGCGGGGGTCGAACTTCCATTCGAGGATTGAATAACAAACGAGTTATTGACAGATGGTAGCCTAAGGGGAGAATGTGCCTGCAACGGCATACCAAGCGCAGTGCGGCCATTTCGACGTTATATCCCAAGACCTTCGAGCGAATCATCACACCAGCAGCTGTATGGATCACATGAATTGACCGTGCTTATTGATGACATGTTGAATCATTTCTAGGAAAAAGGAACATTATGGGCCGCTTTGTGTCTCATTTGAGTGCTCCTGAAGAAGGGGCCACACCGCGCGAAGTCGATAAATGTAACTTCTGGATGCGAGGGATACCTTTTTGGTCATATAATTAACGAAGTGGGAATACATGTGGATCTCGTTAAGACCCATCTTCGTTAGAAACTGATCGACACCGAAGATCTCTTCGAGGATACATCAATTTCTTGGTCTCACTAGATGCTATCGCAGGTTCATCACAGGATTTTCGAAGATCGCGCGGCTTAAATCTCTTAGCACAGCAGGGTGATATGTTCGTGGGAGACAAAACAGGAGGACATCTTTTCAGCTTTCGAATCCCAACTCTGCAATACACTGGGCATCGTCTCTACCTGAGAGTGCAGGTGATTTAGTGGTATATCATGATGGTGCGAATCAGAGTTCCAGTTACACGCTGATGCAACACGAGAAGGTGATATCTTACGTAATAGACTTACAAGGAGAATTGCACGACACACAATCTGTGGTGGAAACCGTGGTCTCTGGATGTAAGTTGGAGGCATTACTTGGACGGTATCAAATGCACTACTTAAATCGATCTCAAGGGCCTCCCCTATGCCCTTATTTCAAGAGAGCTAAACCTGTGATGGCAACGCTGGATGGAACTTTTGAATGATTACGACCGTGAAACCTGGACGTGCACGAGCTTTGCCGCTCGCTATCGACTCTGGACGTGCACGAGCTTTGCCGCTCGCTATCGACTTTAACGCACCTAATCGGACTCGCCTTTTTCAAATTGAAGAACTGAAGGAAGAGGGTTTTGAAGATCGACCCATGCGGGGCATGGGGAAGCAACCTTTGGCAAGGCAGACGATATTTGCTACCTCATGGAATGGATATGGACCCCACTATACAGCAACCGTAGGGAACTTGTGCAGGCGAAGCACACGGGTTTCGATATCCTATTCATCGGAGTTTTGATAGGATGAATTAAAACCTAAAGATCATGTACGGATGACCGGGCCTGAAGGCCCACATAGCAACGCATGAGAACGATGTTTGACTTGTGGGAAAGTCAAGGTGGGATTTTAGCGACCAGAAACGCATATATGGAACAGACTGCCATGGATTTTATCACTGGTATACTTGCAACTCAAAAAGGAAACATTATCACCTGGGTGATCATTGAGGGACTCAAGGTACCAGTACACTTTCTTCAATCGAGAAAACTGACAAGTCTTCATAGTTGTGAATGTTCCTCTGAGAGAGGCGGCTTTTAGGTATGAGGTGCCAAACCCTGTTACCTCTGAGTTTGATTTATGAATGATTTAGGTCAGGCAATACACAACACCCTTGGCTCACGTCAGGACCGAAGCATTGCTTATCGCTGTTAGGCAAACGATCAGAGAAAACAAACTCTCCTGGCACTCGAAGACATGCTGCGAGCATGTGTGTGACTGGCTTTGGTGCAAATTGGAAGGACTCTTACCTATGGTTGAGTACTATTGCAGCAGTTATTATCTTGGTAACCAGACAGCTCTGTTGAGGCATTACCTAGACGATAATGTCAACCTTCTTGTTAGATTGAGATGGTGGACAACTTAATTACTGGTCCAGGATTGGTACTCGAAACTCTTGGGAAGGTTCTCTGGGTCAGGAACCGATTGGCGGCAACGCGTGACCGTCAGGAAAGCTCATAAACTTGGGAAACGCTGGATGATCGCTGTAGACGATCATATCGTGTTGAAAGTCTCACCCTGGGAGGGTGTGGAATGCTTGGGAAGCATGGGGTAACGTCATGATGTCATTTATGTTCCAAGTCTACAAGAGGCGTTTATTCGATGAAACATTTGTGATATCTTTACTAGGGCCGGAGGTTAACGACAAGTTGCAGTTGCCGTGGAATCTATTGAAATGCAAGGATCGGATGAAGCTTAAATACCCACACTTATTTTCAGTCGATTAATCTAAATCTGATGCAATCAGTGAATTTCGGGGCGAAATTCCTTTCAAGTTGGGGATGATGTGGTACCCGAGGAAAATCCAGAGTCATCTCGATCCATCTCTTCACTCCTCCTAGGAGTTTGCTTATCAAATTTCGGGACGAAATTTCTTTCAAGTTGGGGATGATGTGACAACCCGAACCGTCAAGGTTTGTGACTTTTAGTTTTGTGACCCGGATTTCCTCTTTATTCCTTTTGTTACGTTAGTCGTTAAACTTTTGTGCTAGAAAACTTGTTAGAAACTTTTAAGTATTAACAAGGAGATTTAGTTGCGTGTTTGGGCCAACCGTATTTGGGACGCCCACACACGGTATGCATCTGGGCCGCGACCTTTCCCCATACTACCCTCCTTCTCTTGTTTATAAACCCACCGGCCCACATAGGTTATGTTAGGCCGATCGCACAAGTGCAAAGCCCAAAACATTGTTGTGGATATATACGATCATATTAGCTACGTAGTTGGTTTTTGAAAACTATAACCCTAGAGCTTCTGGTCGAGCGACGGCAGATTCCCCTCCCCTTTGTCGAAGTCTCTTACTCTTAGAAATCAACCTTCGTGTCTAGCATTTATCAATCTTCTGGTTAGTTCAGTTATATTATTTCAATTCTGGATTCATTGTGTTTATTTTATGTGGATAAACATATAGATATTCAATTCTTGATTTACGGTTAATTCTTGTTAAATATATGGTTATTGTATGACTAATGTTTGTGATTATACTACTTGGTTGTTCCTGTTTACGTTCAACATATGGCTAATCGGTATAATAATAAATGATATGTGTAATGTTAAATGATAATCATGATGAATGTTAAAGGATTAGGGTGCATGTGGTGTGTTGAATTGGTAGTAATGTTTGTCAGATCCACTAAAGTGGGTAGGTCCAATAAGCAATAGAATTCACATAATTGTTGCCAAGCTTACACGTGATGGTCTGATGACCATGTGAATGTATTAATTGATGAGAATGATCATGATGATTTGTAGGGATATACGTGTAAGCGAACATTAATTATGATTATAACTAGATTTGATATTGTTATCATTATATGACTAATGCATGGGGTTGTTACTGTTACGTCTGATACAGGGCATGATCAATTATTTGATTTATAAATATATGGTTAAAGCATGATTAATTGTTGATCATTGTTGAAACTGTTAGTGTGCGGATGTACATGACACGAGTAGGGGACAATAATGATGGTTTATGTGGTATTATGTGGCTTATGATGGAATGGTAACGCACGGGCTCTAAACAAATTAGTGTTGAATGTAGTTTAGGTGAGTTGAATAATAGAGGATTATAGATGAGTTGCATGATGTGATTTCTTGTTAGAATTGAATGATTTAGGTGATGTTGGGTCACTGTTTGAGCATTCAACGCATGATAGGGATTGTTGGTTTGGACTGAATACCTTAACATGTCATATGCTTATTATCTGGGCCGATGTTTGGTATTGGATTGTTAGAAAGTATTGGATTAGCTTATTAGTTGGGCCACATGTAACTACTGAACACACACACATATAACCTGAGTTGTGGTTCTCGGCCACAACCGAGCCAGTTCGCAGTTGGGCCACGACAAAAACATGGGGCCACGAGGTTCCTATGCACACAACCCAGCTGGGCCGTAGCCAACTGGGCAACGTAACTGGACTTGGGCCAGCAATGTTGGGCCGAGAAGGACTGCCAAGGCAGTGTTTGTGCCTAATATTATTTGGTGGTCAATGAACGATTGTTGTGTTAATAACTGTGGTGCATACATGTCTTGTTATTTGGGTCAAACATGTTTAATAACTGAATTGAATAGAGGACTACTAGATTATGTATGAATGCGTAAAACATGCTTGAGTGATTACATGTTAAGCATCTGGTTGATACGCGAGGTGTATGAATAAACTGTTGTGAAATGGACTATATGTGTGCCTTATGTGAACGGTGATTATACTTGATGTGAACCTTGAATACGTCAATTTAGTTGTACGTAAAAATGCACGAAAAACTGACTATTATCGGTAACCCTTTTAGGATGTGGTTGTTCAACTGTTAATCGAGTAAATAATCAAACCGAGCAAACCAAGGTGAGTTCACTGCACTTTTCTAAGCATGCGTCCCGGTGGTTTGGGACATCTGGTAAACGTTTCTGAAGGGAATACTGGGTAAACTGTTTAATCGGGATGTTGGTTATTGAACACAGTATAAATCATGTAAGACCCCGTACATCTACCGTGTTGCTGAAGAAGCAACGAGGTATTTAGTTGATAGCGCTATTAGGTTTGGCACCCTCACACCGGGCCGAAAGGACGGGCGTGAACTAATTACCTGGACTTCATGACCAATGCCTAAATGGAGGCATTGGGGTTGGGCATTCACATCGTGTACATATAAGACCCCTTACATCTATTCAAGGTTGTTTGATACCTTGGCATCATGACCAATGTCTAATTGGAGGCATTGGGGTTGGGCATTCACAGCTAGTCGCCACGTACGGTAATCGAGTAATATCAACATCAAAACAAAACGTCGAACTGTCTTAAACATACATCTGGTAACTAAACATGTTAACAAAACTTTGAACTCACCAGCGTCGTCTGACACACTTGTCTGCATGCTTGCAGGTCTATAGGCTTATATCATTTGGAACTTGCTGTCTGGGAGGCTGGAGTGGTCATGGGTCGAGATACATGGAATCCTAATACAAGCTTAACGGATTATGTACACATGCTTTACAAAACACTTAACAAATGAATTATGCTTCCGCTGTATACAATGAATGACATGTGACGTTTGTAACACTTTATGTTAATGAATGAAAGTTTTATTTAAATATATTTATGAGTTCGACGTGATTGGTGGCTTGGATCCTGGCACGTCACACGCCTCACGGAGGTTTCCGCATGTGGTATTTTGGGGGTGTGACACGTTTGACAGGCGAACTCGGACTCTTTTCTGATGAACTCGAACTCTCAGATTTAGACTCTGACTTTGACACTTCATCCGTATCCAACACCTGATCGACAACTTTCTTTACCAACTCAGACTCATGATCAGTGTCAGACGCTGTGAATATGACATCAATGTTGTCTGGTAATTCATCAATGATTTCAGACTTTAACTTGATGTTGAGAGCCTTATTTAAACGTTCCTCATTAGGCTTTCTGGGAGCATAACTTTCATAGATTGGAGGCGGACACTTATTATACTTGAGACCTTGTTTCTTACCAGTATCAGTGTCTTCCGTCTCTTTCTCCTTGAATGCTTCAAGACCTGCAACAGTAGGATACACACGATCAATTAAATAATCACATGTTGTATAACTCAACAGTAATCGTTTAATCCTTTCACTCTCAATCTTCTCCAGTTCCACTTCTTTCTTCAACTGTGCACAATCTTCAATATACTCATTAATGACTTTCTGCTTCGACATTAATGTAGAGTTCATCTTTGTCATAGCAGCTTCAATTTCTGAGTTTGTCTTTTTCAGACCATTTACTGTGTTGTTCAGGACATCATACGATTCCTTCACATACTTCACATTAGACAATAAATCTTCTTTAATCTTTTCTAATTCAGCAATCTTTTTATCTTTTTCTTCACAATCTTTGCAAGATTCTAAACACTTCAAACATGGTTTTTCTACTTCAACAATCTTTTCAATTATCTTTTCAACCTCGACAGTCTTTTCAACTTCAACAAGTTTTTCGATTTCAACCAATTTTTCTACCTCGACGATTTTCTCTACTTCGATAGGTTTCTCAACTTCGACTATTTTTTCGACTTCAACAATTTTTTCTACTACTTTCTCAGTCACTGGTTCAACATTTGCTTCTCCAGCTTCTGACTTTGCCTTTTCATCAGCCAGCATTTTTGCTGCTTCCAGCTCTCTCTTCAATCTGTCAACCTTCTTCTGATTCAGCGTCTCAACTTTATCTGCGGAAAGGAAATTAAAACTGTCAGGATCTATACTTTTTCTAGTTTTATTTAAATATTCTTCTTCATCATCAGTATTAATATCACTTCCTAAATCTGGAAAAATCGGTATTCTTTTCGAACTAGATTTGTCTTTTTCTTCTTCCAGAACTCGGGCAACAAGAGCTGAACCAGGTATGTATTTGTCCCAACTAAATCCCTCTGCAACTTTTTCATCATCTTGATGAATAAGTAAAGCTTTCTTCTCTCCTTCTTCAATAGCACGAGCATGTGCAGTTTGCGGTTGTTGAGCAATTTGATGGAAAATTGATTTCTGATAATAATTGTTCTTTTCTTGATTCTCAGTTGCTTCTTGGTTTTTACACTCTCGTTTAAAGTGTCCTTTTCCTTTGCAACGGAAACAGGTAACTTTTGATTTGTCAAATCCTAACGGAGAAGTAGCCAATCCCCGGAACTCATCTCTACCAGTAATTTGTTGAAATTTTTAAGCTCTTCTAAGAGCACTGGCCATGCACCATTTGACATCCACCAACTCAAGTTCTTCTGCATCAATTTGGTCATAATCTTCTTTTCTAAGCATCGGATTTCCAATTTTGCCAGCAATCAAACTTTCGTATGATTCCAACATAGCAACGAGTGATGCCATTTGTTGTTTAGCAATTTCTGGAGACAAGTTGTGACCATTTTGAATGTTTAAAGTAACATTACATTGAAGATTTGTAGAACTTTGTTGTTGAGGACTTGATGTTGTGCTGTTTGGATCAAAACTTGAAAATCATGAAGAATATCCACCACTTTGAGTTGTCATGCTAAAATTCGGACTAGACGATCCATCAGCACTAAAAGCAGTACTAATCTTTGGACTTGGGCTATGGGTAGCCTCAAACTTGTTCCCTCGGTAATACAGACTGACATCCTGTTTAGCATTTGGATTTGTCATGATAGCCGTTTTCTGGATATCCAACTCGTGCTCTTCAATCTTTTGAATAAACTATGCCAGATTCATATTTTCAGACTTTCTTGTGTGTTTTAAAATCAACAAGTACGTTCCCCACTTATGTTGTGGTAACGCATCAGCAAGTTTATCCACCCACTCATCATCATCTTTTGTTATCTCCAATCTTCCCATTTCTAAAACAAGATGACAATATCTGTCGATAGTCGTTTTTGTTGATTCACCTTCGAAGGCTGTAAACGTATCAAATGATTTTTTCAACAATGCCTTCTTGTTTTTGATCATATCAGCACTTCCTCTGAACTTTTGAATCAACGCATTCCAAATTGACCGTGCAGTACCCGAATGTTGAAGTAACACAAAGATATCTTCTTTAACTGCTTGCTGGAGGATGCTGAACATCATTTTTTCACTTGTTTATTTCAACTTATCACCATCTGAGAAGTCACTAAATGCTTTTTCAAGCCCACGTTTGTTTTTCGGTTTTTCGTAATCTTTTTCTGGTGCACACCATGCATCAAACTTGTATGCTTGCACCCAGTTCTCAAACCGACTCTGCCACCCTTTAAAATCTTCAATATACATCAGCTTCGGCGGTTTTTGGTATGTTCCCGTCTCGTTCTCACTGTACAATGTTTCAGTAGCTGTAACTAGAGCCACTGGTGTAGCAAACGCATTGTAGAATTCCTCTGCCATGCTTCAGCAAATTTTTCACAAAATTACAAGTTCAAACGAAATTTGAAGTTTCAAACGAAATCTCTTTCCAAGCGAAATTACTTCTCAAAAGGAATTAACTTCACAATGCTTCAAACGGGATTAGATCTCACACGGAATTAGTAATTCCACGTGGAATTACTCATACGAAATAAGACTTTGACACAGAATTAACTGTTTTACGCGAAATTAAGTAATTTCGTGTGACAATGTCAAACAAAATTACTGATTCAAGCATGATTAGTTAATCTCGTGCGGAATTAAGTGATTTCGTGTGGAACGGTTTCAAACGGAATTACACTGTGATACGAAATTAGAAATTTCAAGCGAAATTATGTAATTTCGTTTGAAAACAACCTGTGATTTCGAACGAAATTAAGCTGATGTCATCTTTTACGATCTGATATTCATGCGGAATTACAGATTTTATCAAATTTAGATTGAATTAAAGTCCAATATTCTCAAGGATTCATTAAAACACAGTTTCGCACAAAATATGTGAAATTCAGAACAATTAGACCGTGAAAACTAGTTCAATTTCGAAAAGAAGGCGTAGAAGTCAGAAATAACGGTTGTTTAGGCAAGAACTCTTCCTCCTGTGCTCTGATACCACATGAAGGATTGTGTCGCGACCCAAACGAGTCAATCAGAAGAGCTCTCGTCTGTTTCAGAGGCGGAAACTAAGAAACAGACTTGTAAACCAGCTTGTTTCACTTTAAATTGCCTTGTATATTGATTTAACATAGTTTACAATCAAACGGCACGTCGGCAACACTTCGGTACCGGAATCACAGAATGTTCCAACTGATTTCGCATGAACACCTATATATAGAGCTCGTAATTCCGTGTGAAGCAGGTTCCAAACGAAATTTGTCTCAAGCGAAACTTAATTCCGCACGGAATTACAAGATGTTACTTTCATGCGGAATTAGGACCTTCATGCGAAATTACCTATACAACCTATTTCTCGAACTACGTGCCCTGATCTAACATTTCTAGTATAAGACTCGATACAAGACGAAGTGGACAGACGCATGCACCAACATTTATAAAAGTCATGGTTGAATCATCTGTGTTAGGATCTGAGTTTGGTTTTGATTGTGTTTTACGTTTGAAATAAGATGAAGATGAATGAGTTGTGCAGCGGAATTAAAATGGAAAAAACTTTTCACAATCAAACAGGAGAAATGCTTTTAACATACAAGTTTAACATTGAATCGAATGATTGAATTTGTTTTCAACAACGATTACAATATGCAAGTATGCAACAAACTCCCCCTCAGCCTGAGCTCACAGAATTTGTTCGTGTAGGAAGATGATGGTGAAGAGCTAATAGAACAGTACAGAGCACTGTTCTATTTATAGGCACGAACAAACCACTGAAGCATCTAAGCTAACGTCACCATGAAAGTGACATCTAACCTCCTAACTAACTCTAACCTCTGATCTATACAACCTCTGCTATGCTAACTACTGATATTACATTACATTACATTACATAAAGTAAACAAAACTACTGCTGCATCCTTCCACTACTGTGAACCTAGTAGTACTTGTCATGATCAGCAGTGCTTGACTCAAGGCAGTAGATTGGGCAGCAGGGCTTTAGTTCTTCATCAGTCTTTGACTTGATCAGTAGTTGTAGGTCAGCAGTTTGTATGATCAGTAGATAGGAGGTCAGCAGATGTTGAAACCACTTTCAAGGGGAGAGACTTGTATGCATATCATCTGCTTATTTTGGATCTACTGACCTGATCCAGTTTTGGCTCTAATTATCTGTTCCTCTGGTAGGGTTCAATCCCAACAATCTCCCCCTAGAACAGATAATGCCAAAACTCTTCATTATTGTAGATCTTTATTGCCTCATCAGCAGTTCCCTTATTTGACCTTTGAGTTGAAGTTCAAAGGCTAAGGCATTTGTGTCATCATCATCCTTGCTAAGTGGAAGATCAAGGAGATCCTGCAAATCTTCAAGACTCAGGCCAAGAGCTTGTTCCCTTGATATATTCTTCATTTCTCCACTAGACTTGAGCAATGTTGTTAGGAAACTTTATTTGTAAGTATTGAAGAAAATCTCAATCAACTGGATCTCTGAAAAAGATAACAGTCCTGAAGATCACAACAAGAAGAAGAAAATTAGATAGGACAACTGAAATGCAAAGTATCTACTTCAAAGAATCACAAGTTGATCAAGAGTTGATTTGGATTATCAAAGAAGGTCATTTCTGATGGATCTGATGATATTTCTGATGAAATATCATCAGTTTCTGACGATTCTGATCATCAGACTTTTCTGATGATTTGTTCACCAGAATCTGATGAAGTGGTTTATCAGAAATTCTGATGAAAGACCCACTTGTCTAAAAATCACAACTCTATCCTGCCACCAATGACCGAATTATGACATTATTGGTTATCATGATAACAAATGTAACTTGAACGATGGATTCAATGAATATGTCTAATTGCTACTTTACGCAGGACTTATTGCATGAATAAACAATTGTTTATTCATGTCCACAGCCGTCTATAAATAGAAGGCTCGAGAGGCAGAAGATACTTGAGTTTGAAGCTTAGCATTCATATACAAACACCCAAACTCCACTGCTCTTCTCACCCACAGAAATCAAGATTCATTTGTATTAGATAATAATCTTAGAATCACCTTGTTAAGCTAATTTGTTTCAAAGTGATATAAATTTGATAATTCTATAGGTCTTGTTTCTTGAAAGTCTGATTTCCATTTCCGCACATCTTTTTCACATATACTGAAATCACTTGCCATATTACGTAAAAAGAAGTTGTTAAGGCCATACTGGGTCCAACAATTGGTATCAGAGCAGATTGAATAAATTATTTTCAAACGATCAATCGCTCTTCTTCTTTTTTCTAAATATGGCCAGCTTTCAATCCTGGAATAATGCTTTCAACATTGGTTCTATGTCCAAACCTCCGACTCTGGTCAGAGAGGAATACCCCCAATGGAAAATCAGGATGGTCAATTTCCTTAATGGTCATGACCGAGCTCTGTTTCAATCCATTGAAAGGGGTCCACATATACCAATGACTGATATACCAGCAGTTCCAGCAACTGACCAAACACTAGAAATCCCTGCCTCCCGTGCTCCCAAAGTGAAAGGAACTGGTAGCTGGGGATGAAAGAGCAAAATCACTCTTAGTTATGGTTATCCCCAATGACATATTTTCACAAGTTGATGCTTATGCATCAGCCAAGGAAATATGGGATCAGTTGGAAAATCTTTGTGAAGGAGGAGAAAGGATGAAAAGAAATAAGAGAACAAATAACGTCTCATCTTATGAAAGGTTTAAAAGTTTACCTAATGAAAAGTTAAATGACACATATCAAAGGTTCACAAAACTTTTAAACGAGATAAAGAAATTTGGAATAACTAAGTCAAATGATGAAAGAAACATAAAATTTCTTGATGCTTTGCCTAGAGAATGGAGAAGTCTCACAATGACTTTGTCCTCAACCTTAGAACTAGGAAACATGAGTCTTCATGACTTATACAGCATCTTGATCCCCAGAGAGGAAGAAATATTTGAAGAAACCATTCAAAGAGGGGGATCTTTAGCTTTTATCTCAAACCCACAAAGACAAACAATTTCCAATGATCCACAACCATCAAACAGCCAGAGTCTTGAAACTTCTGATACATCATCAGATTTTTCAGCTTTTGCTGATGCAATAGCACTGCTCACCAAAACATTTGAGCAGAGATTGAGGGGAGGAGGCCAGAGATACCAGAGGATTGATAGAAGGAGGATGGATGATAGATCTAAAGAAGAAGTTAGATCTAAGGATAAAGGAAAGGCTGAGGTGGTGTGTTACAAGTGCAAGCAAAAAGGTCACTATGCATCTGAGTGCAAGACCAAGAAGCTGAAAGATGTTACTTACTATGAAAAGAAGCTTGAGGAAGCTAAGAAGCAACAACAGCAAGTCAGCTTAATTGCTGGGACAGATACATGGCTATCTGATGACTCTTCTGATGAAGAAGAAGAAGAAATGGCCAACTTCTGTCTCATGGCACTTTCTGATGACATACCAGAGACTTCAGGACAACAGGTAAGTTTAGACAATCTTGATCTTGAAAACAAGCTAAATGAGCTCATGTCAGATTTTTTAAACTTGCAAGTTAAACATCTATCAGATGGTAAAAAATCTGATGAGTTGCAGAGGACATTGAATAAAATTATTCTTGAAAATCAATTACTTATAGAACAAAGTTTAGATCAAAGAGCTAAAATTGAGTTCTATGAAAATGAAAGAAGAGATCTTTACAAGAAAATCAATGATAAAGAAATTAATGTAAGTGGTTTTCAAGAAGCAAAAGAATTCATAAATTTCATAGAGTCCACTCCAAAGAACAAAGGAGAGGGTTTGGGTTATGTAAGAACAAATAATAACAAACCTACTGTCTTTGTAAAAGCAACTCAACAGATTTCTGATAAATTTATATCAGAATCTGATTCTGAAACTTGCAAATCAACATGTTCTGGATACTCCTTTGATAAGCCGAATTTTGAACCAAAAAGAAGTGAATGCATTCAAGAGTTTGTAAAAACTCCAGAAGCAGTTCACTCATCTTTTCAAAATTATGCCTTCATTCCATCACAAGAAGGAACATCGGAGATTTCTGATGATTCTTGTATGTGTGTTAAAATACTGAAGCTTGTTCAACACCATCTCCAAAAGAAAAAGAAAAATTCTGTTAATGGCTCAGCATATGACATAAATTCTGATGAAAGGTCATTTAGAAGAAATAATAAAACCAGAATATCATCAGAAAGAGTACCCAAGCATGCCTGGGTACCTAAAACCCTCTAACCATTTCGTTTCAGGACCATCATGTGCAGCATATCTGGTACTGCGATTCAGGAAGCTCCAAGCACATGACTGGGGATAGGAGCTTACTCAACAACTTTGTCTCAAAGCTGGGTAAAATGGTGAACTTTGGAAATGGAGTGAAAGGAAGGATAATGGGATACGGGTGTATCAGGTATGGATGTTTGACCATTGAAAGAGTAGCCTATGTTGAAGGCTTAAAGTATAATTTGCTGAGTTGTGGTCAATTCTGTGACAAAGGTTTTCAGGTAACATTTTTACCAGAAAAATGCTTGCTAATAGGTATGGATGATAATAAAATATATTTAAGTGGGAAAAGAATAAGACAATCAATATACTACTTTGACTTCAAAGAAGAAAATGAACATCCTAAACTATGTTTATTTTGAAAAATCAACAAAGGAAGTAGTTGGTTGTGGCATAAAAGATTGGCTCACTTAAATTTCAAAAACCTAAGTAAACTAGCAAGTAAAGGTCTGGTAAAAGGATTACCTTTCATATCCTCTAAAAAGGATAAAATTTGTCATGCTTGTGAGATGGGAAAATCAAAAAGAAGCTCTCACAAATCAATTTCTGAATCTCCATTACACAAAATTTGGAACTTTTACACATGGATTTGTGTGGACCCATAGGAACAGAAAGCTTTTCTGGAAAGAAATACATACTAGTAATAGTTGATGATTTTTCCAGATATACATAGGTTGAATTTCTGAGAAAGAAAAGTGAAACACCTGATTTGATCATTATTTTTATCAAGAAATTTGAAAATCTGTTAAAACTAACAGTAAGAAGGATCAGATCAGACAATGGGACAGAATTCAAAAATTAAAAAATTGAGAGCTTTCTTGTAAACAAAGGAATCTCTCATGTTTTTTCAGCTCCTAGAACCCCTGAACAAAATGGGGTTGTTGAAAGAAAAAATAGAACCTTAGTAGAAGCTGCCAGAACAATGCTTGCATATGCCAAAATGCCCACTCACTTTTTGGGCAGAAGCAATTGCAAATGCATGTTTTACTCAAAACAGAACCCTTATGAACAAAAGGCTAAACAAAACACCTTACAACATTATAAATGGTAGAATTCCAAGTGTAAAATTTTTACACACATTTGGTTGTAGATGTTTTGTCTTCAATGATTTTGAAAGCCTTGAAAAATTTGACAGAAAAGCAGAAAAAGGTATTTTTCTCGGATATTCTTTTTTCTCAAAAGCTTATAGAATCTTTATTCTTAACACAAGGACAATAAGTGAAAGTTTATATGTCTCATTTGATGACTCATCAGAAACTGAAGTTTCTGATGAATACATGAAAGAAATAAATTTTTCTGACAAACAAGAAAATTATGAGCATCTCTTTGAAATGATATCAGAAGATTTTCTAGAACATGATAAATCTTGTACATTTAAATCATCAGAAATATCATGTACTAACCCTGAAGAACAAGTAAATAACACAACAGAAAATCAAAATTCTGGTGCTTTACACCAAACAGAGGTAACTGAACAAGGGGAAACTTCAAAACCATCAGAACCAACAGTTGTTCACAACAGGTTAAGATGGATAAAGGGCATGTTCATTCTGATATCATTGGCAATCCAGCTGATGGTGTGAGAACAAGATCTGCAACTGCACATGAATGTGCATATGCTGGGTTCTTGAGCAAAGTAGAACCCAAATCTGCCAAAGAAGCTCTGAATGACCCAGACTGGTTACAAGCTATGCAAGAAGAGCTGGATCAATTCGAAAAGAGCAAGGTATGGGATCTGGTACCTAAGCCTAAAGACAAATCTGTCATAGGCTCAAAATGGGTATACAAGAATAAATCTGATGAGAATGGCATAATCACAAGGAACAAAGCAAGGTTAGTGGTCAAAGGTTACTGTCAACAAGAAGGTATTGATTATGATGGAACTTTTGCACCAGTAGCTAGATTAGAAGCTGTAAGAATTTTTCTTGCTTATGCTGCATCCAAGGATTTCAAAGTTTATCAAATGGATGTAAAAACAGCTTTCCTAAATGGTAAAATTGAAGAAGAAGTTTATGTGTAACAACCAGAAGGCTTTGTTGATCCAAAATTTCAAAATCATGTTTATAGATTAAACAAAGCCTTATATGGATTGAAGCAAGCTCCTAGAGCCTGGTATGAAACATTATCAAACTTCTTAATTAATTCTGGATTTACCAAAGGTACTATTGACACCACACTTTTTCTCAAAACACACAAAGGTCATACCTTGTTAGTTCAGATATATGTTGATGACATTATATTTGGATCAACAAATGAAAACTTTTGCAAAAAGTTTCAAAAGTTAATGACCAGCCACTTTGAAATGAGCATGATGGGTGAATTAACCTTTTTCTTAGGGTTACAAGTCAAACAAAGAATTGATGGAATATTTTTGAGTCAATCAAAATATGTTAAAACAATTCTACAAAAAATATTCACTTGAAAATTGCTCTGTTTCAAAAACTCCCATGGCAACAGGGAACAAATTAGATTCTGATAAAGATGGAATAAGTGTAGATATTAAAACCTACAGGGGGATGATAGGGTCATTGCTATATTTGACTGCAAGTAGACCAGACATCATGTTTGCTACATGCTTTCTGGCCAGATATCAATGTGATCCTAAAGAATCCAACTTAAAAGCTGTAAAAAGGGTTTTCAAATATCTAAAAGGCACTTCAGAACTTAGTCTCTGGTATCCAAAGGATACAAACCTTGAATTAATTGCATACACAGATGCAGATTATGCAGGGTGTAAGATTAACAGAAAAAGCACATCTGGTGCTTGTCAAATCTTGGGAGAAAAATTGGTATGTTGGGCAAGCAAGAAGCAAAACTGTGTTGCCACATCAATAGCAGAGTCAGAATATGTTGCAGCAGCAAGCTGCTGTTCACAAGTGCTGTGGATGCAAACTCAACTGAAGGATTATGGAGTAAATCTGACAAAAATACCAGTTTTATGTGATTCAAAGAGCGCAATTGTAATAACAGAAAATCCAGTTCATCACTCAAGAACCAAACACATAGATGTCAGATATCACTTCATAAAAGATCATGTGGAGAAAGGTAACATTGAAATGTATTTTGTTCCAACTGAAAACCAAATTGCTGATATCTTTACAAAACCTCTTGATGAAAAGAGACATAACTTTTTGATCAGCAAACTAGGCATGGTTAACTTAAGAGATGAAAATGTTTCAGAAATAAAAGTAACACAAAATGAAAACCAAACTGATGATCACTAAAAGACTGATAATGAAATGACAATTAAACAAAATTCTGATGGAAAATCAGAAGGTCTAATAAATCATCAATGAAATGTGATGCTTTATCAGAAATTCTGATGACATAACGAAAATCTGATGAAAAATCTTTTCATCAGAAATTCTGATATTTCATTAGGAATTTTTGTTTAAAGTACATAGTGATTATTAATCATCAAGAGTCCATATCTTCATACATATTCCATTTGTAAAAATTCATAGTTGTCTTTATTTTCAATTTTTGTTATTCTTTTATTTTTCATTAAAAAAACAAAAAGGGGGAAACATTGATGACATGCATGAAGATAAAATTAAATCCAAAGAACTCAAACGTCACAATTTTCTTTTCTCAAAAGAAAATCATGTTTTGTTTTTGCATGCAACGTCATTCTGTCATAAGGAGTTTAAGAGAAACACGTAAGCACCAATATCATTAGGAGCTATGAAAGTAGCCGCCCAGCTATTGAATGCTTACTCACACAAAGGGCTTAGTAGACTGTCATATTCACTGCAATAGATATCGTCTTAAATGAAGAGAAAAAAAAATCTTTTAATGTTAATATGGAACTATCACTTTCATCTATAAATATTAACAATCTGAAAAAGACATTCTTCACAATAAAATCATCTCTTCAAAAGCCTACCATCAGAAAACTTCTTACTTCAAATGAGTCACCCAAAATGAGGACTGCAGGTTTGTATACAATATGATCATGCGAAGTCCTTTGGGCTTTGCTATATCAACACATGTCACTATATATCCAGAACTTCTTCAAGAGTTCTGGTGGAATGCTCAAGTCGTTATGAGTGGCACTGCCATGTGGATAAATAGTGAGGTTATGGGGGTAAAAATCACCCTAAAAGAGGAAACACTCAGAGATGTCCTCAAATTGGGTGATGATCAAATGGTCACCATGCTGGATAAGGCAGAGGTGCAACGAACCTTGATAGAAATGGGTTACCATTCAAACAACGTATCAAGGCAAGTTTGCAAATCTGGGTTTATACCACCTTTCCAGGTAACACAGCTAAGTGTTTGCTTTTCTAAAAAGACTGGACACTTTAATGAGCTGTCTCATAGGATGATGGAAGTGGTTCATGCTATTGTACAGGAAAAGCCTTACAACTATGCTAAGTTTCTCATGAGAGACTTAGAAGCAAATGTCCATGACCGTAATCCTTTTCTGATCTACCCTCTAACCAAGGTCATCACAAGTCAGCTAGACTTTGGAGGTGTGAAAAGTTGTTATACAAGAGCTGAGCTGGCACTTCAAGAAAACTTAAGAGTTGCTTCCCTGGTTCCATCAACCAATCATACAGGAAGGATAACCAGTCTCTGGTTATATTTGAAGTGCATGTATAATGTGTTGGATGAGAAGGATGGGTAGTTAGGGTTATTTGTTTTTGTTTTTGATGTGTGTTTAAATATCTTTTGGCTAGTAATATATTAAGTTTGTCTTAAATACATGTTAGTTATATATGTCAATAGGTCTAGGGGGAACTAAGAAATCTTGTCTGACGAAAACAAGAAAAATCTGGTAAAAATCAAATGAAATCTGATAGGATTTAGTAAATCACCAGAATCTGATAAAATTCATCAGAAACTTCATTAAATCATCAGAATTTGATTCAAATCACCAGATAAACTGAAAAATTGATGCAAAACATCAAAAGAAAATTTTTCTTGACAAACGGGAAGGTTCGATTGCTCAAACAGAAAAGGAACATGACTTTGATTAGATACAAAGAAACTTACAAAACATCTAGATTATTTTTAGATAAGTTTCTTTCAAATTTATTTTTTTTCTGAGGATTGGAACAAGCTATATGTCAAAGACTTCCTGATACATCAGAACAAAGGTATGGAGTTCACAAAATCAATGTAAGTAAAAATTCTTCAAACTCTACTCATTCCCTCTCATCTTAAAAAAAAAAAAAAAAAAAAAAAAAAAAAAAAAAAAAAAACTGATTCAAACCTCTATAAATGAATCAAATGTTTTCTGATGATATATATGAGAAATCCAACTCTCCAAGAATTATTTAGAGAATTTCTAATATATATCATTAAAAGGACAACATGGGACAACACATAATCGAAGAAAAGGTTTTTTGATTGGACCATGTCTGAAATCAAAAGGGGTCCCACATGAAGAAAAGGTGCAAGTTGGATACTAGTGTTTATCCTTTTAAAATCGTTGGAATCTCTAATTATCCTTAAATGAGATATACATTAAACTAGAGATAAACCAAAGGTTTTTCAAAAACGGTTGCTTCTTTAAAAGATTAAAACATTATTAAGGTGTCATAAAACACCTTGAATACAAACAACCCACGAAAAACACTCAAAAATCTCTGTCTCAACTCACTATAAATATCCCATCCAAAACAGAGACGTCCATCTTCAAACTTCATTCTCAAACCCTAAAAACCCTTTTCGAAAGCAAAAACCCAAATCCTAAATGGCTACTACCAACATCAGTTCACCTCCAATTGAACACTTTGTTCCCTTGATCACTGAAGCTGAATATCTTCCTTTGAAGATAAACAATGAAGCAATGAACACTAACATTGAACAATATGATGTGAAGTGTCAAATTCTCATTGAATTTCTGATCAGAAGCCCAATAGCTCATGCTCTTACAAAGACAAGAGAGGTGCCAGAAAGACTGCTACAACAAGTTGTAAGAACTCTCGAACCTCACAGCACAAATATGGAGCTAACAGCACATGTTTGGGAAGATATCTTCATCACAATCTCACCGGAGAAAATAAGGGAATGTTTGGAACTACCCTTAAATCAAGATTATGAAGAAGCACCGCAAAAAGAAGACATGTTTGAACAACTTGATGCTGTAATGGGATGCAAGGCAAAGATTTCAAAAATCAATGAATTCAAGAGGAACAAGCTACCTGCCTTCTGGCAAGTGTTAATGGAGATACTGAATAAGTGTTTATCATCAAAGATCGGAGGTACAGATCAGATAAATATGAATATTCTAACAATCATGTTCAGCCTCATAACTGGGTTGAATATTGATTTTGGAACAGAAATATTTAATCTGATCAAAAGATCAATTCTGACCAAAACTGGAAAGATAGATTCACATCTACCATTCCCCAGATTTCTGTCCATCATAATTTCTGATGCTTTTTCTGAAAGAAATCTACAAACTCCAAAATCAAAATTTATGTGGAAAACAGAAATTATGAGACCTTGGAGTGCTGTAGGGTCATGGAAGTCAGATTTTCATGTACCTGTTTTGTCAGAAAGAATGATGTATCTGATACCAGAAGATTCATCATACAGAGCAGAATATCTGAGAATGTTAAGCAAATAGGCAGAAACAAAAGAAGGGTTTAAAAACGTGTCACCCATGGAGCATGATGCAGAAGAATCAAGCACACCAAGAATAGAGCAGCAGGATGAATCTGATCCTCATCCAGCTGATGAAGATGTGCATATGACTCCTGTAGCAGAAGAACATCATGCTGAAGGCTCACATATGGGAGAAACAGGTGCAGCAAAATCTAAACTCAATATATTTTATTATTATCAGAGTGATTCTGATGAATCAATTCAAGGAAAATATGAAATTTTACAAAGAAGCACTGTTTTTACAAAACAAAATGTGAGTGAAACAAAAGACCCATTTTCTGAATCAGATTCTGAGGAGGAAAATGTGGTAACAACAGGTGGAGATCAGTCTACTGATCAAGGAAACCTGGATGAGAAAAATAAAAGTTTCTCAACAACTCATGGAGAACCTGAAA
Source organism: Helianthus annuus (assembly GCF_002127325.2). Lineage (NCBI taxonomy): Eukaryota > Viridiplantae > Streptophyta > Magnoliopsida > Asterales > Asteraceae > Helianthus > Helianthus annuus. Next base: position 65,197,505 of record NC_035435.2, read on the forward strand.
AGGTTTAAGGATATGAGGAAAACCAGGACTTGAATTTGTTTCAATTTTCTGGTGAGGGAACAGAGAATTTGGATACTCCCAATCCTCTTAACCTCAGAACATCAGAAAATGTGTTTTCTGTTGGTGTTAGAAGAGAAACATCTATTGTTTCTCCTATTTCCCAAGAACATCAAACTATGTCCCCTAAACAACTACACAAAGAACTTGAAGACAAAGCTGCTACTGTGAAAACAGCCATTGAGGAAAAACTTGATCTGATGCTGGAAGAAATCAGAAATAAAAAATCAGAAATCAAAGTTTTATCAGAAACTGTCAAAACTGTGCAGAAACAAACAGAGGAAAATAATGCAGCGCTCAAAGAAATACAAAAGTCATCAGAAAACAAAGAAAGTTCATCAGAAATGGAGAAAGCTCTTAAAGAACTACGTGATATCAAGAAAAAGATGACTGAAGCTGCAACTGCAGGAGAAAGTTCAAGTTCAGGAAAGCTTCTTGAAGAAATACAACTTCTCAGAGCCAACAGCAGCAACATGACTGAGGCTTGTGAGAAATTGTTAATGGAATTGAACGCACAAAGAAATAAGGAAAGTCAGGAGCTTCAGAAGATGAAGAAACAAGAAGAAACAAATACTTAAACTCTTACTAACATCCACTTGTTAGTAAAAAGATTGCAGTACAATGTTGCCACACTGGCAAAAGTTGATCTTCATACATTAAAAACTCCAATTCCACAAGAAAGACAAGCAACAGGATCAGAAAATCCTCAACATCAACCAGAAACCATTCAACAAGAACAAATTAAGCAAACAGCAACTTCAACAGCTCAAAAACAGAAACAGACCATGGGTCCACCTCCAGATAAGAAAAAGTTACCCATGAGTCCTCCACCAAACATACCAAAGCTAGACACTTCAAAGATCCAACATAAAGAATATGTTCTAGCTCAACCATCTTCTACAACCATCACTGGAGAAACAGAATTTAGCATAAGGATGGATACAAAAGAGAAGAGAAGAATGGAACATGAAGTGACCTCCTCAAAAAGGCCAAGAAAAATAATGAGAGTAGATTTAGAAGGCAACATCAAAGAATCAGAAGTGCTGGAAGGTGATCTACACACAATCATGTATCCAGAAGAACATCTAAAGCACTACTATTGGACAGGTCCAGAAGATAACCCAACAAGGCCGCTCTCACCAATGAGTAAAGGTATTTTTGAAGAAAGAAACAATAGCAGCTGGGTAATATTGCACAACAACTTGACCAATCCAATAGTATCAATTGAAAGAGTTGATACTTTGACTACTGGAGGAGGTATATTAGGGAATAAAAGTCAAAACAAGTATACCCTGATCAGAAAAGATAAAGATGTTCAAAAGGTTACTGATGCAGATCTGGCTGATAAGATTCATCCAATGGATATAGTCAAGATGAAGAATATCATTGATGAATGGAAAGGTGGTTCAGTAGTGATCAGAAGAGCCCTTGACAGTCTTAAGAGTGCAGGAGCAAAATTATACAAAAGAGCAGCATTAGCAGACTTTGGTCTATGTATCAATTTCGAGTATAGCACCAAAGTGTTAATACCTCCTCCCAATACATCAATTCCAGCTGAAATTCCTTTGAAGTTAGCAAGAACTGGAGCAATCTTTGACACACCAGAAATATGTGCAGTCTTCAAAGATGCCCATGAAGAGAAAGCTCTATTCAAAATTAGTGAAATTTGCAGGTATTCAAACCAAACTTTAAAATATATAAGAAACTGCATAAATGACAAACAAGAGCAGCTCAAGAAGAAAGGAAAGAACAATGAACAGCTGAGAAAAACAATTGAAGATTGTATTGAAAACTGGATGGAAGCAAGAGAATGGTACAAATCAATGTACAAGGCAACTCAAAAGACAATTGATCACAAGAAAAAGTTGAAACCAGGAGACAAACACAGAAGTGGAGTGAAGATCAATTAAATGATTCAATGAGATATTGCTGTTTTTTATTTAGAATTTGTTTTTCAAGAATTAGTTAAAAGTTGTTTACATTTGGACATAGAGATAGTTCATTTTCTTACAATACTTAGGGGGAAACTGTTAGGAAACTTTATTTGTAAGTATTGAAGAAAATCTCAATCAACTGGATCTCTGAAGAAGATAACAGTCCTGAAGATCACAGCAAGAAGAAGAAAATCAGATAGGACAACTGAAATGCAAAGTATCTACTTCAAAGAATCACAAGTTGATCAAGAGTTGATTTGGATTATCAGAGAAGGTCATTTCTGATAGATCTGATGATATTTCTGATGAAATATCATCAGTTTCTGACGATTCTGATCATCAGACTTTTCTGATGATTTGTTCACCAGAATTTCTGATGAAGTGGTTTATCAGAAATTCTGATGAAAGACCCACTTGTCTAAAAATCACAACTCTATCCTGCCACCAATGACCGAAGCATGACATTATTGGTTATCATGATTACAAATGCAACTTGAACGATGGATTCAATGAATATGTCAAATTGCTACTTTACGCAGGACTTATTGCATGAATAAACAATTGTTTATTCATGTCCACAGCCGTCTATAAATAGAAGGCTCGAGACGCAGAAGATACTTGAGTTTGAAGCTTAGCATTCATATATAAACACCCAAACTCTACTGCTCTTCTCACCCACAGAAATCAAGATTCATTTGTATTAGATAATAATCTTACAATCATCTTGTTAAACTAATTTGTTTCAAAGTGATATAAACTTGATAATCCTGTAGGTCTTGTTTCTTGAAAGTCTGATTTCCATTTCCGCACATCTTTTTCACATATACTGAAATCACTTGCCATATTACGTAAAAAGAAGTTGTTAAGGCCATACTGGGTCCAACAAATGTCAGTACGTGGGTATGTTTATCAGTTTTCCACTTTAGTACCTTTGAGTCTGATGGGTTTCTTGGTAGATTTTTATTTAATGAGGTGTTTGGTGATGCAGGCCTATTCATGACTGTCTGAGCAGTGTTTGCAGATTGTTCCAATCCAAGTTCTTCTTTGATCATTATCTTAATGCCCTCTTTTACAAGGTCATCACCAGCTATTAGATCTTGGATTGTTTCAGCACCCAACTGTTTTTGTGGCCTTCTTTTAAAGATGGCTTCACCAGCTGGAGCAGTGGATCTCCTGATTTGTAGCTTAGATGGTCTTTTTGAAACCTTTGCTTCAGGATAGTCAGGCTTTTGTGGAGCGGTAGGATCTGTCTTTCTTAATTTCTCCAAACTTTTGTAGGTAGCCCTGACTTTATCTTCTTTCCATCTTATCACTTGATTCCAAGACCCATAATCAGCAGCAACCAATTCCTCTTTCATCCTCTTCAGCTCTACCTTTTTATCAGGTACATTCCTTTTGAACTTCGCCCAATCTGGAGGAGTGTGCTTGACCTTATTCTTGATAATTTCTTGGATCCTGGCAGCTTCACTTTCAAGCTCAGGAATGGTCCACTCTTTGTACATGTGTTTTTCTCCTTTGTACTTCTTGGTTGCCATGATGCTTTCAATGTAGTCTTTTCTCAGAGTTTCATCTGCTCTCTCTGAGATTTGTTGACACACATTTTTTGCAAATTGCTCTAAGGAACTGACTTGTGTGAGCAAGAATTGGTAATTCTGCTGAATTTCTCTATCAGATTTTCCTTGAGCATTTCTTTTTGAGATATCCTCTGCTTGTTTGGCTTTGACTTTCAAATATTCTTCAATATTATTTGGCCTTGGATATCCTTCAACTGATGGCAAGCTCCTTTTAGCAGGGTCATCCTCATAATAAAAGGACTTGATTTCTTCTCTGACTGTTATGAGTTCAAGAGGAAATTGAACACCTGTAGGAGGTAAGGGCTTTAGAATTTGAGCTGTTGAGAGAGGAACAGGCTTGGGTATTGTGACAAGTGATAGAGATTTTGAAGATGTTGGTGGTGGTGATGGAGAATCATCATCTGGTATGATAATCCTTCTCCGTTTTATTTTAGGAGAGGCAGATGATGTTTTGGGTGGAACAGTGGTGGTGATATGAGTGGCAGTGATTTGTGATTGACTAACAGTTGTTGAAACAACTGGTGTTTCAACCACTGTTGTCATTACAACAGACGTTGTAACATCTGCTGTCTTCTGCTTTTTGGCAGGAGGTGATGGTGGAGATGTTGTTTTTGGTGGTGAAGGTGGTGATGGTAAGGCAGTGGTTGTGGTGTGTGTTGAAGTAATAGCAGATGTTGAAACAACTGAAGTACCAGCAGATGTTGATACAGCAGGAGTTACAACAACTGTTTGGGTGGAGGTTTGATGTTGGGGGCTTTTGGACGGTGGTTTTGGAGTATGGATGGTGTGGACTTGGGTTCCCTTACTTTTCTAGTAGAATTTCTTTTTGGAACAGGATTTTGTTGTTGTGGTCTAGGGTTTGAGCTAGGATGAGTAATTATTGGACCAGTGGTTTGACTCCTGCATTCCCTAGCAAAATGACCTAGCCTATTACACTTGTAACACTTAATTTTTGACTTATCCAACCCCACCTTTAAATTCCCATGAAGCCTTGGGAATTTTCTCCCTGTTCTTTTGTAGAATTTGCTTGTTCTAACACTAAGCAAAGCCAATTGATGCAAAATGTCCATCTCTTCTAAGTCAGTGGGATCAAAATGTTGCAAATCATTGAGTTCAAAACACAGATTATCTGACATCTGGTTTTCACAGTTTGCAGTGAAAGCATAATTTGCAGAGTGAGTATCAGAGTTGTTAAAACCAGCAGTTATGTCAATAAAATGATCAAAACTCTGATCCTTACTGCTGCTACCAGATTCTTCCTGACCAAAAAGAGTTGTGCTGCCAAATGAATAGTCATCTGCAACTTTTCCAGACTCTTGCAACCTCCTTTTCTGGTTTATCTCCCTTTCATAGGTCAGGAGTCTACCATGGAGTTGGGTCAGGGTCAGATCCTTGAACTCAGCTGAATTTCTAGTAACAAATGCAATTGTGTCCCATTTTCAGATAGTGATCTAAGAAACCTGCTATTTTGAGTTGCATTTGAAAATGTAACTTTAACAAGCCTTAGTTCACTAATGAGACAGCTAAAATGTTCAAACTATTGGGTTAATGATTCACCCTTGATGTGACAAAATGTTTCATACTGCTGATTCAGAATTTCCCTGTTGTTTTCAATAACCTCTTCTGTTCCCCCAAATTGTTCCTTCAATGCATCCCACAATTCTTTGGCACTGTTACAATGTAACAGTCCAGCATAGATTTCATTGGGTAATGCAGAAGCTATGATGCTAAATGCTTTGGCATCGAGTGCGAACTTTTGAAAATCAGTTTCAGTATAGTTTTCAGTTGGTTTAGGGAACTTCTTTGTATCCTTAGCACTTGGCACCATAGGAACACTGGGACCAAAGACAACAGACCTCCAACATCCAGTATTCTGTTGAGCAAGGATGTGACCCATCCTTCTCTCGCAGATGTTGTACTCATTACGTTTGAGCATGGGAGGTTTGAAAAGAGAGCCAATGTTATTCTTATCATCTTGTGATTGTGACGTCATCCTGGTTGTTTTACAGGCACTGATTAATCAACTTTAATGGTGATTAAACCTTGCTCTGTTTTTCAACAAAACAAACAAACTATCAGTATCAATGATTGTGAGCTGAACTATTTATGTCAAAATGATTGTTAAATCAAATTTGACTGTCCAAGCTCTGATACCAATTGTTAGGATCTGAGTTTAGTTTTGATTGTGTTTTACGTTTGAAATAAGATGAAGATGAATGAGTTGTGTAGCGGAATTAAAATGGAACAAACTTTTCACAATCAAACAGGAGAAATGCTTTTAACATACAAGTCTAACATTGAATCGAATGATTGAATTTATTTTCAACAACGATTACAATATGCAAGTATGCAACAAATTCCCCCTCAGCCTGAGCTCACAGAATTTGTTCGTGCAGGAAGATGATGGTGAAGAGCTAATAGAACAGTACCGAGCACTGTTCTATTTATAGGCACGAATAAACCACTAAAGCATCTAAGCTGACGTCACCATGAAAGTGACATCTAACCTCCTAACAAACTCTAACCTCTGATCTATACAACCTCTGCTATGCTAACTACTGATATTACATTACATTACATAAAGTAAACAAAACTACTACTGCATCCTTCCACTGCTGTGAACCCAGAAGTACTTGTCATGATCAGCAGTGCTTGACTCAAGGCAGTAGATTGGGCAGCAGGGCTTTAGTTCTTCATCAGTCTTTGACTTGATCAGTAGTTGTAGGTCAGCAGTTTGTATGATCAGTAGATAGGAGGTCAGCAGATGTTGAAACCACTTTCAAGGGGAGAGACTTGTATGCATATCATTTGCTTATTCTGGATCTACTGACCTGATCCAGTTTTGGCTCTAATTATCTGTTTCTCTGGTAGGGTTCAATCCCAACCATCTGCAATAAGCTCAACAAGCATATCTTCGATGAAAACTTATACCCACGGTTTTTTATATTAAATTATGTCATACTTTTGGTTTCGTAAGTTTGCAAGGCGTTACGAGCTATAAACAACGATTGAGGTTCTAATCAATACTTGACAATTAAAGAATATCGATTCGCCGCTATGTGGTCCGGAGCTACCGGTCACGACGGGTTAGTCAACCCGATAGATCTATCAACAATTTCATGTGTGCGTTACTTATATGATTAAACATTGTGGCATGGATGTTTCCTTTGCGCCTCCTCAATTTATTAATATATATAACCTACTAAATAAAAATTTAATATCTTATGTTGTACAAATTTCCGCTTTCCCAACGCAATGTAAGCTTCACCGCCGCTTACACTCTTGAGACCCGATAAATTTGTACCAACCAAAATTCAATTTATTCCATGATCATTTTACCCAAAACACCCTAATCAAAACCAGTTTTCCTCAAAAACATATTTAAGTCATACACCTTTCCAAATCCATGTTTTCCATAAAACATTTTATATTATTCCAAAAGTCATATTTTCCATAAAATATATTTTATAAAATTCAAAGGCATATTTTATATAAAAAGTATATTTATCCTTCATAACGACGTGTTCTTTCCCCCAAAACAGTATATAAAACAGTAAAAAGAGGGGTATTCTTGACACTCACATTTAGGTGCATTTATATTATCGCAATCCCTCAAATTGGTCTACATGTCCTAAATTAGGAAGGAACGATTTAATAACCAATTACTTTATTAATGCCTAAGTTTCTCAAATACTTAAAATTTTATATAACTTTGAGATTTTCTTGTAAAGTCTTTATTTCGATTACGTTGGCGCATATATATATATATATATATATATATATATATATATATATATATATATATATATATATATATATATATATATATATATATATATATATATATATATGACAGAGTTCATTTGAGAACCACTCTTATTGTGAGAACCAATATAAACACAACAAAATAAACCTATTCCACCACCATCCAAAACCTAAACACCCACCCCCACCCCTAAAAAACGTAAAAAAACCTAACCCCCACCTCCAAGAAGCTAAAAAAAACCTAACTCCCCACCCCCCAAAAATCTAAAAAAACTTAACCTCCCCCCAACCCAAAAAAAAAAAAAAAAAAAACCTAACCACACAACCCCACCCCCCAAAAACCTAAACCCTACAACTAAATGCTAGTTTTTAACTAAACAATTGCTACTTATCGTCCAAAATAAATCTTTTTTTTTTTGGGGGGGGGGGGGAGGGGGGACGAAAAGTAGCGATTTTTTAATTAAAATTTCTTTTTGTGTTTTTAATTTTTTAGGTACTTGTTTATTCACACTGGTTCTCGTGGTTCTCGCAATAAAAGGTGGTTCCTAACAGATCCTTATCATATATATATATAGAGTGAAGTTCCTGTAAAAAGTACCTTTTTTATAAGAAGTGTGAGAAGGCATAGGAATTAACACGTAAACATCATGTTTTGGATGGAGACATGATGCTTTGGGTTGTTTTTGTAAGAAAAACAACAAGCATAAAAATTTAAGACACAATGCAATGAATTCTAGGTATGAAATTTAAGACACAACTAAAATACACTAATTAAGACATAAAACACACTACTTAACGTTCATGACATGGTGTTTTAAGTTTTGCGACTAGAATTCATTACATTGTGTCTTAAATTGTTATCTTTGTTGTTTTTCTTGCCAAAACAATCCAAACATCATGCCTAAGTCCAAAACATGGTGCCTACATGTCAATTCCTATGCCTTCTCACACTTCTCATGAAAAATGTCTTTTCTACAGGATCCTATATATATATAACATCCCGCTTGATAGTGAACTGTGTGAACTAATCCTAGCCCTTGATTATCAATACACAAGTGTAAATCAATGACTAGGATTTGATGATGAAAATACACTAGTGTATTTTATGATTTGATGATGTAAATTAATGGCTAGGATCTATTCACTCAGTTCATAAATACACTAGTATTCAATCTAGAACCCCACCTGAAGAAACAGAGATCCAAATTGACCGGAATCAATCAGATCTGGGTTATGTTCCTGCATAAAGAGGTTAATCTTCTCGTCGGTTCACTGGTTGAGGACTACTTTGCATGAGAACACTGCAAAACAGAAAGTCGTTAGACTCGCCACGAGGAGAATGGGGGTTCTCTCTGTGACCACCCTCTGACGCGAGAATAAGTAAAGTGATCTCAAAGGAAAAAGAAGAAGTAGTGAGAGTGAAAGTATGTGAAAGTAACTTGTGAGATCATGCCTGAAGTCTCATATTTATAACCGAATTTTGGCGCCAAAAAGGTGACGGAGGAGTGATGGAAATTGCGTTTCCGTTGACAGTTATCTCTTTCCGTCAATTAGTTAACTCCACATCCATGCACACGGATTGTGGATCTGATCAACGGCTGGGGAGATGCCACGTGGAAAGTGGCTTTGTGTAGATCCTTCTTCAAGTTAGTGCCATCATCATGATTTAGATGAGGGCTCAGGATCCTGCCATGACACATTCGGTTATAACCAAATGAAGCCACGCACGATGAGCATTTAAGGCCTTCTAGAAGATCTACAGCTGTAAACCATTGCATTATTGCCACGTGTCCAGTCTGTTGCAACAGAAAAGATTCCCTTTGTTCAAGTCCTGATTTTATGCGTGTGGAAATGTTTGGGACTTTATCTTCAAGCCTAACTGTACCCTTGCGCGAGCCCGCGCAAGGGTATTAGTTGAATATTTGTCTTTCTTTTCTCCAGCGCATGGTCATCGAAGACTATTCTTTTCCCAAATCTTTTTAGAACCACTGCGCGGCCGCGCATGGTCTTATTTAAGATGCTTTTGGAATAAAGTTATGGTATGGTCCTGTGTGCTTGCGCAGGGTTTTTGGGACCATATCCCTTCAAGTCCCCCCAGTCCAGTGTTGCTCCTATGCGCCAGTGGCAAGTAGGTGGAGCACTGGACTATAAAGATGAAGGGTGTGCTTTTGCTGTTGAGAAGTAGGAAGATTACTCGATGCAAGGTATGAAGAAACTTCTTACAGAAGATATTTCTTGTTTCTTTAAGCTGAGGTTTTCATGATTTCAAATTTTGAAAAACTTGAATCACGGAAGGCAAGTTGGTAAAAAGGTACTGTGGTGATGTTGACATGTGACGGTTGGGGGATAGACTGTCACTTGTCAGACGTCAACCTTAATTGGGTGTCGTCAAACGTGGTTCATACGCGCGCGTGGAGTTGTTTCTTGTTCCCCACTCGCTCTTATTGTCTTGGTAACCGTGTTTTCCTGATAAAGGGGTTTTATGGTTTTCTAGAGCATTAATGGAAATGAGTATATAAACCTTTGAGTGGCTTCTGTTTACATTACTCATCTTCGAATCATTTCGTCTTCTTTGATTTTCTTTAAAAAGAAACCTGCAACTTTGCTTCGTACCCTTTATGTCTACCGACGATTATCAAGAAGATTCTGCAGAGGAGATGTCTTCTTCTTTACCTCCAATAAAATGGTCGAAAGAGATCTTCGATGGTCTTGTTAAGATTTTCATGTTTCCCAAGAGTTAGGGTGTGATGTATCCAGAAGACGGACAAACGGCTGCCCAAGCTCCGGCCGGTTACATTACCCTATTTTAGGATTATTCACTGAAGGTAACTTCCGGTTACCAGTAACAAGATTTGTTCTCGACATTCTTGGTTACTATAAATTTCACATATCTTAGTTGAATCCCATGGGAATGGTTTGGATCCGGCACTTCGAGTTTCTTTGTCGATCTATGCATATTGAGCCCTCGGTTGATCGTTTTCGAGTTTTCAATCAACTCCATTGTTCTCAAGGCTTTTACTCATTTGCTCAACGTCCAACAGCCAAAAAGATTATGCTTTCACCTCCAAAGTCTTTCCATGAATGGAAACCTAAGTTCTTTTACATCAAGGTCGAAGTGATTCCAATGAAGATGACTTTCTAAGGTGTGGAGGATATTGAGGTGGAGACCCTTAAGACTCCGGAGGCGGAGATATGGTACCAGGATATGTAGGATGTGCCCTCTATTGCATTGCCTGAGAGGGCTTTAGTTGCTGCCGGGATGAGTCTGCACTGGAAGGCGGAGCGCCATGACAAGCCGGTGTATGTGGAAAATGACAGGAGTAAGTCATCAAATTTTCCCTTATTGTTGGTGCATGCGTCTGTCGACTTCGTCTTGTATCGAGTCTTGTAACTAGATATGTTAGATTAGGGCATGTTGTACGAGAAAATAGCAGATTTATGTGTTAATTAGGGAGATTCCGCTTGAATGAGCTGATTCCGCTTGAAATGACTTGTGTCACTTTCAAGCGAAATCAACAAGTTCTTATTCCGCTTGAAATGCATCTTGTCACTTTCAAGCAGAACCTGATGCCTATATATAGCAAGTTCAAGCGAGATCTCAGGAAGAGTTCTTGATTTGGATACCGAGGTGCTGCCAGTTTTTCCTGTGATTGTAATTGCTGTTAAAATCAATCTAAAAGAAGTTTAAAGTGATTTGCAAGCTGTTTCGAAGTCTGTTTCTTAGTTTCCGCCTCTGAAACAGATTAAAACTCCTCTGAACGACTCGTTTGGGTTGCAACACGATCCTACAAGTGGTATCAGAGCTCAGGAGGAGGAGTTCTTTCCGATTCAGTTCAAGATTTCTGTTTTCTACACATTCTTTTCAAAATTAACAACTTTTCATGGTTAAAATCGGATCATTTTCTCACATATTGTGTAAAACTGCATTTTAACAAACCCTTGAGAGTTTCAGTACAAAATTCAGATTAAAAGTGGTATAAATGGACTAAAAAGGTAATTCCGCTTGAACGAACACATTCTGATTCCGCTTCAAAGTTGATATTCCGCTTGAAATTTCAAGCAAAATCTGTTATTCCGCTCCAAAGTTGACTGATTCCGCTTGACATTGTCTTATTTCGCTTCAAATGGGCTATTCCGCTTGAAAGTTCAAGCGAAATCAGTGATTCCGCTCCAAACTGGTTATTTCGCTTGAAATTGTTAGTTGGTGATTCCGCTTGAAGACGTTATTCCGCTTGAACAGGGTTTGTGTTTGAAAGTTTGATTTCGCTTGAGAGGGTATTTCGCTTGAATTGGCTTATTTCGCTTGAACTTGTTTTCATCATGAGTGAAGAGTTTTACAACGCATTTGCTACTCCGACTACTCCGGCTGCCATTGCTCAAAATATGAATTTGGAAAACGAAACTGGAACAATGCAAAAACCCCCGAAACTAATGAGCATTGAAGAGTACTACGGATGGAAAGATTGGTTTGAAAACTGGGTTCAAGCTAATCATCTTAGATCTTGGGAGTGTATTTTGAAGAAGTATGTTCTACCACGTACTGAACTGCTAACTGAAAAAGCAATTTCTGAATTCAATGACAAAGAACGTGACATGTACAAAGCTGAAAAGATGATGATAAGTTTACTTCAGCAAGCTATTAAAGAAGACATTTTTGTATTGCTACAACATGACAAAACTTCAAAATCGATTTGGGATGCTCTTAAAACCAAATTTGAGGGTAGTGATAAGATGATTAAGAGTAAAAAGGCACTGCTTAAGAAATAATTTGATCTTTTCACAAGTTTGCCAGGGGAAGATACAAAGAAGCTGATTGAAAGATATTTCCATTTAGTGCGTCTATGTCATTGTTAAGCATAACGAAAGATAGAGAAGAATGGGTAGATAAACTTGCTGATGCATTACCTTAGAAAGAGTGGGGTACATTTTTGATGATCTTGAAAAACACTGGAGTATATGATGGTTTGACGATTTCTCAGTTCATCGAGAAGATTGAGGGTCAAGATCTGGAACAGCAAAAGATTGTGAGGATGACTAATCCGAGTGGTCAACAAGACGTGAAAATGTATTACAAAGGCAGTGTTCAAGAGGTTGAAAGAAGCCCGAAGATTCAAACTGCATTTAGTGCTGGAAATTCATCTGAAAATGTTGATCAAGGTTCAAACAACAGCAGTGGATTTTCTTCATATCCGAGTGTTAATCCCAAGAGTTCAAATTCGAGTTTTCATTCTCAAAGTACAAAAGGTGGTGGTTGTGTGATACAGTGCAACATTGCATTGAATCTTCCATAAGGTCAAAGCTTTTCTGAAGAAATTGCAAAAGATCACATGTCTTTACTTGCAACTGTGCTACAATCCTACGAAGGTTTAGTTGCAGGAAGGATCAGAAATCCTATGCTGACAAAGGAGGATTACGATCAGATAGACGCTGGAGAATTGGAACTAATGGACATCAAATGGTGTCTAGCTAGTGTCCTGAGAAGAGCTGAAAAGTTCAAGATGATTACTGGAAGAAATGATTTTCTTCATGCACATGTTTCTACTTTAGGTTTTGATAAATCTAAAGTTACTTGTTTTCGATGCAGGGAGAAAGGTCATTTCAAGAGGGAATGCAAGAATAGAGAAGCCAACGAAGCAAAGAATCCGTTTGGAAAAGATGACTACTACCGGAAAGCCATATATCAACAAGTTGGCCAACAACAACAACAAGAACCACAAGTGGCTCATGGTAGAAAAGTGATAGAGGATTCTTCAAAGAGAGCGTGTATAGTCAATCAAGAAAATTTCAGTTGGGATAAATACATTTCATCCGACAGCAAAGCATGCTTAATCAATCAAGATGATGAAAAGTTACCTGAAGGTTTTAGCTGGGATCAGTTTGTGGATGAGAATGGAGAGTTTAAAGCTTTCATTGCGAAAATTGTAAAAGAACCAGATTTGTTTACAGAGTGGATGAAAGTGGTTGGTGTTAATGAGAAGAATCAAGAAGTAGAATCTGTTTCATCAGATGAAAGCTCACAAAGTTCAGATGAGAGTTCAGAAAGAGCAACTGTTTTTGATCAAACACCATCTGATTCTAGTTCTTCAGATGACAGTTCTGAGAAGTCAATATATTTTGATCAATCACCAACTGATGACAGTGGTGATGATGTGGAAGAAAGACACATTAATGTTGCAAAAACTCATCTATCTCCTGAAAGTTTTCAATTCTATTTTGCAGATCGCTTGGAGAAACTGAAGGAGAGACGAGCAGCTAAAGAACAAAAGAAAATGAAGTCTAAAAATGTTGTTCAAGAAGATGAGACTGTTCAAAATGAAGAAGTTAAAAGTGTTGCCGAGGAGATTGTTGAAACAGAGAAGGTGACTGATGTTGAAAAAGTTGTTGAATCTGAAAAGATTATTGAAGTAGAAAAAATTGTGGAAGTCATCAAGCCTTGCTCAAAGTGTCTAGAATCTTGCAAAGAATGTGCAGCAAAAGACGAGAAGTTGGCTGAGCTTGAGAAGATGAAAGAACAATTACTGTTCAATCTCAATTACATGAAGGAATCATATGATGTATTGAATAGAACTGTAACTGGTCTTCAAAAGACAAATTTTGAAAGAGAAGATGCTTTGACGATGATGAATGCTACAATGATGACTAAGCAAAAAGCCATAAATCATTACATTGAAGAATGTGCCAAACTGAAACAAGAGTTGGAGACTGAGAAAATTGAAAATGAGAGAATCAGACACTTATTACAGAGTTATTCTAGTTCTGATTATCTTATTGATCGAATTTATCCAACTGTTGCAGGTTTGGAAGCATTTCAGGATGAGAAGCAAAAGAAGAAGGATATGGTAAGAAACCGAGTGTTAGCTATAACAAGTGTCCGCCTCCGATCTGGGAAGGTTATTCTCCTAGAAAACCAAATGAGGAGCAAGTTCAAAAGGCAGTTAATATAAAACTGAAGTCTGATATAACTGATGAATTACCAGAAAACATTGATGTCACTTTCATATCGTCTGACACTGATCATGAGTCTGAGTTAATAAAAAAGGTGGTCGATTAGGTGTTGGATACAGATGAGGAGTCTGAGTCAAAGTCTGAGTCTGGAGGTTCAAGTTCGCCAGTCAACAGTCCAAAACCGTCGGTTAAACGGGCTTACAGTAAAGAGTTTTTGTTATCAAAATCAAATTTGAATGATGAAACATTCGAAGTAGCATATACTTTGAATGATTCTGACAAATTATATTCTGACAAAGAGTTTCCAATAAGAAGTGTTCGATTTGAAATGATCAAAAAGGTTTTCAAAATGACAGAAATTAATATTTCTGAAATAAAAGATTTAAATCTTACTTGAAAACCTAAGAAATACACTTCAAGAGTTCAACAAAGATTAAACAAGAACAAGGGTTACAATTCTGGTTCTGGTTTTCAAAAGAAACTAAACCATAAAGGTAATTTCAAAAGAAAGGTCTTGGTTTTATCCCACCTGAAAATTATAAGAATGAGAAAGTTTCTAAAACAAACACAAAATTTGTTTCAGGAGGAAGTGCTGAGGAAGAACAGAAGAAACCTTTCTGGAGACTATCAAACCAGGAGTTTCTTGCTGAGAGGAAAGGAACTAGAGTTTTTCATCGAAAAGAGACTAGAACCTGTTACAAGTGCAATGAAGTTGGTCACATTGTATGGAACTGCTCTCAAGCTACAAAAACAAAACAGGGAGTCTCTGAAAAACTTAAAGAAAAAGTTGTCGATGTTGAACCACCAACTGAGAAATTCAAAAATTTTGAAAATTCAACTTATGAAGTTGGTGAGTGTTCAAAGAAAATTTTTTACAAAAAAAGAGCTAAAGACAACCAAATGTGAGTTGTTAAGAAGTTTGATGAGAAAACTGGCAATGATTCTGGTTCCACAAAGCCAGAAGAGCCACAGGTTGAGGTAAAAGAGGAAAACTCAGTGCCTCCAATGGATGAGGTTAATTTTCCACCATTGAGGACTGAAAATTTTAAACAAAAAATTGGGAAAGTTGAAATCTCGAATCAATTTTATTCTGAAAAGAATGAATTTGATGTTGAGAAAGCGTTTAATGGGAATGTTAAGAAATCTTCGGAAAAACGATCGATAGGAAGGTTAAAGGGGTAAAGGATTTTTATGCTACAAAGAAAGCAACATTCACCCCAACTAAAGATGAATTGATATCACCCAAGGCTGGACAGCCTTGGGTGGACATTTTCTTTGCTTGAAAAACCTGTCTTGCCAGAGATCCCAAGTTTGTAATCGCGGATCAGGAATCAGCATCTTTCTTGATAATTGATTTTGTGAATGAATCTTATAATGGTTAAATTTTACAGGTTAAGTGTGAATTGCCGGAGCTTCCAGCTTGGTAAGTGTGAAGCAGGAATCGACATTTTTATTGATAAAATGATTTTGTGTAGATGTGGTATTCCTACAAGTGGTAAATCAGGGACATTAAGTTGTACTTGATTTTCTTACAAGTGGTACTGAGGTTGGTTCTGACAAAGTGATTACTCAAGGTCATTAATTTGAACTTGATGTAATCCTCATATAAGTGGTTAAAACAAAACTCATTTTCCGGAAAAACCATTTTGATTAAAACAAACTTAAGTGTTTTGAAATCTAAATGGGAAAATAGTTTGTTGAAAGGGGGAGTTCTGATTGTTTATGCTAAGAGGATGGTGAATTAAAGCGATTCGATATCAGTTGTCATTTTACTTATACAGTTTGTTTTCAAATTTTCTTTAAATGTGTTTGTTGGGATTGAACCCTACTAGAGGAACAGATAATAAAAGCCAAATCTGGATCAGAGCAGTGGATCCAGAATAAGAAGATGTTTGGTTGTAAGTCTCTCCCCTCGAAAGTGGTTTCAACATCTGCTGACCTCCTATCTGCTGATCATGCAAACTGCTGACCTACAACTACTGTTCAAGACAAAGTCTGATTGAAGAACTAAAAGCTTTGCTGCTCAATCTACTGCTTTGGTTCAAGCACTGCTGATCATAACAAGTACTGTTGGGTTCACAGTAGTGGAAGGATGCAACAGCAGTTTAAGTTTGTTTTATGTATTGAAATGTAATATCAGTAGTTAGCATAGCAGTGTTTGTATGGATCAGAGGTTAGAGTTTGTTAGGAGGTTAGATGTCACTTTCATGGTGACGTCAACTTAGATGCTCAGTGGTTTGCAAGTGCCTATAAATAGAACAGTACTCTGTACTGTTCTGTTTAGCTCTTTCACTATCTTCTTTCTGCACGAACAAACACTGAGCTCGGGCTGAGGGGGAGTTTGCATATCATACATACATTGTAATCGAAGTTTAAAATTAAATTTAATCATTTGATTCAGTGGTGAAAATGTATGATTGAAAGCATTTCTTCTGTTTGATTGTGAAAAGTGTTCTTCCATTTAAATTCCGCTGCACTATTCTTTCATTTGTTCATCTAAATTCAAACACAAATCACAATCAATCCAAATTCAGATCCTAACAATTGGTATCAGAGCGAGGACAGTCAAATTTGATTAAACAATCATTTTGATAGTTTGTTTGTTGTGTTGAAAAAACAGAGTAAGGTTTAATCACCGATAAAGTTGATTAATCAGTGCCTGTAAAACAACAGGAAAGATGTCGCAATCACAAGATGATAAAAATAACATTGGCTCTTGGTTTAAACCACCTATGCTTAAAAGAAATGAGTACAACATCTGGGAGCGAAGGATGTGTCACATCCTCGCTCAACAAAAAACTGGATGTTGGAGGTCTGTCGTTTTCGGTCCTCATGTTCCTATGGTGCCAAGCGCAGAGGACACTCAAAAGTTCGTTCCTAAACCAACTGAAAATTACACTGAATCGGATTTTCAGAAGTTCGAACTTGATGCCAAAGCGTTTAACATCATAGCCTCTGCACTACCCAACGAAATCTATGTTGGGCTGTTACATTGTAACAGTGCCAAAGAATTGTGGGATGTATTGAAGGAACAATTCGGAGGAACGGAAGAGGTTATTGAAAACAACAGGGAAATTCTGAATCAGCAGTATGAAACATTTTGTCATATCAAAGGGGAGTCACTAACCCAACAATTTGAACGTTTCAGTTGTCTCATCAGTGAACTAAGGCTTGTTAAGGTTACATTTCCAAATGCAAATCAAAATACCAGGTTCCTTAGATCACTGCCAGAAAAATGGGATACAATTGCTTTTGTCACCAGAAATTCAGCTGAGTTCAAAGATCTGACCCTGACCCAACTCTATGGTAGACTCCTGACCTATGAAAGGGAGTTAAACTAGAAAAGGAAGTTGCAAGAGTCTGGGAAAGTTGCTGATGACTATTCATTTGGCAGCACAGCTCTGTTTGGTTAGGAAGAATCTGGTAGCAGTAGTAAGGATCAGAGTTATGATCACTTTATTGACATAACTGTTGGGGGTAACTTTGTCAACTCTGATTCTCACTCTGCAAATTATGCTTTCACTGCAAATACTGAAAATCAGATGTCAGATAATTTGTGCTTTGAGCTTAATGATTTGCAACATTTTGATCCCACTGACTTAGAAGAGATGGACATCTTGCATCAATTGGCTTTGCTTAGTGTTAGAACAAGCAAATTCTACAAAAGAACAGGGAGAAAATTCCCAGGGCTTCATGGAAATTTAAGGGTGGGGTTGGATAAGTCGAAAATCAAGTGTTACAAGTGTAATAGGATAGGTCACTTTGCTAGGGAATGTAGGAGTCAAACCACTGGTCCCATAATTACTCACCCTGGCTCAAACCGTAGACCACAACAACAAAACACTGTGCACTATACCCAATATGCCCCCTGCAGCACATGTTAACACTGCTCATTATGCTGCAACCCCTGTGCCTGTGCATTATGTTCAAACCACTGTTCCACAAATTCAGTATGTTCAAACCCCTGTTCCCCAGGCACAAGTGCAACCTGTTGCACCTCAACCAGCTGCTCCAACAGTGACACAACCAGATCAGCAAAGCTTTTTCACACAAGGCTTTGTTGATTGGAGCAGCATGCTTGATGAACTTGGTGATGAAAATTTTGCTCTCTATGCTTCTAATGATGCTTTTGACGATGAATTTTGTTTGATGGCATTAGAGTCAATACCAGAAGGGGTTGAAACTGAAGGTGAACAGCTAAGTGCTGAAACAGTGGATGAAGTTGCTGAAGCAGTGGTTACTGCAGTTGCTGGTGAACTACTGCTGGAAGAAAATTCAGAAATCCTGGTTGAACCATTGACCTACCCTTGGTCCAAAGATGACAAAGAGAAAGAAAATCTGAAGAAATCTGCTGAGAAAGAAGAGAGAGCTGATGAAGAAGATGATCATCAATGTGATTGTGCCATGATGGCTGCTGCTAAGGTATCACCTCAAGTTCTTGAAAAACTGTGTTCAGACAATTGTATTATTGCATTTGCTAACATTAAAGAGGTGAATGAAAACCTTAGGGATAAAGTCTTGTCTGATGAGGTCAAATTTGAAAAGTCATTAAAAGAACTTAGAAACAAATTGGCTAAAAAGGATAAAGAACTCAGCAGTTTAAAAGACGAGCAGAGCATAACCAAAACTCAACTCCAAACTATGGTAGAAAAATACCAAGTTTGCAAAAAGGAGTTGGAGTCTACCCAGATCACCTGTGAAAGATGGGTGGAGTCTTGTAAAGGGTATGAGGTTATGCTTGCAAAACAACTTGAAAGCAATGTTAAATTTGGTATTGGACATAGAAAATATGATGATCTTGAAAACACTGTTGTAAAACAAGCTGGTTCAACTGAGATAATTCCAACCAACAAAAATGGCCAAGAGGTTAAAATAACTGACAAACTTGGTAACAAAATTACTCTGGAAAGATCTGTGGGATCCTCAACTTTTGAGGAAATTGAGAAATACCAATTTAAACCCACATTGTCTGATGAGTGTGATATGCTGGAAAATTTCAAACCAATGGATTTCACAACCACTGATGGTGTAAAAGCTCCAGAAGCAAGAATCATTCCTATCAAAGATATCCCAACAGAGGTTCAAAACTCTGTTGCAAAGGAATCTGAGAAAAGGAAGAAAAAAAAGAAAAGATCAAAAACTTGTTTTGTGAATTCTGTGAAAAGAAGAATCATCTAACAAAAGATTGTTTTCATCTAAGAGCATATGATATAAACAAAACAAGCATCATTTTATCTGCTGAAAGCTGCACCATCTGTGGTAAAGATAATCACAAAACTCAAGAATGTGTGTATCTCAAAAACTTTGACATAAAAAAGAATGAGTACACTGCAAAAACATCCTTGAGTCCATCAACATCATCTGTCAAGTTCACCAAGAAACAACCACTGTTTGTCCCTGTCCAAGCTGCTGTCACAAAACAGTTGAACCAAACATCTGTTCAAAGGGATGTACAAGTGACTGATGCACCTCCAGCCAATCACTTCAGAAAAGGCAAGGACAAAGCATCATACCAAAGGATTCCACACGTTTATGAGGCTTACAAAAAGCCCTCTAAACCAAGAGTGAACAAGCATCCTTTTGGTTATCAACAGATGATGGGTCAAGACCCCCAACAGTGGTTAGAGAAAAACATTATCAAAAATGTTCAAACCCCTGACCTAACCACTGTCCATACATCTGCCTCCATCCCAGACACTATTGAGACCCCATCCAAAGCCTTATTGGCTTTGGAGACCTTAATGAACTAATCCTTTTACTTCATGTGCAGGGAGCTTCTGCATGCTTAGATAGTCTTTGGTATGTAGATAGTGGAGGCTCCAGGCACATGACAGGATGTAAAGCCCTACTCAAAGATTTCAAAATCCATGGAGGGGGTGATATATCCTTTGAGAATAATAGTAAAGGGAAAGTTCTGGGGTCTGGCACAGTTCAGTCTGGAAATGTAAAATTTGAAAATGTCAATCTTATTGACAATCTGAAATTCAACCTCCTGAGTGTATCTCAAATGAGTGATAAAGGGTTTGGCTCATTCTTCACAAAGGATTGTTGTAGGATTGTTGGACCAGAAATGGTTAGTAAGATTGAACCAATAATCAAGAAAGGCTAAACAAAACTTGTTGCTCAAAGAAGTGGCAATGTTTATGTTGTTGACATGTCAAGAGAGTGTCCCAGAGCTGATGCCTGTCTGTTCTCAGCTGCCTCTAACAAAAAGACAGAGCTATGGAACAAAAGACTGGGACACACAAATCTCAAAACAATCAATGAAATTTCAAAAAATGGCTTAGTAAGAGGCTTACCACAAAAAATGTTTTCATGTCCTGAACACTGTGTTTCCTGTTTAAAAGGAAAACAGCATAAAAGCTCTTTTAAGTCCATTGAAGAGTCCAAAACAACCCAGTGTTTGCAAATGCTGCACATGGATTTGTTTGGCCCAGTGCAAGTCATGAGTCTCAAAAAGAAGAGATATTGCTTGGTTATTGTTGATGACTTCTCTAGGTTTACATGGACCTTCTTTTTACACTCAAAAGATGAGACTGCAGGCATTTTGCAAGACTTTGTGACACAGGTTGAAAAGCAATTTGACCTTCCAGTAAAAGTCTTCAGGAGTGACAATGGCACAGAATTCAAAAATAAGGAGTTGGATGCCTTCTTTGTGAAGAAAGGGATTGTAAGGCAGTACAGCATCCCTAGAACACCAGAGCAAAATGGGGTTGTTGAAAGAAAGAACAGAACATTGATTGAGGTTGCCAGAACCATGCTTGCAGATTCAGGTTTGCCATTAACTTTTTGGGCAGAGGCAGTAAACACTGCTTGCTATGTCCAAAACAGAGTTTTGATTAACCCCAGGCACAAAAAGACTGCTTATGAAATTCTGTATAAAATAAAGCCATTAATCTCATATTTCAAAGTTTTTGGTTGCCCATGCTTCATTCTAAACTTAAAAGATTCTATCTCAAAGTTTGCAGCCAAAATTGATATGGGATACCACCTGGGATACTCAACCACTGCTAAGGCCTACAAAGTGTTTAATACACGGACCAAAGCAGTGGAAGAGACTTTGAATGTAAAGTTCAATGAACTTTCTTCAATAAAAATCCCTGCAAATCCTGCAGAATTGTTTGATCTTGAAAAATTCACTTTTGAAAATACTGCTGTTAAGACTAACAGTGCAGGTCCATCAGAAGATTCATCACCAGACTATGGATATGAGATCATCATTCCTCAAAAGTCTGCCTCAACAGGAAGAGCATCAGTTGTTCAAAACAGTTGTCAAAGCTCAACCACTGCTAGTTGTTGACCAAAGTAGCCCTTTAACCTGTTGGTGCAGTCATATGTCGACTACGTCTCATGTCGAGTCTCGGTCTCGTTGCAGATCTGGTCAGACATGACATCACATGTGACATCATCTTGATGACATCACATGTGATGTCATCACATGTCATCATATGTCAAAAAGCCAATAAACGACAAAAGGCTAAATGAAATTAAAGATCATGATTTCTATTGTGTGATTGGACCATCATGGAGGTCCAATGAGCTTCTTCCTTTTAAAGGTCCAATGAGCATTCACCTTTCCTTGGGCCAATGAGAGGAGTTCACAAGAGGTCAAAATGATTATTTGAACGGTTAGGCTATCAAAGTATGATGAATCGCTCTTTTGTCAAATGATGTCAGAATGCTTATAAGGAACTTGTCGGTTCGCTGATATGGTCAACTTGTGGAACCGCCTTTATGGCATCACGTGGGATCGCTCGTAATGTAACATGCATGAACCGCCTTTATGGCATGTCTCTATCGGCGGTTCATAACTAGTATATATAGGTTACTTTGTCATTTCATTGGTAACAGTTGTTCAGATTTGGTACCGAGGTATTGCCGGTTTTCCTTGTAATCGAATACATTGTTAAATCAATATACAAGAGGTTTAGAGTGTAATACAAGCTGTGTACGCATCCGTTTCCTTGTTTCCGCCTCTGAAACGGAGTTGAGCTCTTCCGAACGACTCGTTTAGGTCGGAGATCGATCCTACATAACCACTGCTTCCACCTCATCAAACACTGCTGACAAAAGTCCTCAAACAGTGGATCAAAGTCAGCAGGTGACCACACCTTTACCTCCTATGCCACCATCTTTTGAAGCCACTGCTGGGTCATCAAAGTCACCAGCAGTGGTTAGCTCAGATGATACACATCTGCAGCCCTCACCACTCAATGCCAGTATTCCATACCAAGGAGAGCTCATCTTCTTGAAATCTCATCCACCAGATCAAATCATTGGCAACATCAATGAAGGGGTGCTCACAAGAAAGCAGTCCCAAAACATTTGTCGTTTTGCTGGTTTTCTATCACTCCATTAGCCAGTCAAGTACCAAGAGGCACTGAAAGACAACAGCTGGGTAGAAGCCATGCAAGAGGAGCTCCAACAGTTCAGAAGACAACAAGTATGGGAGCTTGTACCACTGCCAGAGAATGTAAGACCTATTGGCACAAAGTGGGTCTTCAAAAACAAAACTGATGAAAGGGGTATTGTTGTCAAGAATAAAGCCAGGCTTGTGGTTCAAGGTTACAGACAAGAAGAGGGTATTGACTATGATGAAACATTTGCCCCTGTAGCACCACTTGAAGCTATCAGACTCTTTCTGGCCTTTGCTGTCAACCACAAGATCAAGGTGTATCAAATGGATATCAAATGTGCATTCCTCTATGGTAAGATTCAAGAGGAGGTTTATGTTTGTCAACCTCCAGGTTTTGAGGATCCATTTAATCCAGATCATGTCTACAAGCTAAATAAAGCTTTGTATGGCTTGAAACAAGCACCAAGGGCCTGGTATGAAACTCTGTCCACCTTTTTACTTTCCATTGGTTTCACCAGAGGTAGGATTGATAAAACACTGTTTCTAAAATGGAGAGGGAAGGATTTGATGATTGTCCAGATTTATGTGGATGGCATCATTTTTGGAAGCACATGTAATAAAATGTGTGAAGAGTTCAGGCAACTCATGACAGCTGAGTTTGAAATGAGTTCAATGGGTGAACTCCAGTGCTTTCTTGGTCTCCAAGTAAGGCAGCTGCAAAATGGTACTTTCATCCATCAAGGCAAATATGCCAAAGAAATTTTAAAGAAATTTGATATGGATGATTGTAAGCCATGTAGTACACCCATTGCAACCAATAAATTGGTCATGTCTGAAGAAAAGGATGATTTGGTTTGTCAGACCTTATATAGAAGCATGATTGGGTCTTTATTGTACCTAACTGCATCTAGACCAGATATCATGTTTGCAACATGTGTCTGTGCAAGATCCCAATCAGCCCCTAGAAAGTCAAACCTTATTGCTGTAAAAAGGATATTCAGATACCTCAAAGGTGCTCCCACACTTGGTATCTGGTATCCAGCTGATGGTAAAATTGAGCTTTCAGGTTTTTCAGATAGTGACTTTGCTGGATGTGATAAAACAAGGAAGTCCACTTCAGGAGGGTGCCAATTCCTAGGCAACTGCTTAGTGTCTTGGCAAAGCAAAAAGTAAGCAGCTGTTTCCACATCCACTGCTGAGGCAGAATATATAGCTGCTGCAAGTTGTACAGCCCAACTGCTATGGGTTCAAAATCAGTTACTGGATTTTGGTATCACTGCCTTGAAAATATCATCAAAAATCCAGTTTCCCATTCAACCACCAAACACATCGACATCAGACATCACTTTGTGAGGGATTGCTATGAAAAAGGTTTGATTTCTCTGCATCATGTTCCAACTAAGGATCAGCTGGCAGATGTGCTACCCAAAGCATTAGACACATCCACCTTTGAAAGTTTGATCTCTAGGATTGGCATGCTAAACATGGAATAACAGGCAAAATCCTGTTTTTCTATGAATAAAAGCATTAAAATGTTTTCAGAAAATCAAAATTCCATCCTTAAAAATAGCTAAAAATGAATTTTTCATTAAAATCCTAAAAGTCTGCCATAACCACTGATGGGTTCAAAAGTCTATGCTACTTCAAAAGTCTGTCCACTCCTGAAAGTCATCCCCTGCTCTCATTTTCCTTTGATAACCATTGATGGTCAAAATCAGTGTTGTATCCACTACTGAGCTATCTACTGATAGTGAAAAGCATCCACTGTCCTCCATTACCATTACAACCACTGTCTTCACCAGTTGTTTTCACAAACTGTACTGTTCAAAAGTACTGTCCTTCATTTCACCAGGGAATGGCATGCGGACAGTACTTAGTGGTCAGACCTTTTGTAACCGCTGCCACGTCAGCATTCACTTTTCATCAATAAAACCCCCTTTTAAAACCCAAACAGGGTTTCACTGTCGAATTGAATTCTCAAAAGTTCTCTTCTCAAAGCAGTTTCCATCACATTCCATCAAATTTCTCCACAATCTCATCTTCGATTCTCATCTTTAAAATGACCAAATCGAAATCATCCGCAAAATCTTCCAAAGGAGCCTCTTAAAAGGCTACCTCCTCAGAAATCCGACATAAACCGTCTCATAATCTACTGGGTCTTCTCACAAAACCCGGCAACATCGATACATTTGATTCCATCCTCGATATGATCAACGCATCAAAGTACAAAACTTTGTTAACCGTTGTTGCACCCATTTACCTGCAAACTCATAGAGAGTTTTGGAAAAATTGTACCCTTGAAAAACAAGGAGAAGATGTCATAGCCATTAACTCTACTCTGCAGAAGAAAGCAGTCCGAATAACACCGCAATCCATATCTGAGGTCTTTCAGCTCGCTGATCAGGAAGGTACAGATTCTTTCCCTAAAAACGAGTTAAAAATTGACTTCATTGAGAGAGGGTATGCAGATACAATGATGAAGAGGGATACCTTAGAAAAAGGTTTCTTCCCTCCTGCAACAAGATTTTTAATCCATACCCTCCTCGTGTGTGTTTCAAATAAAACCACTTCTTTTAATGAAATAACACTGAAGATTCAAAACTTGGGATATGCTATTTTACAAGGAGAAAATTTTAACTATTCCAAGGTAATCTTCAATGGTTTGGTTAAAAATGTTGAAACGAAATCATTCTTACTGTTTCCAAGATTTTTAAGTTACTATTTTGAGAAAAAAATTCAGTAAGAATGATATTGCGGTAATAAATCAAGGTGACTCTTTTCAAATAAAAAGCTTAACTTCTGAAACATTTACAAGAATGTCAACACCTTGCAAAACACAAGCAGAGATGCCTGAGCAGACTTTAGCAGTAAACACTGCTCCTCAGGTATCTGCTGAAGGTGATCAAGGTAGCCAAACAACTGCCTTGAAACCCACACCTAATATCACCAAAAAGCCACAGAAAAAGAAAAATCAAAAACCCCCCAAACCCATAAAAAAGGCAACTCTGGAGGATGAGATACCAGAGCAACTGCCTGTGACAGCACAAAAGTCACAACAAACCACTGCTGCTACTTCCTTACAGCAGTTGGTAGAAATATCTCAACCCATACCTGAAACTCCTCCTGTCTCTTCACAAAAAGAACAGGTTGTACAAATAGGGTCCCCACATCATGAGGCTCTGGAAGCACTCGTTTCCATTCTCCACAGCCCAATACCCGGGGCAATTCCGCTTTCTAAACCTACCTTCGCATCCCCAATTCCCCCAAACACCAAACTACTGTTGGATGCAATTGATCTGAACCTGGCACAAACCAGTCCTTCTCAATCACCTGTCCATGAGAATATACCTCAATAAAAGACTGGGCCTGATGTATCAATCTTTGCTAACCCACCAACACAACCTGAGGAGGCTACACCCCTTGAGTTACAAGTAACTCTTGGTGGTAATCCAAGTGAAGCAGCCACTATAAGTGTTGAACCTACAGGTTTACACTTGGACAGTGGTTACATCAATAAGACTTCCTTGGAGGCAATTCTTTCCATAACACCTCTGTTATCTGCTAGTGAGTTTGTATTAACCACTGGTTCCATCAAAAGATTATCAAGTGTTGAAGGAAGAAGACCCCAGTACCAAGAAAAAGGGGCATCAGTTGTGGATGTTTGGAGTACACTCCCTACCTCAACATCTGATAAAACCACTGCTAGTGGGAAATCAGATGATCCCATTAAATCGGGTGATGGTTTAAAGTACCAGGAATTGACGGATAGAGTTGAAAAACTGGATACCACTGTTGCAGAAATCAAAGACATGTTGCATCAGTTGTTGACAGTTCAAATGGTAAAATCCACTGCTGTTCCACCTCAAGCACCTGCTCCACCTCAAGCAGATGTTACAAATGAGCTCTAGAATCTTTTCCAACCATTTCTCCACCAACAACACCAGATGGTTGAGCAGCAGCATGAAAAACATGTTCAAGAGCTCAGAAATGCAATGGAGTCTAGATACAAAGATACAAAGGATGACATTAAGGCTCTCAAGGCCCATCTGTTGACAACCACTGGCATTGCTCCTCCGACATTTCTCTTCATTGATGAAATCCCCTCAGATAATGCCAAAAAGGGGGAGAAAATTAAGGAGTGGATAAAGAAAGGGATTGATAATGGGCTGTATCTTGATACAGAAAAAGATGCAATGCTCAGAGAAATTCCCTTGCCAGATGGAAGCAAGAAGGTTGATGTGACCCAGAATGCACTTGATGATAGTATCATAAGTGTAAAAAGGGATAGAGCGACAAAGGATTTATCAAGGTGGAATGAGGAGAAGAGAGCTTTCATGAAGCTGAATGAGCAGGGTTGTTCTGGTGAAAAGGATGATCAAAATCCTGTTCCAAAAAGAAATCTTACTAGAAAAGTAAGGAAACCCAAGTCCACACCATCTAGTTTTCCAAAGCATACTCCAAAACCACCATCCAAAAGTCACCAACATCAAACCTCCATCCAAATAGCTGTTGCAACCTCTGTCGTACCAACATCTGCTGGTACCTCAGTTGTTACAATAACTGCTCTCACTTCAACACACACCACTTCAACATACACCACTACCATTGCCTTATCACCACCAAAAACAACATCTCCACCATCACTTCCTGCCATAAAGCAGAAGACAGCAGATGTTACAACATCTGCTGTAATGACAACAATGGTTGAAACACTAGTTGTTTCAACAGCTGTTAGTCAGTCACAAACCACTGCCACTCAAATCACTTCCACTGTTCCACCCAAAACATCATCTGCCTCTCCTAAAATAAAAAGGAGAAGGGTTATCATATCAGATGATGATTCTCCATCACCACCACCAACAGCTTCAAAATCCCAAGCACTTGTCACAGTTTCAAAACCCATTCCTCTCTCTTTAACTCAAATTCAAAAGCCATTACCTCCTGCAGGTGTTGTGTTTCCTTTAGAACTCATAGCAGTTAGAGATGAAATCAAATCTTTCTACTATGAGGACAACCCTGCCAAAAGGAGCTTTCCTTCAGTTAGAGGATATCCCAGGCCACCTATAAAAGGTTGGAGGAACTTAGGAAGAAAGATCCGACAGCTCCACAAAAGCCTGACTACTCCAAAGCAGAGGTCTCAAAAAGACCACCAAAGTTGCAAGTCAAAAGAACCACTGCTCCTACTGGTGCTGCCATCTACAAAAGAAGGAGTCAAAACCAGCTTGGTGCTGAAACAGTTCAAGATTTAATTGCTAGTAATGACCTTGTAAAAGAGGGAATTATATTAATGATGAAAGAAGAATCTGAACTGGAAAAATCTGCAAGTACTGCTCAGCCAGTCATGAACAGGCCAGCATCACCAAATTCCTCAACAAATAAAGATCTCCCAAGAAACCCATCAGGCTCAAAAGTACTAAAGTGGAAAACTGATAAACAGACCCACGTATTGACTATGATCAGGTCTGATGGCGAAGTGAAGAAACTAACAAGGGAACAAGCTCTTGGCCTGAGTCTTGAAGATTTGCAGGATCTCCTTGATCTTCCACTTAGCAGGGATGATGATGATACAGATGCCTTAACTTTTGAATTGCAATTCAAAGGGCAAATAAGGGAAGTGTTGTTGAGGCAATAAAGATCTACAATAATGAA
Organism: Helianthus annuus; assembly: GCF_002127325.2. Taxonomy (NCBI): domain Eukaryota; kingdom Viridiplantae; phylum Streptophyta; class Magnoliopsida; order Asterales; family Asteraceae; genus Helianthus; species Helianthus annuus. The sequence goes on from NC_035435.2 coordinate 65,225,785, forward strand.
GAGTTTTGGCATTATCTGTTCCAGGGGGGAGATTGTTGGGATTGAACCCTACCAGAGGAACAGATAATAAAAGACAAAACTGGATCAGAGCAGTGGATCCAGAATAAGCAGATGTTTAGTTGCAAGTCTCTCCCCTTGAAAGTGGTTTCAACATCTGCTGACCTCCTATCTGCTGATCATGAAAACTGCTGACCTACAACTACTGCTCAAGACAAAGTCTGATTGAAGAACTAAAAGCTTTGCTGCTCAATCTACTGCTTTGGTTCAAGCACTGCTGATCATAACAAGTACTGCTGGGTTCACAGCAGTGGAAGGATGCAGCAGCTGTGTAAGTTTGTTTTATGTATTGAAATGTAATATCAGTAGTTAGCATAGCAGTGTTTGTATGGATCAGAGGTTAGAGTTTGTTAGGAGGTTAGATGTTACTTTCATGGTGACGTCAGCTTAGATGCTCAGTGGTTTGCAAGTGCCTATAAATAGAACAGTACTCTGTACTGTTCTGTTTAGCTCTTTCACCATCTTCTTTCTGCACGAACAAACACTGAGCTCGGGCTGAGGGGGAGTTTGCATATCATACATACATTGTAATCGAAGTTTAAAATTAAATTTAATCATTTGATTCAGTGGTGAAAATGTATGATTGAAAGCATTTCTTCTGTTTGATTGTGAAAAGTTTGCTTCCATTTAAATTCCGCTGCACTACTCTTTCATTTGTTCATCTAAATTCAAACACAAATCACAATCAATCCAAACTCAGATCCTAACAGTGTTTGCATTTTAGGGGGAGTAAGAAATTTCAGAAAATCCAAAAATATTAGAAAATTTGAAAAAGACAAAAACATGATAAAACAAAAATGAGTTTTGTTGTGAAAAGAGGAAATGATAGTACATCAGTGGACTATCACAACATGCTAAAGAAATGGAAAGTTAAAAATGTGATAAACAATCTCACTGCGGATGTGCCAGTAGGTCTTTACACATTTAGTAAATTGTGACAAGATATAAACCTAAATTCAAACTTGCTTATATCGTGGGGAACATTTCTTGGATATATGGGTAACCCCCGAAATCCTGTTTGAAAGGTCCCTCTTTCTGAGATACTAGGTCTTTATGCTTAGTGATTCTGGGGTATTATCCTGGGACTTCTGCTGAATGGAAATTCTGACCTAGTCCCCGAATAATACTTTACGCTTTGCTTGAAATAAGCACCGCCTCAGCATAAAAAATGATGAAACATTGTAAAATGCTAATCATGTGTTGTTGAAGAAAAGATTCTCTAAAGGGGACACACCAAAAGTCGAACCGTCATCTCTCTGCTGAACGAAAGTTCTGACCTGAGCTCTCACGGTTTCGCACCTAACCCCTTACAGATATCATCTAGGTATACTCACCTGTAGGACTGAATATTGGGATCTGGATACGGGAGTATATTCAAGTGATGGGACACGCGAATAAGTTTAAGTGTTTAAGACATTAATATCGTATCTCGAATCAGTTGAACTTTGTGTAAAAATTTAAGTGGACCAGTATACTGACAATCTAAGTGAATTGTTTAGAACTTAAAATGAAATGAAGCTTATGTTGGACTCTGTATGCCCAAGACACATATTAAATTGATGTAGCTAGTACGTTATGATCCAAGTCGGGTCATACCCAATAACAAGCTAGACAAACACCTATAATATTTATTTATGATATGATCAAACAAATAAATATTAACACTTAGAATATTTAGAATTTGGTTTTCTAAATAATTGCACTTGACAAACTAATAAATTATATGGATAATTTATTTTGAGAGAATATTTTATTTGTTATTTAATGGGTTAAATAACATTTTTAAAAGGTTGCATAAGTCTTGTAAACATGAGATGTTATATTTTATAAAAGGTTATAAAATAAACAAGACTTAAATTTATAAAAGAAATTTTGAATTTTTTTTTATAAAAATAACATGTGGCCCGCCCCATGTTCTTCCCAAGACCATTTTTTTGGTCCAATCATAGTGCATGCATTTTGCATATATAGATGATCCTTGATTGGCCAATTTAGGTGGCAACTTTCTCTCTCATTCTTTTAAGGAGAAGTTGTTGCAAGACTTGAATGATTATTATGATTTTTCAAAAATAATTTCAAGTGCAAGAACACAAAACTCTCTCAAAAATTTTTGGCCAAAGTGGTGTTGATCAAGAGGGATTTTTTCAAGTGTGTTTCAAGTGTACAAATCCTAGCAACATAAGGTGTTCGTTGGAAGCTTTGGGTATCCAAGCTTGAGATCTTCTCTTTTGAAGATTTCCATTCAAGAATATCATCTTCTTCATATCTCCTTGTTGTTGGAATGGTAGTATTCTAAAACACCCTATGGTTGTATTTTGATAGCATGCATGTCATATATGGATCCGATTTTGGGTTTTTGCATTTAAAAGAGTTTTAAATCTTGTAAAGTAACATGTTTTAAATCCTTTTTTCCGCTGCGTTTTAATTTTATTCGGATAAAATTACTTTGATAAACATGTGAAAAACCCAACAATGGCATCTAGAGCCGCTTATATGAGTGCTTGCTTCATCGGATTTAAAATTTTTGGGTTTTCGGGTTTGGAGAAACACAATAGCCGAAATTTTATCCATGGATTTCCTTTTGTTTTTTCAAGATTTATTCCCTACATGCATAAAGGAATCTTGAAAAAATTATGTCATATGGATGATTTGTTTTGTTTGGACAAAAACCCATATTTTTCGGTTTTCATTCTTGGCCGAAAAATATAGGTTGTAAAAGGAGACCATTTTGCTCTTGAATTTTATATATTTTGGATATATATTTTGGTGTTCATAACCTAGCCATAACCTTGTATGAATATGTTTGTGTTTGTGATTTTAGTTAATTATTCAATGGGTTGTAAGAATTATTATTTTGTCTTCCATTTGTAAAAATATGTAATTTATTTATTTTCATTTGGTATGTAAGTAAATAGATTAGATGCATTTTATTTTACTAGAAAAATGTATTAGGATACTTTTATGTAAAACAAGATGCACACAAAAAATGCGGTTTTGGGTTTTGCATTTTCGGGCATAAAGGAGTTCATAGTTCTTAACGAGATTTTAGCTCGATAACCAAAACACATTTTTGAAGTCCAAAGGAGTTTGGAGCTGAATTTAAAAGACATTTGGAAGCTCAAAGAATGTGAAGAAATCACAACACAAGATGAAGGCTTGAAGCATTTGGATGCGGGATCAAGTGGGAGTTCACCGACACGTTATTTGTGTCCATATTCCCCCTTTAGGAAGGACCTTTTGACATGCTAATAAGTGTGGTCAAAATAGTTGGCTATGGTTATGCACCTTTTAACATATGTGTTATGTGCTTGTATGGTTATATTTTATTTTATGGTTGTTTGGATGATATTTGGATATGCATACTTAACAACTAATAACCCGTAACAAGCTTAAAATTGGTTCTTACAAAATCATTAAAACGATTAATAAAAGGGTTTTATTAAAAATTAATGATTTTATAATAAAATGGGTTTTATTAAAAGAACCTTGAAAATTGGTTTTCACTAAAGTACCATTGATTTGAATGCATGCAAATATATGGTACATAAAATTTTTCTAAACTAGAATTTTGAAAATAAAAATCCCTTTTATAAAACAAGTCAAATACCATCCTTTTATACAACACTCGAATTACTTGGGAACTCTTTGTGGGATAAAGGTCACCTAACCACATTTGAGGAAACTTGTATATTTGAAGTGGGTTCACCATGTTTGTGGGATAAAGGTCACCTAACCACTTATGTGTGTAAACTCACATGTGTGTGTAAGTTGGACGACTTGATTTGGAAACCATGAACTTAGGGTCACCGAAGCATGGGGAACAAAGGTGTTGATGGGATTAAACATGCCAACTAAACATAAAGATGTTTAACCGATCCCATATAGCTAGAAGTTGCAAAGGGTTGCAATTGTCAAACGTTGACTACCTTGTTAATTTAAATAATGGGATAAAGGTTACCTAACCAATATTTAAATGTAACGTTGGATTCTAGATTTTAATTATTAATTGTCTATGAGACATTAAAAGGGTATTAATGATTAAAATTTTAATAATATCGAAAATACTAAAATTGAACTTTGTTAAATTTTGTAGATGGCCGCTAACAATGCAAACCTGATTACCCAAACCGTCCGTAACCTATCACTAAGAACCATCCTATGTGTTGCACGATCCTATTCCCGACCAACCTGACGAGGAAGATGTAGAAGCCTACAATGATTGGGTTAAGTACACCGAGGACTCCATGCAAGCCTTTTGCCTCATGTTGGGAACTATGATTCCCGAGATTCAAAAGGACTTTGAACATCATGGAGCATACGACATGATTACCCGATTGAAGGAAATGTTCCTACAACAAGCAAGGGTAGAACTCTTCGAAACGGTTCAAGCGCTTCATGCATGTCGGATGGAGGAAACCCAATCGGTCTCATCTTACGTCCTTAAGATGAAAAGCCACATTGATCGCCTCGAGAGGCTCAATTGTCCCGTCTCTAAAGAGTTGGCTACGGATTTGATCCTCAACTCTTTAACAAAGAAATTTGAGAGTTTTGTTATGAACTATAACATGAACGGATGGGAGAAGAGCATTGGTGAGCTTCATGCAATGCTCAAAACGGCCGAAGCAGGAATGGGTAAAAAGGCTTTACACGTTCTAACGATCAATGAGGGAGGCAAGAAAGGGCATCACCCCGACACCAAAGCAAATGTTGCCAAAGGAAAGGGACACGTCAAAGGGAAGGGAAAAAGAAAGGCAAAAGCAGAACCACCAAAACCAAAAGAGAAGAAGGCAAAACTTGCCACAAGCGATCCATGCTTTGAGTGTGGAGAGATAGGACATTGGAAAAGGAATTGTCCAACCTATCTCAAAGAGTTGAAAAACAAGAGGGATGCGGGGCAAACCTCAGGAACAATCTTTATGATACATATTGATCTAAATGTTATTTCTTCAAACACATGGGTATTAGATACCGGATATGGAACTCATATTTGCAATTCGTTGCAGGGGTTCAAAAGAAATAAGCATTACAAGAAGGGGGACACTAGTCTCTTCATGGCCAATGGAGCAAAAGTTCAAGTTGAAGCCCAAGGAGACTATATTTTAAAACTTCCAAGTGGTTTGGAAATATGTTTGAAAAATGTTTTGTATGCTCCTAGTTTGACTAGGAACATTATTTCCGTTTCCCTTTTAAGACAATATGGATTTGATTTGAATTTTGTGAACAATGAAATTTATGCTTTGATGAATGACATGTTCTACTTTAAAGCTACGCCTTCAAATGGTATTTATGAATTGGTTCATGATAATACATCATTTGATAATTCGATGTACCAAGCAAACACCAAGAAACTCAAAATGGATTTGAGTGAGACCTATCTTTGGCATTGTCGTCTTGGTCATATAAACAGAAATCGCATGCAAACACTTCAAAAGAATGGTCTTTTGGAAACAAATGAAATTGGTTCATTTGATACATGTGAATCTTGTTTACAAGGTAAAATGACCAAGAAACCCTTTAGTGGCACAAATCAAAAGGTAAAAGATCTATTAGGCATCATACATTCAGATGTATGTGGTCCTTTCAAGCCAATGACTAGGAATGGTGAAAGATACTTCGTAACTTTTACCGATGACTTCAGTCGTTATGGTTATGTGTACTTGCTAAGACACAAAGATAAAGTTTTTGAAACGTTCAAATTCTTCCAAAACGAAGTAGAGAATCAACTCACCAAGACAATCAAAGTTCTTCGTTCCGATAGAGGAGGGGAATACCTTAGCGATGCTTTTCAAGATCATCTTAGGAGTTGTGGGATCATCTCACAACTTACTCCACCTGGAACACCACAACATAATGGTGTGTCTGAGAGGAGGAATCGAACTCTATTGGATATGGTTCGATCTATGATGGCTAGAAGCACATTGCCTCTATCATTTTGGGGTTACGCTTTGCTCTTCGCGGCTCGTATATTAAATATGGCCCCAACCAAGAAAGTGGATAAGACACCTTTTGAAATATGGCATGGAACGGTTCCATCTTTATCATATTTAAAAGTGTGGGGTTGTGATGCTTATGTGAAGCAATACACCCCAAACAAGTTAGAAGTACGATCCATTAAGTGTATCTTCGTAGGATATCCTAAAGATGATATAGGATATTATTTCTACGATCCAACAGAGCAAAACGTATTTGTTGCTTGAAAGGGTAAGTTTTTGGAGGAAAAGTTCCTTATGGAAGGAACTAGTAAAACAGTGGAACTTGATGAGGATCAAGAACCACAAGCCGATACACGTTTGGTTGATACTAGCACTCAACAAGAGGTTGTTGAAAATGATCAAATGGTTGATCAACATATACAAAACGTTCACAGATCTGGTAGAATTAGTAATCCACCTGAAAGATATGGATTTTTCATGGATGGATGCTATGTGGTAGATTCAGATGAACCAACCACATACCATGATGCAATGTCAAAATCTGATTGCGACAAATGGCTTGAAGCCATGAACGTAGAGATGCAATCCATGTATGACAACCAAGTTTGGGAATTGGTTGTGCCACCTCATAACTCCAAAGTAGTTGGAAGTAAGTGGGTTTTCAAGAAGAAAACAGATATGCATGGTAACTTGGATACTTATAAAGCGAGACTTGTAGCAAAAGGTTTCACTCAAACTCAAGGGGTTGATTATGATGAGACCTTCCCGCCAGTGGCGATGCTAAAGTCGATTAGGATATTATTTGCCATAGGTGCATATTATGACTATGAGATTTGGCAAATGGATGTCAAAACGGCTTTCCTCAATGGATATCTTGATGAATATGTCTATATGGTTCAGCCTGAAGGTTTTGTCGATCCAAAACATCCTAACAAAGTGTGCAAGTTAAAGAAATCAATCTATGGATTGAAACAAGCATCGAGAAGTTGGAATCACCGTTTTGATGAAGAGATTAGGAATTTTGGGTTCATCAAGAACGGCGATGAAGCTTGTGTGTATAAGAAAGCTAGTGGGAGCACCGTCACTTTCTTAGTATTGTATGTCGATGACATTCTACTATTTGGAAATGACATTCCAACCATGGAAGGTGTAAAAGCATGGCTTGGAAGATGTTTTTCCATTAAAGATCTTGGAGAAGCTGCCTATATTTTGGGAATAAAGATCTATAGGGATAGATCAAGGCGCTTGATAGGTTTAAACCAAAGTGCATCCATTGACAAGGTCTTGAAAAGGTTCAAGATGGAGAACCCTAAGAAAGGTTTGGCACCTATTCAAAAGGGGACAATATTGAATGTAACTCAATGTCCAAGCTCAAAGGATGAGCAAGAAAGAATGAAAGGAATCCCATATGTGTCTGCTATAGGATCCATAATGTATGCAATGATATGTACTAGACCGGACGTGTCATGCGCTTTAAGCATGACAAGTAGGTACCAGCAAAATCCAGGTAACAGTCATTGGATGGCTGTTAAGAGCATATTGAAATACCTTAGAAGGACTAAGGATATGTTTCTAATATATGGATCTGGTGAAGAGGAACTCGTTGTAAAAGGTTACACGGATGCGAGTTTCCAAACTGATCGAGATGGTTCACGATCACAATCTGGGTACATCTTCATTTTGAATGGAGCTGCAGTCTCTTGGAAGAGCTCGAAGCAGGATGTTGTAGCATTGTCCACTACAGAATCAGAATACATCGTCGCCTCATTGGCAACACAAGAAGCTGCGTGGTTAAAGAAGTTCATTGCCGACCTAGGGGTAGTCCCTACCATTCAAGACCCCCTAGAGATCTTTTGTGATAACAAGGGTGCGATTGCTCAAATCAAGGAACCTCGTGCACATCAAAAGACTAGGCACATTGAGCGGAGATTCAACTACATAAGGGATGAAGTTGAAAACGGAAAGATATGTATTCGCAAAGTTCACACCGATCAAAACATTGCGGATCCACTCACGAAGCTCCTTGAACGTCCAAAACATGAGGGTCATACTTGTGCCTTATGACTTAGATATTCTAGTGATTGGATTTGATCTATTTTGTATTTGGATATTGGAACAATTGTTATTTTAACTCTTTTATGGTATTTTGATTTATGTTCCATTTTAGCATGTTTAAATCCGTGAATAAATTAATTATTCTAAATGTCCGTAGTCGATCATACTTGTGGGAACAAATATGAATGTAAGACTATTATGAACTTGGATTGGTGGATATTCATTAGGTATGAATATAGAGCAAACTGTTGCTACCAAAGTTCATAGATATTTGTGGGATACAAATATTGGACTGACCCGCTCTCAAATGTTACTGCATGGAATCATTTGTGATTGATCATAAGTAAATTTGAGCAAAGGCGAATATCATAGTATCCTCTGACCTGAGATACATATTGGGTCTTGATATTCACTAATATTATACCTTGACTTAGTTCTTCGCTGTCTGTAATAAGACAGTACATGAGGCTAAGCTCAGGTGTGGTACGAGGTGATTGTGAGAGACGTATGTAGTCAAGAAGGGATTTGTTCCTCTTATTCGTTGAGAGTAAGATGTCTAAGGCCTGCTTAAGTTAAATCAACAGAGAATGATCACACTGTGTCTCTGGATTTGACATGACATCTGTAACGAAAGGATAAATGATAGATTCACCTAAATCATTTTCAAGTAAGGGACTTGAAGGGGATGATTTATTGAATGGCACTTCGTCATACGTATTAGGGGTAGTAAACCGTTGTTAGGCGTCATTTACTGCTGGCATCAATCTTCTATGTATCTTGTGCAAGTGGGAGATTGTTGGACTCTGTATGCCCAAGACACATATTAAATTGATGTAGCTAGTACGTTATGATCCAAGTCGGGTCATACCCAATAACAAGCTAGACAAACACCTATAATATTTATTTATGATATGATCAAACAAATAAATATTAACACTTAGAATATTTAGAAATTGGTTTTCTAAATAATTGCACTTGGCAAACTAATAAATTATATGGATAATTTATTTTGAGAGAATATTTTATTTGTTGTTTAATGGGTTAAATAACATTTTTAAAAGGTTGCATAAGTCTTGTAAACATGAGATGTTATATTTTATAAAAGGTTATAAAATAAACAAGACTTGAATTTATAAAAGAAATTTTGAATTTTTTTTTTTATAAAAATAACATGTGGGCCGCCCCATGTTCTTTCCAAGACCATTTTTTCGTCCAATCATAGTGCATGCATTTTGCATATATAGATGATCCTTGATTGGCCAATTTGGGTGGCAACTTTCTCTCTCATTCTTTTAAGGAGAAGTTGTTGCAAGACTTGAATGATTATTATGATTTTTCAAAAATAATTTCAAGTGCAAGAACATAAAACTCTCTCAAAAATTTTTGGCCAAAGTGGTGTTGATCAAGAGGGATTTTTTCAAGTGTGTTTCAAGTGTACAAATCCTAGCAACATAAGGTGTTCGTTGGAAGCTTTGGGTATGCAAGCTTGAGATCTTCTCTTTTGAAGATTTCCATTCAAGAATATCATCTTCTTCATATCTCCTTGCTGTTGGACTGGTAGTATTCTAAAACACCCTATGGTTGTATTTTGATAGCATGCATGTCATATATGGATCCGATTTTGGGTTTTTGCATTTAAAAGAGTTTTAAATCTTGTAAAGTAACATGTTTTAAATCCTTTTTTCCGCTGCGTTTTAATTTTATTCGGATAAAATTACTTTGATAAACATGTGAAAAACCCAACAGCTTAACGGTGTTAGTGATTTGTCTCATAAACTGATATGATCCTCTTACACAAACTCACAAAAATATTGTCTGTAAGTATTTTCTTTATTGCATTTCAGTTAAACTCAAAAATCCAAAAAGATTTTCAGTGTGTTTTAGCATAAATTTTGAAAATTTCAAAAAGATTTTCGACAACTGATATTGAAAAGCTGATTTTGTGAAGGGGAGTCTGTTAAATCTAAAATGTTTGAATATTCTTTTGCAAGTGGTCACAGATATTCTAGTTTGTTTTGAATAGGAGAGTCTGAGTTGAAATTTATGGAACTTATTTTTGTGAAAGAGACTGTGCAGGTTTGAGTAAGAGCTGGGTTAATCGATCCTGAGAACTTGTGATTGAAGAAGAGCCAGGTTTTGATACCTATGTAGAATGAGAACCAGATTATGATCCTGAAACTGATGATGCTGATGAACTTAAGGAATTCTAGCACATCGAAAGGGGGAGTCTGAAGACATTCGAGAGAAGGATTAGATCGAAGGGAGCATGTTGGTGCTGATAGAAAGAGTTAAGCCCAAAGACTAATAAAGATTGAAGATGAGAAGATTCGACACTAAAGACTCGTCAACATTCGAGGGGGAGTCTGTTGGTGCATGCGTCTGTCGACTTCGTCTTGTATCGAGTCTTGTAACTAGATATGTTAGATCAGGGCACGTTGTACAAGAAAATAGCAGATTTATGTGTTAATTCGGGAGATTCCGCTTGAAATGACTTGTGTCACTTTCAAGCGAAATCAACAAGTTCTTATTCCGCTTGAAATGCATCTTGTTACTTTCAAGCGGAACCTCATGCCTATGTATAGCAAGTTCAAGCGAGATCTCAGGAAGAGTTCTTGATTTGGATACCGAGGTGCTGCCGGTTTTTCCTGTGATTGTAATTGCTGTTAAAATCAATCTAAAAGAAGTTTAAAGTGATTTGCAAGCTGTTTCGAAGTCTGTTTCTTAGTTTCCGCCTCTGAAACAGATTAAAACTCCTCTGAACGACTCGTTTGGGTTGCGACACGATCCTACACTTATATTATGTGAAATTGTTATGTTGTTAATTTTCCCTTTGCAGTTGTTGCCTTGTACGTTGTGGCGTACAAAAGAGAGAGAATGGGAAAATGACAACTGTTCAGAAGGGTGCTAATGAGGAGCCATGGTATCACCAAATAGTGAAGAACTTTGCGTTTCCAAAGGATGCGGATTTGAATGCGCAGGCTTCTACTGATGTTACTACGTGTCTCTTTTTCATCTTTTAGGCAATATCACAATATTACTCTTCGCTGATGTTGCGCTTTGGGTAATATTGCAGTATATCTTCTTTTGAATAGGTGAGTTGACGAATCTAGGTGTAGGCCCAGAATCTAAGAAGAAAAAACGTGCGTCGACTGCCACTGCTGCGCCTAAGAAATTTGATACACTGAAGGTAGACGTTCTCAAGGAAGAGAAGAAGAAAGGTACGCGCCTTGTTTCTGAACCTTGGTGTGATTATGTAGTGGTGTCTGATACGTTAGAGGGTCTTGCACCTGTAGTTGTGAGAAAACCAAAAGCGGAGCCTCGAGATACCGCGGATATTCCAGTATCAAACGCTGATGATCCCACAGATTTGGAATCATGTCCTGAGCCATTGTTGAGGACTAAAGCGGTTAAAAGGAAGCAACTGGAAGGTGAAGCTGCGACGCAGCCCGCAAAGAAAATTACCCGGAAGAAGATCGGTAAGAAGGGCAACTTAGATGCTCTTGCTGCGAAGCTTTCTCCAGGTGGGTATCTTATTAGCTTCTGTTTTTCCATATTGTAAAATAACTTTAACTTTTCTTTGTAGAGAGGCCTGTTCCATCCACTTGCGCGAACCATCATCTATTTTTAATGATGATCTCCCGCCATCACCACCCCGCGCGTCAATTAAAGAACAGTTGGAGGGTACCAAGACTGTAGAGGCGGAGGTGGAGAAGGCTATGGAAGTGGAGAAGCCTGTTGAAGTTATGGAAACAGAGGAACCTGTTGAGGCGGAGACGATTGACGGTGTTACCAAGCCCAAGCCTCCTGAGGTTGTGGCGCATGGGCAGGAAAAGGGAAAATCCATTCTTGAAGAAGAGGTTCTTGTGATAACCATTCCTTCTTCTGCGACCACTTCCGCTCCTCCCAGAGATCGCGTTGAAGAAAACCCAGTTGATGTTGATCAGGGCTTTATTGCTCATGATGAAGAGGAAGATTCTCCTATCCGCCCGGATGAGACTCTGGGGGATTATTATTATAGGACTTATTCAGAGAAGAGAGCTTCCGAAATCCATGCGCCTGTGTGGAAAGTAAAGCAGGGTGACACCTTTTCTGATTGGCAGGTTTGTCGTGACTAGCTAAAGGGTATTTTCACACCTGCTGAAATTAAATTCCAAGAGGAACGATCTCATGATCATACCTATCGATCATACCTCGAAGAAACTGTTAGTTCAACTTCCACCACTCATCGAATAATGCGCGAATGGCGCAACATGCATATAGAGTGGGATGCTTTTGAACCGTCTAAAAAGGAAGTTGCTGAAGAAAAGGCGAAGGTTGCCGTGTTGAGAGCTAAGCTTGAGGCTGATCAAGCCAAGTTTGAAAGTGAGCAGAAGACAGAGGAGTGGTCTGCTACAGGATGGAAGAAGAAAGCGGAAGCTGAAGCCGCTCAACTTGCGGAGGCTCGGAAGCGGTGGAAAGAAATTTATGAAAAAGATAATAATGAGAAGAGGGTTCTTCACGCTGATGTGAACAATCTCAAGGCAGAGGTTGAAAAGTTAAAGAAAGAGAAGGCTGATGCGGAAGCCTCCCGTGATAAAGCTCGTTCTCATAGGGAAAGGAGTGAGCAGAGAGAGGTACAAACTTGCGCAACCCTTGCCCTTAGAAATAAGGAGATAGAAGAACTTACTTCTTTATTAATTAATCAGGAACAAACCAAGGCGGAGCTTGAGTCTGCCAAAAAAGACTTGAAACTCGAAAGAGTTGAAAAAGTTGAGGTTGCGCGCCGTCTTACTGAAACTGAGGAGAAACTTGAGAGTTCTGAGACTACCCGGGTGACGGCGGAGAGCTTGGTTGAACCCTTGCAGAATGATATGCTATGGATGAAACATCATGGGATCATAAATGTAAGTGTCTGAACCCCTCTGTACTATACTAAATGAGTTTGTACATTGACTTATTGGGATTTTTGTCTGCGCAGGTTGTAAATTCGATCCTGAACTCCATTGATTTAGATCAGACTGTTGCCAACTTGATGGTGACCGCGCGCAATGATGGGTATACACAAGGGTATGCGGAATGTACCCAACATGTCACTAATGCTCTAAGGGTTGACTGGGATACCAGTAGTTCTGCCGCGCGCGGAGTTGATATTAGTGATGCCCATGCTGCTGCTAAAGCAGAATATAACAACTTGCGCCTTCCAGTGATTGATCTGGTAACCACTGTGCTACAGTCTGAAGATTTTATTGTTCAACTGAAGGAGATATTCCCAAATGAAGCGGATGGTTTAGATGAAGAAGACTTAGAGTAGGTTGCTTGTATTTGTGATAGTTGTTTTTTGGACATGTTTAGGATGTGGATCCCGTTTTTTGTATTGTTTGTTAATGCGCTGTTGTGCAAGTAACTTTATGAATGTATGGTATGTTTTAGTTACAATACTTGCATGAGTACAATTACTTTGTTCAGGTAAGACAAATAAAGATGGTAGAAAGCTCATGTGTGAACGTTGGGGTGGACCTTGCGCAGTACCTGTGATCGCGGACCGTTCATGAGACTTGTGTTAGATTACCATAGTGTTTTTGTTCTTACCAAAAGAAATTGCATGTATTTGTAACAAAACATAAAGTCGTAATGTAAGTAACAGACTTTGTATTGATTTGGATAAGGCGTAGAGGCCATTTAGTACAAAGCTGCTATCTTAAGGATAAATAAGAAACTTAAGGTAATGCGCATGTAAATAGTCCTTGTGTCATATGTTGACAAGTTGTGAGGAACCTACCAAATACAAAGGAAACTATGGTTACATGCGCGATGCACTACCCTAGACCCTTAGGTTTGCTTTGCTTTTTTGTTGCTTGGCTCTTCATCTCCGCGGGTGATCTGTTTGATCTCTTTGCGCACATTCTGAACTAGGTGAGTAAGCTCTCCGCTCTTGAGTGCTTTTTCTATTTCAGTGCGTAGGCTGATACAGTTGTCCGTGGTGTGATCCTTGTGGTACTCGCAATAGAGGTTTGGATCTTGTCCCCTCTTGTATTTCATCTGCGGTGGTGTTGAACTGGTAATTTTCGGTACTAAGCACCTCCGCAGGCGTCTTGGTGAGAGGCGTCCATTGCCTTTCGCGGTTTTCTTGCTTGATTTCCTTTTGAGCTGCGATCTTGTTGATTGTTGCGCGGGAGTCCTCTGAAGAGTATTCGCTTGAAGTTGAATCTTTCAAGTTTTTCTTAAACTTCCGACCACTGCTTCCGCTCATGTCCTGAGGACGATTCTGGGGCAGTGGTGGTCTGTTGGAGCTTAAATTGCGCTCGGTTTGAGCATAGACATTGGCTGCTGCCATCAACTTCTCCCAGCTCTTTGGTAAACCCTCAGTTCCCACAACACCTTGATCATGTCATCGCATCTCACCGCATATTTGAACTGTGCGCGAATTAGATGTCCGTGCACATCACCAATCTCCAACACTTCTTTGTTATGCCATGTGATGAAATCCTCCAAACTTTCCTCATCTCTCCGGCAGATGTTCATGACATCCGCGGACTCTCAGATAGAGCGGCGTTGCTGACTAAAATGAATAAAAAATTTCTCCTTAAGATCAACCCAGGATGTTAACTTGCGTACTAGTAGATTGTCAAACCAAAGGCGCACGACGCCTGTAAGGGTTTGGACAAATAAGTGACACCACATAGGTAGTGTCCGTCCGCCGATTAGCCCTGCGCTGGTGAACACGCGCAGATGATCATTAGAATCTGACAATCCATTGAACTTTCCTACGTTTGAAGGTAATTTTGCCCACTCGAGGGGAGCCAGTGCAATCTCTCTGACAAACTTGGAATTCTCAGTAGCTTCCACCAGTGGATAGACCAGATTGTAATCATACTCCACTTCTGGGTTATAAATCGTACGAATTTTTGGCTTGTAACTAGCATGATCCTTTTGTAGTCTATTAAAAACACTTGTGTTGTCGTCTTCATTGTACGTTCTATCATATTCATTAATTTGGGTGTCCCGCTTTTGGGGGCCCAAACGTGGATGGACCGATTGACGTTTTTGATAGTATTGTTCTTCACGATGGTCTCGTCGTCCAGATCCAGAATGAGTAGACTCATATCTGGTGCTGGACTGGGAGTAAACTTCTGTGTCATCGATCGACATGTGTGATGGTGAATCATAATGTAACACTCGAGGTGCAGATGGAGCTCGCACCTGAGCTGCAGATCTACGTGTCTGCGGTGCTGGTTGAGCAGTTTGTGCACAAAGTTGTGCATAAACGGCGTTCAACGCACCTTGGGACTTAATATACCAAGAGATTGGGGTCTCACCAGGAGGTAAAATTGAGCTGATCGGAATTTCAGGCTGTACTCCTGGGGTAACAGGATCAGTCACATGATTAACGTTGTTCTGGACATCGTTGTCATCAGATGCTTCTTCCATGATTCCCTCGACGTGGGAAGCATAGCAAAATTGCCCTTGTTCTCTGGTCGAGGGCCTGGTGGATAATTCGATGGACCTTCTACCATTGAAAACAGAAGAGAAGAAGAAAAGAATTGATCGAGAAGATGAAAAATGAAAGTAGAAAATCGGTGCGCGCCAATGAAGAAACAGAGATCCAAATTGACCGGAATCAATCAGATCTGGGGTTATGTTCCTGCATAAAGAGGTTAATCTTCTTGTCGGTTCGCTGGTTGAGGACTACTTCACTGGAAAACACTACAAAACAGAAAGCCATTAGACTTGCCACGGGTAGAATGGGGGTTCTCTCCGTGACCACCCTTCGGCGTGAGAATAAGTACAGTGATCTCAAAGGAAAACGATGAAGTAGTGAGAGTGAAAGTATGTGAAAGTAACTTGTGAGATCATACCTGAAGTCCCATATTTATAACCAGATTTTGGCGCCAAAAAGGTGACGGAGGAGTGACGGAAATTGCTTTTCCGTTGACAGTTATCTCTTTCCGTCAATTAGTTAACTCCACATCCATGCAAACGGATTGTGGATCTGATCGACGGCTGGGGAGATGCCACGCGGAAAGTGGCTTTGTGTAGATCCTTCTTCAAGTTAGTGCCATCATCATGATTTAGATGAGGGCTCAGGATCGTGCCACGTCACATTCGGTTATAACCGAATGAAGCCATGCACGATGAGCATTTAAGGCCTTCTAGAAGATCTACAGTTGTAAACCATTACATTATTACCACGTGTCCAGTCTGTTGCAATAGAAAAGATTCCCTTTGTTCAAGTCCTGATTTCATGCGCACGGAAATGTTTGGGACTTTATCTTCAAGCCTAACTGTACCCTTGCGCGAGCCCGCGCAAGGTTGTTAGTTGAATATTTGTCTTTCTTTTCTCCGGCGCATTGTCATCGAAGACTATTCTTTTTCCAAATCTTTTTTAGCACCGCTGCCCGGCCGCGCAGGGTCTTATTTAAGATGCTTTTGGAATGAAGTTATGGTATGGTCCTATGTGCTTGCGCAGGGTTTTTGGGACCATATCCCTTCAGCACCATATATATATATATATATATATATATATATATATATATATATATATATATATATATATATATATATATATATATAAATAGTCAATTATGTCAGACATTTGTCAAGCATTAGAGGTAGGATAAATCCATTAACCTCAAGAATTCACCAATGCACAAAATCACCAACATGGTTGATGATTCGGATGGTCATGAATGTAAGTAGGATATACATAAGTAACCTATTTAATTTGCTAAGTAACCAAGTGACGTTTAAGTAGACAAGTGCTTCCAACATGGTGTGGTTAGAGACTTGGTGTAGTTTTGCTCACTTTATTGCTTGGAAATTACTTAGAGCCTTATAAGAATATGAAATGGAGGTATATGACCTCAAATTTTCTAGAACAAAACCTCAATCTAAGTCATTCAACATAGAGATTTGTTGGTAACTTGAAGATGTTCCCAAAACGAATCAAAGATAAACAAGTACATATAACAAAAAGGGCGATTTGGGCGATTTTGGTCGACCAACTTGAAACCCTAATCTGATCTTAATTCTTCATCCCTTTCTCTAAATCGATTCTGGTTAGGAACCAGGGTTAATTGAATTCCATCCATAGGAGTTTAATTTACCTCAAAATCTAATCGGTCTCTATCGTGGTTAGGGTTTTTTTCGTTCTTCTTATTACTCTAGGGTTTTGGCAGGTGTGTTCCTTTAATTGTTTACTGTTTCTATTGATATGGATGTTAAGAATGAAGACAACTCAAACGTGTTTGCTAGAAAGATCAAGAATATTGACAGAAAACCATTTGTGCCAAGACAAACTTCACATATGGCGGCTAGGGTTTCCGATAACCCTAATGGATCCTTGCGGCAAAAGAAGGTAGCTTTTGTGCTTCCGTTAAATGATGTTGGTCTTGATTCGAGAATTCAAGATAAGAAACCGATTTTTGATAATGCAAATGAATCGGTTGATGTTTCTTTGCGGCAAAGAAAGGTAACCTTTATGCTCCCTTCAAATGATGTTTGTTCTGACTCGTGAGTTCAAGATCAGATCCAGGGTTCTAATACTCGTTCTGAATATCGATCCTATGCCGATATGGTTTCAAATGAACGAATTGATCAAGTCGGGGAACAAGTCGGTGTTAAGACAAAGGCATTTAGACAGAAGTTTGATGATACGGCTAGGAGTGCCAATAAATCGACTGATGAAGCTCCAAACATCAATTTTCGATCCTTAAACTCAGATATTTCATTGGATGGTGTGGATGTTTTGTTACCAATTACTTACGTTCGTCAGATTAAAAACAGGTTAGCTAATACTCTTTATGGTTACTTCCTTGGGGATAGAATTGCATATCTGGTTGTGGAATACTTTGTGCAAACAAATTGGAAAAAAATATGGTCTTCAGAAAACTATGATGAACTCAAATGGTTTCTTCTTCTTCTTCAAGTTTGAAGACAGAAAGGGTATGATTAATGTTCTTGAAGGAGGACCTTGGCTGATTCATAACAAACCAATTTTTCTCAAAACTTGGTATCCTACAAACAGTCTTAAAAAAGAAGATATAAAAAAGGTTGTGGTCCGGGTTAAATTGCATGAGGTTTCTCTAGTGGCTTAATCTGATGATGGGTTAAGCATGCTTGCTTCCAAAATTGGTTCACCTAAGCGGCTGGAATCGTATACCATTGTTATGTGCAAGGAGGCTTGGGGAAGGAGCAGCTATGCTAGGGCTTTCATTGAGATTTTGGCTGAACATGATTTTAAAGAGGTTCTAACCATGGCTATTCCTGTATTGGATGAGGATAAATATGTTACTGAGACTATTTGTGTGGAATATGAATGGAAGCCTCCGAGATGTGCCCACTGCTGTGTGTTTGGGCATGACTCTGAGGAATGTCCTAAACATATTGGTTCAACTTCGAAACCTCCTACTAATAGACCGAAAGTAGATGAGGATGGTTGTACTAAAGTAAAGGCAAGAATAGTGTAAAGAAGAATGGTTTTCAAGTTAATAATCTGAAACCCAAGTTTGAATATAGGTCGGTGGATCGAAAGAAAAAGGCAAGGAGTACTTCCTATGTGAATGAGAAGGGTACTAATTCTTCTAAGGTTCAGACTCACAACCCTTTTAGTACTCTTGATTCTTGTGGGGGGAATGGTGGTTCCATCCAAAGGAAAAATAAAGGTGGTCGAGGTCCTAGTGAAGTGTCAGATGAGGAAGAGATTGAGGTTGTCTATGATGAACTACTGAGTTTGTGACATTGGGTACACATCCTAAGTCTTCCAAATCAGGGGCAAGCACCTCTTCCACAAAGTTCTTCAATGGATAGTTTGCTTTTGGTTCATGCTTGGTGGCTGCCTCTTGTTGGCAACTTCATTTTTGATGATGGCGGATGAAGTCGTTTTATGTTTTAGATTTGTCTACTAGTTAGGTCATTATCATGATTTGTAGTAGGCTAGTTTGATGTGGTGTCATGGTTTAATTGTTTTATTTTCTTACATATATGGGGTCTGTCCTGTATATGAACTAGTGAGGAATTCATCCTCATTACTTGTACTTATTTGGCGGTTGTCTATATATAGAATCACCAGGGTAACCCTCTACCAAAAAAAAGTACATATAACAAAAATCTTAACTTGGACCTCAAAAATGGTGGTATATCATCTTTGTTTACCATGGTAAACATAAGGTAATATTCCTAGAGGTTATCCAAGTGTAGGGAAGAAGAAAAACAAGAAGAAGAGTGCAAGAACAAGCTCAAAACTCACTGTTTTGAAGGTTAAACAATTTCTCCAAAGTTGAGAAGTTTGAAGATTTGAGAGTATTAGAGAGAGTATTTAGAGTGTGGAAAGTGTTTAGGAGGTGGGGCATGTTGTATTTATAAGTGGGATTAGGGTTTGGGTGTTAAATGAGATGGTTGGGAGTTAAAAGGACGGAAATGGGTCAAATTCGCGAGTTGGAAATGTGTTTTTACGCAATAAGCTACATTGTTAAGCATGTTTTGGACATTCTAAGGTGTATGCAAGTATATATATGTATAAAACATTTATGTTTATCATTCCGCAGAAAACATAATCTCAATCTATTGTTCGGTTTTCTAATTAAAACACGTATTCGTGATTGTTTGCATATTGTGCAAGTTTAGTTAAGAAAAACTAATAGAAAATATGATTCCCATTATGATTAAGTATCAAATTACAAAGGATTGAAATGAAAATATGAATTACAAGATAAATGAAAAAGAAGGAAAAAATAACGGAACGTTACATTTTTTATTTTTATTTATATATATGTGTTCGTTTGGGTTGGATCCATTTGTTGTCTATGATGCTTATTTTATTTGAAATTTAATATATGTTTTATTTTGTGTCCGCTTATGTTCATTAATGTTTGTTTGTGCTCATTTGTGTTTGTTTATGTTCATGATCGTGTGTTTGTGTTTGCTTATGTTCATTTGTGTTCATGAGTGCTTGTTTTTGTTCATATTTATTCATAAACGTTCGTTTGTGTTTGGTACCTAAAGCTAATGAACGAACATAAAGGAATACGAATAAGTTCATTTCTTTAATGAATGAACACGGATATAAAATCTCATTCGGTAAGTGTTCATGAACTATTCGTGAACACGTGTTTCCTTAACAGACGAACACAAACAAGACCTTGTTCATGTTCGTTCCATTCGTATGCAATCCTAATTCAAATTCCTAATTCTTATCCCAACACCACCAAGACCACCGCCCTCTCCTCTTTCTATTCCCCTTAGTTATTTAAATAATACTTCATTATGATTCTTTTTCTTTTTCTTCTACCATAATAAAATGTAGAGAAAAGATACCAAAAAATCATTCTTGAATTAACAATACATTTTAACTGAGTTAGTGATTTAAATGAAAATGACAATAAAATGAAACGTAGGGGTCTAGTTAAAAAAAATCTTTTAAAAGACAAAAATATCAAAACCATTGAAATGATTTTGACATTTTACTCAATTTCAAAAAGTTGTTACAACTAAGTATACATATTTAAATGTTTTTAATCTTATCTATTTTCATTGTTATTTACCTTCGATAATTTCCTGATATTAGTTATGATTATTATTATTATTATATTAAATTTTAATATATGCAATTTCATACCCACTAAATTTCAAGAAATTGTTACAAGTAAGTATACATTTTTAAATGTTTTTAATCTTATTTATTTTCATTGTTATTTACCTTCAATAATCCCCTGATTTTAGTTATTATTATTATTATTATATTAAATTTTAATATATGAAATTTCATACCCAAACACGGGTCTTGTGTTCTGGGTACTCAAGTTCAAGTTTGTCATTATGTGTTATCCTATGAGCATACTAAGTTTTTCTTTATAAAGTTTTAAGTATTAAGTATTAAGTATAAGAGTTATTATGAACGTTTTTTTTTTTTTTTTTTTTTGGTAATTAATTATGTTAAAAATAAAGAGAAAACATACCCGAACATTTCGCATAAATCTGACCGACACTCCACACACAAGCCATGCACGTGAAGATTTGCAATGATCATGAATAAGATGGACCTACATGGCTACATTGTGTAAAAGGGAGATCACAAGATATTTCATTTCAATCATTTCATTTGGGTCTGGCCATGGTTATAACTTATAAGATCTGATCGTCAATTTAAGAATATGTATGCTACAACTTTTTAATAATATGACTTGAGAAATTTTCCAATTTAGTGATCTATTTATTAAATTTATATTTAAAAATATTATTATGATAATTAATAGGTTGTATCTTTGTTCTACGACATTGATATGGCAAATTTAATTAAAAATTTTATAAACTTTATTTTTGTCACAAAATTGGAATCTATACCTAAAATGTTAATTTTCAGATCAGTTTTTTCTTGAACGACCAGGATATAATATAATTATAAAACCTACAAAGATGTTAGAGTAAACATACTTCAAATAATAAATCATGAACTAACAATGATCACCTTTTTTATAATTAAAGTTTATAAAATAACAATATGTCATCATGTGATGTGTATAATTACACATACAAGAAACTCGGTGTTAGCTGTCTAACTGTCATATATAGCTTTAGAGTGGTTAAATTGGTTTTAACTAAATTAATTATACTCTTAAGGGTGGATGGGGCACTCTCACGGGTACCCTCCTTGGGCTCCTTGTGCCATAACACAACTGTTACCCTTAGGGGTAGGGCTGGTGGGTTGTTTGAACGGCAAAAAGAACTTGTGAACTTGGTGTGGTTTGCGAGTCAAGGGTAAGGCATGGTGTGCTTTGATTGTTTGGGCATAAGACTTTATTATGTTTTAAAATTAAAAAAATATAGTTTATGGCAAGGGTAAGACACTATCAATATTTCGTGGCTTAAGGGTAGTTTTAAGAATTTTAAAATAGTGTAATTTGATTGGTTAAGATAAGGATACTACCCTTTCCCTAACTAAGATTTGAATCCTAAAATGTGTAAGTATTTGTGGCTAATAGGAGTAGTGATGAATCTTTAAAATCAAAAATTAATTTAATTGTAAGAATAATCATTAAATATTTCAGAATGCATGTGATTGTCATCTTGATGTTAAGGAGACCTGGTCTACGTAAATATTATGTTTTCTTAAACAGCAAAAGCATCTATAAATATTATCTCAAATCGTTAATTCCTTCTTTGTTCGCATTGATATGTTATTAATCACATCCTAATAGTTTTTTTCATTGAAAATGTGATAATAGTAAAACCTTAATGATTACTATTGAACATTGTACAAGGTTATATACAGGAAGATGTTACAACATAGATGGAGAGAATATCTCTCTTTACTAAAATTATACAAATCACAATAAATGAAAATGAAGGAGGCAATTGACTATGAGGGAATCAAGGAGAAGAGATGATTCTAAGGCTTGTGTTATGAGATATGTTGACACCCCCCGTCAATGCGAGATGGCGGTTGTCCTAGACGAAGCAATGTGCGAAATCGCTCAAATAAAGGTTTTGGAAGACTTTTTGTGAAGATATCCGCAACTTGCTTGTCGGTGGAGATAAACTTGGTGTGAAGACGACCCGCGGCAACTAGTTCCCGAACGAAATGATAGTCTATGTCGATGTGCTTAGCTCTTTTGTGAGAGATCGGATTTTGAGTTAGGAACAAAGCACTATTGTTATCACACAATAATGTCGGGCGTCATTGTGATAAATCTTTAAGTTCCCGTAGGAGATTTGTGAGCCAAATGATTTCTGCTGCCGTGTTTGCCATAGCCCTATATTCGGATTCACAATTAGACCGTGAGACTATAAGTTGCTTCTTTGCACCCCAAGAGACCAAGTTTCCACCTAAGTAGATACAGTAGCCATAGGTGGATCTTCTAGTGTCAATACATCGAGCCCAATCTGCATCTGAAAAACCCAGTAAAGTAGTGTTAGGAGGTCTATTAAAATGTAAACCATGAGTCAAAGTGCCTTTAACATATCTAAGAATTCGCTTGACCAACTGAAAATGGGTGGTGGTGGGTTGTTGAAGGAATTGATTGGCTTGGTTTACGGCATAGGAAAGGTCGGGTTGAGTGATAGTGAGGTATTGAAGGGCACCGACAAGAGAGCGATAGAGAGTAGGATCATGAAAGGGGTGACCCTGTGAGTGGAACACATCTTTAGATGTGAGAGGAGTAGCAACGGGTTTGGAATCAAGAAGACCGGCTCGAGTTAATATGTCATGGGCATATTTGGATTGATTTAGGAATAAACCCGAGTCAGTGTGCGTCACCTCCAAGCCGATAAAAAATTGAAGGAATCCAAGGTCTTTAATTTTGAATTCCTTGTCAAGACGTGTGGTGAAGTTGGTAATAAATGTGTCATTATTACCGGTGATAATGATGTCGTCCACATAAACAAGGAGATAAATTAAAATACCATGGCGTTGGTAGGTAAATAGAGAAGGGTCGGATCTACGATTTTCAAATCCGAGAGTAAGCAAGAAGTTGCTTAGGCGTTGAAACCAAGCATGAGGTGCTTGTTTTAGACCATAGAGAGCACGATTGAGTTTACACACATGATTGGGCTTGTTTGGTTCTTCAAAGCCGGGAGGTTGTTCCATGAAAACCGTTTCGGTTAAGTGGCCATTTAGGAAAGCATTGTTTACGTCTAACTGACGTAGTTTCCACTTGCTCATTGTGGCAAGGCTTAGGACAACACGGATGGTAGCGGATTTGACTACCGGACTAAAGGTATGTGAAAAGTCGAGTCCCGGTATTCGAGTGAAGCCTTGAGCTACAAGACGGGCTTTGTAGCGATCAAGAGAGCCGTCGGATTTATATTTGATCCTATAAATCCATTTGGAACCAATGATGTTGGTGTGTGATGGTCGAGGAACAAGATGCCATGTGTTGTTCGTACGCAATGCATGTAATTCATCGTTCATCGCTTGAATCCATTTGGGGTGTTTAAGAGCCGTTTTTATTCCCTTGGGAACATGTGACGAGAAAAAAGAGCTGTAATTTTCAAAGGTTTTTGGTTTGAAAATGCCATCTTATGCTCGAGTGATCATGGGATGAATGTTATGCGGCGGGTGTGATGAAGAGGAGTTTGGAGAATCCGAACCAGAGGTGGCGGGTTGATGCGGAGGGGTGGTAGGGGGTTGAGGACTGAAGTGGTCTTGAGTGAGGAGGTGTGATTGGGCTGTGAGGAGCGGAGGGAGTTGGGCTGGAGAGTTGGGCCGGAGAGGTTGGTTCGGTTTGATTGGTCATGGAAGGGGTCGAGGTTGGGCTGGAAGGGTGAGGTGAAAGTGGGCCGATGGGTTCAGGGTGGTTGTGGTGATTTAGGCCGGCTGTGGAAGGGAAAATTAAAGGGTCATCGAAAACAGAAGGGTGGGGTTGAGTGGTTGGTGAGGTTGTGTTGTTTTGGTTTGTGAGAGGCGGGCCGAGAACGGTGGGCCGAGCAGTGGGTTTGTCATGGGGTTTTGGGCTGTTTTGAGAGGGTGAGGGTAAATGGTCATCAAAGTTTGTAATAGGTAAGTTTGTAACATCCGAAGATGTTGAGGCGGTTTGGAATGGTAGGTTGTCCTCATCAAATCTAGCGTGTCGTGTGGTGTACACCCGTCCGGTTGTGGTGTCAAGACATCGGAAGCCTTTGTAACGTGGGCTATAACCGATGAATATGCAAGGTGTACTTCTAGGAAGTAGTTTATTTTTTGTGTAGTCGCGTAGATATGGGTATACACGACAACCAAAAACACGAAGATTTGAATTGGTGGGTGGTTGATGAAAAAGGATTTCAAACGGAGATTTGTTGTTTAAAACGGGTGTGGGGAGGCGATTTATGATGAAGGTAGCGGAGGCAAAGGCGTCAAACCAAATATTTGAAGGAGCATGAGCTTTGAACATCATGGCTAACCCCGTTTTGGTTATGTGATGGTGTTTGCTTTCCGCACACCCATTTTGTTCGGGTGTGTGGGGACACGATAATCGATGATGTACGCCATTTTGTTTAAAAAAATTTTGCACTTGATGATTTGTAAATTCGGTTCCACCATCGCTTTGGAAAACTTTGATGGTTATTGAAAATTGCTTTTGTACTAAAGGTAAAAAAGTTGTAAGAACATTGTAGAAATCCTATTTTGCCTTTAAAGGATAAAACCAAGTGAACCGAGAATAATCATCTATAAATATGACATAGTATCGATAACCATCGGTAGATGGAACGGGGGCGGGTCCCCATAGATCGCAATAAAAGAGATCTAAAACATATTGATGTGCGTTAGGTGTAATATAATTTAGGTGTATATTTTAAGCCTTTTTTACACTTTTTAGCCAAGTTTTAAATTTATAAACACGATATTCACTAACACTAAACACACATATGGGCAAGTGCACCCATCGTGGACGTAGTATAGTGTTGGTAAGATACCGAGGTCGTCCAAGGACACAAGAGCTTTTAGTACTGGTTTATCCTCAACGTCTAATCAACTCAAAATGTTAGAAAAAGATTTTTAAACTAGAAAAATAAAACTAACTAAAATGCTGAAAAAGAAAATAAAAGTAAAAACAGATAGACAAGATGAATCACTTGGATCCGACTCGTGTGTAGTGTAACCTTTGATTGTTTTCGCACTTTTGCACTTGTTTAAGAGATTATCTTAGTTATTGTAGTAGGCCCCTCTTTTGAAGGTGACGTTACCCTCAACCCAGTAGTTTGAGTCAGCAAGGATACAATCCTAAAGGGTCGGATTATTGAAAGATAATTAATTAAGTTGTTAATGCATAATGTGGTAGGCCCCTCTTTTGAAGGCGACGTTACCCTCGGCTAAGTAGTCTGAGTCAGCAGGGATACAGTCCTAAGTAGCCGGGTTAAAGTTTTAATAGTAGTTTAACTTATGAGGGGATCAAAAAGTTTGGACCCCCGCCATCCAATACCGTTGGGTATTAAAGGAGGTCCTACTAAATTGACCCAGATCCTTTGTAGGATCTATACACTGAACAATGGCAAGACTCTTACCAAACCGTTCCCTTAACTCCCGACCTGTCATAGAGTGTCGGGATTTCCAAGATTCTTTATTTAAGTTTTATTTTTATTTATTTACAATCCTATTCGTCATGATTTATTAAAAACGTTTCATAAGATAAATTACTTATTAGGGCATAACATGCCTTTTTAAAATTCCATTTATATACAAGTTCACATACCTCACGGGGGATCACTCAACACTCGGCCGAGGGTGTATTTTTAGTTAATCACTCGAGTGCGGCATTGAACTTACTCCTACCATAGGCTTGCCAAGCAATCAATCCTCCTCCTTTTTAACTATATACCTTTGTAAATATCAAGAGGACTTTTTGGGTGAAGGGTTAGGCTTGGGCTAAAGGTGGGTGGTTGGGTTAGTGGTTAGTAAAAGGGCGAAAAGCGTAAAAAGCATCGGTTTTTTTCGAGACTTTTTATTTTTCACAATTTTAATTTTTTATTTTGATGAACCATTTCTTTCAAACAAGGTTAATTTTGATGAACTTGTTTGTTTATTTGGTTTCATCAACTCTTTTTTTTTTTTTTTTTTTTTGAAAAGTCATAAGAAAAACTGAGCTTTGTTTCTAAAAGAAAGGGTTAAAATAAAAAGGTTTAGGTGGGTAAAATGGGTGATTGTTTTGGGTTAAGAAATGAAAAGGTTTAGGCTCAAAGGGGTTAACTAGGGGGATTTTGGGTAGGTGGTAAAAAAAATGAAAAATAATGGTGTAGAAAGAAAAAAAAAAGGGTTAGTCCTAATGCCTCCATCATTTAGTTACTTTGGTTTAAGTTGTAAGGACCGGGAATGCATTGTCGTGGCAAGTTCTAGAGTCGTACGAACCAAGCGGCTATTCACACAACAAACGAAAAATGAGCATTTAGTGTAAAGATATGTATTTGTATGCTCAATAAAGGCTCAAAACTCACTTTTGTGGGAATGGGTTTTTATGTGATTAAGTATATATAATCAAATTTTAACTAAGCTTGTCATGCCGTTTCATAATTTTCTTATGTTGGTTCTTTTTATCACGACGCTATCGGTTGTAAACTTGTAAAAATATAACCTTGTTAGAACTTGAAATTCCCAACTTAAACTTAGACAAATAAAAAAATGAAATTTTTTTGAAAAAATTTGGGGTGATTAGCGGTTCCAATATAGTTTTGTGTAAGGCTTGTTAATTAGGACTTGCAAGATTCAAAGTTTTAGCATCCGCCCCCCCCCCCCCCCACACTTAAATTACACATTGTCCTCAATATGTCCCAAAAATAAGTTTTTAGGTTGATTGAATGTGTAAAAGGGAGTTAAAAGCAAAATTTTATGTTACTGGCACTCTGGACACGGCCCCGTGGTGACCGGGCACGGCCCCGTGTTCAGGTGCCAGTGACAAAATTTAATAAAGAGGAACAGAAGCCTGGACACGGGGGCGTGTTCAGTGAACACGGCCCGTGTCCAGTTACCTGAATTGGGCGATTTCTGCAGATTGTGCAGCACGGGGCCGTGTTGGGCGGACACGACCCGTGCTGAACTTGCTGTAATGAAGAAATTTTTGTCGGATGGCCCTGTTTTTGTGCATGGGGTGATGTTTCTCGTTTCCCTTGTCATCCTTGACCATCCTGAGTGTGTTTTATTCCTGCAAATTAAACTAAAAATTAATCTAAGCTAAACTAAGGATAGTTCCGCGGAATGCCTCCCTGGTGCGCCACGTTTATAAGGGTCCTTGGCTAGACCCAAAGTGAGGTCATATATTTTCTGAGCGGGATGTTTTGCATCCCATGTTGTACCGTCGGAGAGCATCATCCAAACTCGAATCAATGACCTACATGTAATTGACCGGGTCATCGTCCTCTACTCTCTTCCCAACTCCAAACTTCACTTCCTTATCCCCAAACTTCAAAGTAAGTGTTCCGTCATTCATGTCTACCACTGCTTGCGCGGTGGCTATAAATGGCCTCCCTAGTATGAGGGGGACTTCGGTGTCCTCTTCGATATCTATTATGACAAAGTCGGCTGGGTAGATGAAAATGTCGACTTTGACCAATAGATTTTCAGCGACACCTTGTGGGTATTTGACGGATCTGTCGGCAAGTTGTATACTCATCTTGGCAGGGCTTGTTTTTCCTAGGCCGAGTCATTTGAACATTGATGCAGGCATGAGGTTAATGCTAGCCCCAAGGTCGGCTAGTGCATTACGAACGGGGGATTCCCCGATCGAGCAAGGAATTGTGAAGCTTCCAGGATCAATCTTCTTTTATGGGAGTTTGTTGAGTACGAGGGCGGAGCATTCTTCGCCTAAGTTAACTAATTGCAATGATTCAATTTTCATTTTATGAGTGAGGAAGTCCCTCATGAATTTTGAGTATTTAGGCATTTGAGTTAGGACTTCGATAAAAGGAATATTAACATGCAATTGTTTTAGTAGATTTTCGAATTTTGCGAATTGCTCATTGGTCTTTTGACGAATTAACCTACCGGGGTATGGAACCGGAGGAGCCTTGGTAGGCTCTTGAATTAGAGGAGAAGTCTTCTCTTGTTGGGGCGGTGTTCTGCTTCCCTCAGTTGGCGGCGGTGGAGCTTCTTCGGAACCCACGGTACGGTTTCTTAACGTTATGAGATGGACTTGTGCTTTTGGGTTTGTTTCGGTATTACTTGGTAATGCGCCTTGTGGTCTCTCGGAGAAATTTTGAGCTAATTGATTTATTTGTTTTTCAATGTTTTGTATACTAGCTTGTTGATTTCTAAAATTCGATTCCAATTGTTGAAATCGATCCGAGTTTTTCTTTTCAGCGTCGGAGATGAGGCGAGATACAGTATCTTCAAGCCTTTCTCGTCCACCTTGTTGTTGAGGGAAATTTTGTGACTCATTTCTTGGTTGTTGAAAGTTTGTTCGTTGGTTTAGACTTTGTTGGTTACTACTATTGCCGGGTTCTCTCCAACCAAGGTTAGGGTGGTTACGCCATCCTTGGTTGTACGTACCCGTTGGAGGACCCGACGGCCTAGGTCAATTATTAATGTAGTTTACTGACTCTGAATGATCATCTGTTTCTTTCATACAACTCCAATTTTCATGTGGCCCACCACACCCTTCACAAGCCATAATCGAGACCGTTTTTGTCATTTCTAACTTTTTGATTTTTGAAGAAAGGGCCTCGATTTGGGCTTGTAAAGAAGTGTTTTCATCAACCTTATGGGCGCCCGGGGCAATAGATTTATTGCCTCGGGGAGTGTGCCACTGAAAATTGGTTTGAGCAATTTCCTTAATTTGATTGTATATTTCATGTGGGCGGCGATTACCCAAAAGTCCCCCGGAGCTAGAGTCAAGTGTTTGTCTTGTGTGTGGCAACAACCCATTGTAGAAAGTGGATACTTGTTGCCATACCGCAAGACCGTGATGAGGACACTTTCGCAATAGCTCCTTGAACCTTTCCCAAGTTTCATATAAGGATTCCCCATCCTCTTGTGAATATGTATTAATTTCAGTCATTAATTTAGCCGTTTTAGCGGGAGGGAAATACTTATATAAAAATTTTTGGGCTAGTTCATCCCAGGTGTTTACCGAACCAACTGGGAGGGCGTTAAGCCAAGCTTTTGCTCGGTCTTTTAGTGAAAATGGAAACATTCGAAGGCGGGTGGCGTCATTTGATGCTCCATTGATCCGAAAGGTATCACATATTTCTAAGAAATTAGTAATATGTAGATGGGGATCCTTGTCCGCAAGCCCATGGAAGGTTGCGGAGTTTTGAAGCATTTGTATCAAATGTGGCCGAAGTTCAAAGTTGTTAGCTTCAACATTCGGTGCATTGATAGCGGCGCCGAGATTACCCACGGTGGGTCGTACGTAATCCATGAGGGTACGTTGGTCCGCCATTGGAAGTGGGTCCCCCGAAACCTTCTCTTGGTTTTTAGCTTTAAGTCTTTTTCTGAGAAAGCGTTCGGGTTCTTCTAGAGGTTCTTTTATGTCTCTACTAGAACTGGAGCTCATACACTACGTAGAAGGTTCAGATGTGGTGTCCGGTTCCAAGTCCTGCAATAAAAACAGAAAAGAATGTTGGTCAGGAAGTTCACCACGGCCCCGTGCTCAGTGAACACGGCCCGTGGTCGGAGATACAACGATTGTTTTCTGGATCCCTGTTACTGGAAAGTTGGACACGGCCCCTTGTTGCACCGACACGGCCCCATGCTCAGCTCTCTGTAACTCGGAAAATAAAAACTGCTAGTGACACTGCTGGCACGGCCCGTGTCTGTCCAGGCACGGCCCGTGCTGAGCTCTGCAGAAGCTGAAAATTTAAGAAAATCCTAAAAAAATAAAAATAAAATAGAAAAAATGATTAGGCCGTTGATTCCTAACTTTCTTAAAATCCTTGTGTCCCCGACAACGGCGCCAAAAACTTGATGTGCGTTAGGTGTAATATAATTTAGGTGTATATTTTAAGCCCTTTTTACACTTTTTAGCCAAGTTTTAAATTTATAAACACGATATTCACTAACACTAAACACACATATTGGCAAGTGCACCCATCGTGGACGTAGTATAGTGTTGGTAAGATACCGAGGTCGTCCAAGGACACAAGAGCTTTTAGTACCGGTTTATCCTCAACGTCTAATCAACTTAAAATGTTAGAAAAAGATTTTTAAACTAGAAAAATAAAACTAACTAAAATGCTGAAAAAGAAAATAAAAGTAAAAACAGATAGACAAGATGAATCACTTGGATCCGACTCGTGTTTAGTGTAACCTTTGATTGTTTTCGCACTTTTGCACTTGTTTAAGAGATTATCTTAGTTATTGTAGTAAGCCCCTCTTTTGAAGGTGACGTTACCCTCAACCCAGTAGTTTGAGTCAGCAAGGATACAATCCTAAAGGGTCGGATTATTGAATGATAATTAATTAAGTTGTTAATGCATAATGTGGTAGGCCCCTCTTTTGAAGGCGACGTTACCCTCGGCTAAGTAGTCTGAGTCAGCAGGGAAACAGTCCTAAGTATCCCGGTTAAAGTTTTAATAGTAGTTTAACTTATGAGGGGATCAAAGAGTTTGGACCCCCGCCATCCAATACCGTTGGGTATTGAAGGAGGTCCTACTAAATTTGACCCAGGTCCTTTGCAGGATCTATACACTGAACAATGGCAAGACTCTTACCAAACCGTTCCCTTAACCCCCGACCAGGTAGCCAACATACCTCCATATAGACCGTGGTGATATGAATGGTGAAAATCTTTTATTTTATATAGACAGTAAAATAATGCCAAGACACCACGGACAAACGATAAGGAAGAATCACCTCCAACATAAGAAACTAGTAATTAAAGTCATTAATACAAAACCAATCAAAAAGTGCAAAAGATTAAAAATAAAAAGTATTACACTAAACACTTGTCTTCACCAAGTGATGTAAGAGACTTAGGCAAACATGGCCTTTGATTGTCAAGAACTCTTACGATCAATCTTGGATCCCGAGATGACTCACACACTCTATGATGGACAATGGATGATGGTGGTGGATGATGGTGTTGTGATGGTGGTAGGTGAAGTGTGAGAGAGGTGGTGTGCCAAGGGATGAGTTGCAAGAGCTCCAAGCACTCCTATTTATAGGCTGAACAGCAGCCTGGGCACGGCCCCGTGTCTATCCGACTCTCTCTCTTCATTAATTGCAATTCGCAATTTCATGAAATGCGTCTGCAACAGTTGACCACGCCCCCGTGTCCGCTGAGCACGGCCCCGTTGTAACACCCCAACCCGGAAGGGCTGACGTGTCACAATAACGGTAACATAAACAAAAGTCATAATTCCATTTATTTATTTGATAAGGATACAACCACACGACTATTAAAATTGAGATTAATATACAAGCGGAGACATTCATCTTAATTAACTAACATCTTCAGATTTATTCCTAGGCTTTATTCTTCTCTCTTTTCCCCTCCCAAAGTAACCTGTGGACCGGTATATACAAAAAGTTTACGGAATGAGCCGAATGCTCAATACGGAATTTAGGCTCAAATAACAAATAATGCTTTATATGAAATCTTATCCGGATAGAACTTTATGCGAAAATGATACGATGCAAGAACAAAATTTCATCATCATATCTTACGGATGTACCCATGAGCAAATTAAAACGTGACAATACACAGGTAGCTACTCCTGCATAATTATCACATGAGATGGCGAATTGGCATACCCGTTATCCACCTCCTTATACTTAAATCCTAGGACCGATCCATACGCCTCCTAATAGCCTTATGTACCACACTTGTACTTAAGAGACGCCGTGAACTGATCTCTCCGTCACGGATGGAGCACATGATGTCGATGCCGCAACAACATGCTCGTGGGACACTCCACGAGAAGCGATACTCAGGGTATCAGAGTAAAAATGGTCTTATTCACATAACTTATAAGACTTATTTTCATAACAAAACGGAACATATATTGGAACATGCGATAATGAGTATAACAACATAATACTATCCCATGACATGAAAGCTAAATTAAATGATTAGGATAGGAATCTAACGGACTGTCAAATGAATCGATAATCAAAGACGTGAGGAGATTTTAAAAGATATAGTCATTTAGTGGTTTACAACAATTTGAATATGAAGCAATAAAGGGTGGGGTAAGGATCCGTACCTTAATAACTCCAAAGTGAAGCTACCTTGTGCTAATCTTTTAGATTTATATGGGCAGAGTTTAGACTACTGATTAATTGTCACACCCCCAAAATCCACCCGCGGAGTACCACCGCTTGGGAGCGTGACGTGACCAGGATCAAGCCATCAATCATATCAAACATAGCATTTAATATAAAAGTAAATAATGTAAATCATCATGACATGATTGATGTTTCAAAAACCAACATCATTTAAGTAGCGGAAGCATAGTTTGTAATCTCAAAATAGTTATAAGTTCGAATAATGTTCATGATTCGTATCCCACAACGACCTGCTCCTCCCTGTGCAAGCTCCATAAAGTACCTAAGGTCCTGCAAGGCATGCAGCAAATAATCAACAAACTAGTTGAGCGAGTTCACAGAAAGTAAGTTCATAACATAATGCATAAGTATAGCTAGTGGGGGCTTCCCATACTAGTGTGTACTAAAGGTGGGGGCTTCCCATGTTCATCCTGATTAATGAGGGCTTCTCATTAACGGTACTTACTAGACTAACTTCCGACCATGTGTTCTTCTTTACCGAGAACAGGAAAACGTACAGGATCACGTAGGCTTTACGTGACGTGCCCTTCCCCGAGGACAGTGGTACGCGTGGGGGCTACGTAGGCTTTACGCAGCGTGGCCTTCCGACCTGGAAGCCAGTAGATGGTATTGGGTTACGTAGGCTTTACGTAACGTGTCCTCCCGACCCGGGAGACATATGGCAAGTATACTGGGTTACGTAGGCTTTACGTAACGTGTCCTGACTAACCTGAGGACGATGGTCTATAGTCTGGTATATGCGTAAGTACGAGTAACTCCTTTTTGCAATAACATATCCAACCCAATTCCCAACCCGGGAATCCCATGCCTTGGCTGTGTGAACTCACCTTGGTTTGCTCGGCAGATACACAAGGAATATAAGTAGCAAGTAAATGGTCAATCACGTCCTATCATGGTTATTATACGAGTCAGGTTCGTATATAGCACGTATATAGTAAGCACGTATAGTCATGGCAAACATGTACGCACGTAAGCAGATAAGACATAGCATGTGAGGATCCAATTGTCTAAGTCCAACAATACCCGACCCAATAGCATGACAGCCTAGATTCTCATTCGGTCCAAATAGTAAACGTATACCGGTCCAATAGCAAACAGTCCACAATTCAAATCGTTGGGCCCAAATGATTGGACCCGTAACAGTGAAGGCCCAAAACAGTGTATGTGCAACGGTGGTCTCGACTCGCAACGGGGTTACGAGTCGCAACGGGGATCTCGAGTCGTAACAGCTGAATACGAGTCGCAACAAGTGGTCTCGGCTCATCATGGTTTGGTTACGAGTCGCAATCTGACTCGCAACCATGATTGCGGCTTGTGCTGTTTGTGGTCTCGAGTGGGGTTCCGACTCGCAACGAGTGACACCGAGTCGCAACCGTGTGTGTAACTGGTTTCCATAATTCCTGTAACAATCTTTCCGTGATTCTAGCAAACAACTTAGGCAGTTTCACAATTTCGATCAATCAACAGTTAATTCAGATTTCATGCATATTCATAACAATTCAAGAACATCGAACCAGTAATAAATCAGTAATTATGCATATGAACCATAACTTTTAACATTCAATTAGATTAATCCTTGAAACATAACTATCCCGTAGCCTATCAATTCTAACACCCGAACCAATATGATAACCGATTACTAGATCATGCATTCAAGAACATATACGACAAACCACAACCCGAATTATAGCACATAACCATGGATAAATCAGCATCATACCATTCCGGTTTCGTGACTATCTAACCGATTAACAAGATTATCACACATTTCAACAACTATCCGAATGGACATGAAATCACGCATAAACCACATGTTATCTAACAATACAAATCACAACCACACTAACCAGATTAAGGAAGGAGAAGAGGACAATCCGAATGGAGATGTTCTTGCCGTCGGTTCCAAGCACACGAGAGAAGGAAATCGCCTAGGGTTTCTTGTGTGTGTTTGTGTTTTGCAAAAGTAGTAAATCAAGCCCCTAGTTCCGGTTTTGTGTTGCGAGTGGGGGAGTGGGCCGAGCCCAACTCGGTTACCTCATGGAGTCCGATTTCAAGTGTGGCCCAAAGGGCTTGTGTGGCCGGTTTGCTTTGTGCGATCGGTTTTAGTGTGTGGTTTGGGTTCGGCTCAATTAACATACAAATATATAACACAATACACATAACGACGTTTCATAAACCACATGATATCCAATAGTTCAAAATGTCACATAAGCACGTAACGTTACATTAAAGCAAGTCTAAAGTTCGAGTTGTCACATTATCCCCAACTAATTGGAAATTTCGTCCCGAAATTTTGGTATGCACTCACTGAGGAAGCTAGGTACGTTATAGCGTTCACTGGTTTTCCTGGGGTGTCACATCCTCCCCCCGTTGATCTGGAATTTCGTCCCGAAATTCCGAAGTAGTAGCTTCGGCCTCAGTAGTGGTAGCACTGGTTTCGAATAACTGGGGGTACTTTTCTGTCATCCTGTCTTCGCGTTCCCAGGTATACTCTGGGCCACGCTTGGAGTTCCAACGAACTCGAACAAGAGGGATTCTCTTGTGTTTGAGGACCTTCACATCCCGGTCCGTGATTTCCACTGGTTCCTCGACGAACTGCAACCGCTCGTCGATCGTGAGTTCCTTAAAAGGAATGATGAGGTTTTCATCTGATAGGCACTTCTTTAAGTTCGATACATGAAAGACATTGTGAACTGCCCCGAGTTCAGCTGGTAGGTTCAACTTGTAGGCTACCTTGCCAATCTTTTCTATGATTTCAAATGGTCCGACATACCGCGGATTTAGTTTGCCCCGTTTGCCAAAACGAACCACACCCTTCCAGGGTGAGACTTTCAATAAAACCCGGTCCCCGACCTCAAATTCCAATGGCTTTCTACGCTTGTCCGCGTAGGCTTTCTGACGGTCGCGTGCTGCCGCCATGCGTTGTCGTATCTGTGCAATCTTTTCGGTGGCGTCCACTACAATCTCTGGACCCGTGATCTGACTATCCCCCACCTCTGCCCAACAGAGAGGTGACCGGCACTTACGCCCGTACAATGCCTCGAATGGAGCGGCTTGTATGCTGGTGTGATAACTGTTATTGTAAGAAAACTCCACCAAAGGGAGGTGCTTTTCCCAGCCGTTGCCGAAATCAATAACGCATGCCCGAAGCATGTCTTCAAGTGTTTGAATCGTACGCTCAGACTGCCCATCCGTCTGAGGGTGGTATGCTGTGCTCATGTCTAGTCGTGAGCCAAAGGATTTATGCATCGCTTGCCAAAGTTCTGACGTGAATCGTGCGTCGCGATCCGAAATGATAGATGTGGGCACCCCGTGCCTCGAGACAACTTCTTTAAGATAGACGTCTGCGAGAGTGGAGAACTTGTCCGTTTCCTTAATCGGTAGGAAGTGTGCAGACTTGGTGAGTCGATCCACGATCACCCATATCGTATCGTTCCCACGCTGGGATCTGGGTAGGCCGGTAACAAAATCCATGGAAATTTCTTCCCATTTCCACTGAGGTATCTTAGGCTGCTGAAGTAGACCAGCTGGTTTCTGATATTCGACCTTGACTCTCGCACAGGTCAAGCATTTTCCAACATACGTAGCAATGTGGGCCTTCATACTAGGCCACCAATAAGTAGTGCTGATGTCGTGGTACATTTTATCCGACCCTGGATGTACCGAATAGCGAGACTTGTGCGCTTCATCCATTACAAGTTCGCGTAGACCGCCATAAAGTGGGACCCAAATCCGGCCCGTTACATAGTAGGCGCCGTCTGCCTTCCGTTCCATTTGTTGTCGTGAGCCGCGTAAGGCTTCAGCCTTGACGTTTTCGGGTTTCAGTGCTTCTGTCTGAGCAGCTCGTATCTGTGCTGGAAGGCTAGACTGAACCGTAAGCTGTAGCGCTCGCACGCGCCGTGGTAAAGTGTCCTTTCGACTAAGGGCATCAGCCACAACATTGGCTTTGCCTGGATGATACTTGATAGCGCATTCGTAGTCATTAAGTAACTCGACCCACCGTCGTTGACGCATATTCAAATCCTTCTGCTTAAGAACATGCTCGAGACTCCTGTGATCGGTGTAAATCGTGCACCTGGTACCGTACAGGTAGTGTCGCCATATCTTAAGCGCGAAAACAACAGCTCCCAGCTCTAAGTCGTGCGTCGTGTAGTTGCGTTCATGAACCTTGAGTTGACGAGAGGCGTAAGCGATAACCTTGTCGCGCTGCATTAACACACATCCCAGTCCCCGAATGGATGCATCACAATAAACCACGAAGTCATCTGTGCCCTCTGGCAATGAGAGGATAGGTGCACTGCAAAGTCTATCCTTTAGGTGCTGAAAAGTAGTCTCCTGGGGCTCTCCCCAGCGATAGGTAACACCCTTCTGTGTCAGTAACGTAAGCGGCTGAGCAATCTTCGAAAAGTCTCTGATAAACCGTCTGTAGTAACCTGCCAGACCCAAGAATTGACGTATTTCCGTTGGCGTACGCGGTGCAGGCCAGTTCCTGATCGAATCTACCTTGGATGGATCGACATGGATCCCATCCTTGTTCACTACGTGGCCTAAGAAGTGGACTTCACGAAGCCAGAAGTCGCATTTAGAGAGCTTGGCGTACAACTGTTCCTTCCGAAGGAGTTCCAAAATAAGGCGAAGATGCTGCTCGTGTTCCTCCTGACTCTTGGAGTAAATCAGAATGTCGTCGATGAAAACAATGACGAACTTGTCGAGATAGGGTTTGCACACCCTGTTCATAAGATCCATGAATACAGCAGGCGCGTTCGTTAACCCGAATGGCATGACAAGAAACTCGTAGTGACCGTAACGAGTTCTGAAGGCTGTCTTGGAGACGTCCTCATCCCGGACTCTCAGCTGATGATACCCTGACCTCAAGTCTATCTTCGAATAGTAGCACGACCCTTGCAACTGGTCGAATAAGTCGTCGATGCGCGGAAGAGGATAACGGTTCTTCACCGTTACCTTGTTCAGTTCACGGTAGTCGATGCACATCCTGAACGTACCGTCTTTCTTTTTCACGAAAAGTACTGGAGCTCCCCAAGGCGAAGAGCTTGGTCGTATGAAACCCTTTTCCAAGAGTTCTTGCAGTTGTTTTGACAGTTCCTCCAATTCTGATGGAGCTAGGCGATATGGTGCGCGAGCTATGGGTGCTGCCCCTGGAGCAAGCTCGATCTGAAATTCGACCTGACGATGAGGCGGTAAGCCAGGTAAGTCTTCAGGAAACACCTGAGGGAAATCACGTACGACTGGAATGTCTTCCAATTTCTTTTCCTTTGCTGATGCGTCTGTAACAAGAGCCAAAATGGCTGTGTGCCCCTTACGTAAGCATTTCTGAGCCTTCAAGAAAGAGATGATGCCAACCACAGCACCACTCTTGTCGCCTTGTACTTCGAGAGGTTCCTGACCCAAACGAGGAATGCGAATAACCTTTTCGCTGCATAAGATTTCTGCCTGGTGTTGGGAAAGCCAATCCATCCCAATCACGACGTCGAAACTACCCAAAACTATGGGAATGAGATCGATAGAGAAAGCTTAACCAGCTAGGATAAGATTACAACCCTGAACTACGTGCGTGGCTTCTAGACTTTTACCGTTAGCTAACTCTACTACATGTTTGGTGGGTAAAAGTGTTGGTGCACGTTTTAGCAGTTGACACATTTTCACAGACATATAGCTTGTATCCGCACCCGAATCAAATAAAACAGTAACGTAAATATTGTCGAGGAGAAACTTACCCATAACAACGTTGGGATCGTTCACTGCGTCACCTCGACCTAGCAAGAATGCACGACCACGAGCTTCATTGCCGTTGTTGTTGTTGTTTCCACCGTTATTGTTGCCGTTGCCCTGGTTGTTATTGTTGTTGTTGCGGTTCTGGTTCAACTGAGGGCAATCGCGTTTGAAGTGACCTTCAGCCCCACACTGGAAACATCCCCGGTTTCCACGCTGTGGCTGCTGCTGCTGCTGCTGGTTTTGTGGAGCTGGTTACTGAGGCTGCTGATTCTGATTCGCAGGCCGTGGGCTCCTACAGTCTTTGGCCTCGTGACCCATCTTAAGACACCTTTGACAACGACCCTTGTTACATGGGCCGTGGTGATGCCTGTTGCAGTTGTGGCACCTAGGCTGACTACCCTGATATCTCCTCTGCCTGTGACCACTAGAGGATTGCTGACTGGGACTCTGATAGTGGTCAATCTTCTGCTGCTGAGATTGTGGCTGAACAGATGCTGAACCTTTGCTGGAATCCCCATCCCATTTTCTTTTACTGTCACCAGATGTAGCAGGAGTAACTGAGGTGGTGACGTTAGCAGTAGCATTAACACGCTTGGGCAGTTTATTCTGATCCACTGCCTGATCAGTGATGCGATGAGCGAGGCGTTGGATTTCCTGGATGTTTTCGAGGTTAGCCGACGTCACGTGGCTCTGAATTTCTGGCGCCAATCCCTTGAGATACAACTCAATGCGCTTGTATGGAGGGTCCACCATAGTTGGACACAGAACGGCCAGCTCATTGGACCGTTTAGTATACGCTTCAATTTCCGATCCAACCATTTTCAAGTTATACAGCTCGTCTTCCAGCTTGTGAATATCTTCACGTGTGCAATACTCACGCTTGATGAGTTCCTTAAAATCGTTCCACGGGGTGGCGTTAGCAGCTGCCAACCCTAAGATCTGGACTTGGGCGTTCCACCAAGTCAGTGCTATCCCTTCCAAAGTACCGGTGGCAAACTTGACCTTGCGAGCCTCTGGGCACTCGCACATTTCAAAAACTGATTCTAGCTTCTCGAACCAGTGGAGTAGTCCCACTGCTCCTTCCGTGCCGCTGAAGGTGTTTGGACGACAGTCCATGAAATTCTTGAACGTGCAGACAGGCTGCTGCGCGTGTTGACCTATTGTGTACGAATAGGACGAAGTTAAATACGAGAGTTAATGTAGGATCTAAAGATCCTAGTGTGTGCCTATACTGCAGGATATACTACCTGCTTGAGCTGCTGCAACTGCCGCAGCAACTTGAGCTTGAACGAGAGCCTCTAACTGGGCTTGTGTCATGTTGATCCTTCCAGACATGATCTTCATAGTAACAAGTAGCATATGTAAGAATGGTTCGCGAGTAGGGCGATGACAGAAAAGCGTAGGCATATAGGTGTTCTCATGTAATCAAAGCATGTGTATCTAAGCGTAATGCGAGCAAAGTTCTAAACAATTCTAGCATACAGGCAATAATCATAACCTTATTACCTAAGATGTCGAGTCTTGCACGTGGAGCGAAGCGTCGTTGTGGATCGTTGGGAGCACTGTTCTGGTTATAGTCCGGTTTTAATAAAAACGTTTTCCCATATTAAAACCAAGTTCTCTATAACCAATGGCTCTGATACCAATCTGTCACACCCCCAAAATCCACCCGCGGAGTACCACCGCTTGGGAGCGTGACGTGACCAGGATCAAGCCATCAATCATATCAAACATAGCATTTAATATAAAAGTAAATAATGTAAATCATCATGACATGATTGATGTTTCAAAAACCAACATCATTTAAGTAGCGGAAGCATAGTATGTAATCTCAAAATAGTTATAAGTTCGAATAATGTTCATGATTCGTATCCCACAACGACCTGCTCCTCCCTGTGCAAGCTCCATAAAGTACCTAAGGTCCTGCAAGGCATGCAGCAAATAATCAACAAACTAGTTGAGCGAGTTCACAGAAAGTAAGTTCATAACATAATGCATAAGTATAGCTAGTGGGGGCTTCCCATACTAGTGTGTACTAAAGGTGGGGGCTTCCCATGTTC
Organism: Helianthus annuus; assembly: GCF_002127325.2. NCBI lineage: Eukaryota > Viridiplantae > Streptophyta > Magnoliopsida > Asterales > Asteraceae > Helianthus > Helianthus annuus. The sequence goes on from NC_035435.2 coordinate 65,266,290, forward strand.
ATCCTGATTAATGAGGGCTTCTCATTAACGGTACTTACTAGACTAACTTCCGACCATGTGTTCTTCTTTACCGAGAACAGGAAAACGTACAGGATCACGTAGGCTTTACGTGACGTGCCCTTCCCCGAGGACAGTGGTACGCGTGGGGGCTACGTAGGCTTTACGCAGCGTGGCCTTCCGACCTGGAAGCCAGTAGATGGTATTGGGTTACGTAGGCTTTACGTAACGTGTCCTCCCGACCCGGGAGACATATGGCAAGTATACTGGGTTACGTAGGCTTTACGTAACGTGTCCTGACTAACCTGAGGACGATGGTCTATAGTCTGGTATATGCGTAAGTACGAGTAACTCCTTTTTGCAATAACATATCCAACCCAATTCCCAACCCGGGAATCCCATGCCTTGGCTGTGTGAACTCACCTTGGTTTGCTCGGCAGATACACAAGGAATATAAGTAGCAAGTAAATGGTCAATCACGTCCTATCATGGTTATTATACGAGTCAGGTTCGTATATAGCACGTATATAGTAAGCACGTATAGTCATGGCAAACATGTACGCACGTAAGCAGATAAGACATAGCATGTGAGGATCCAATTGTCTAAGTCCAACAATACCCGACCCAATAGCATGACAGCCTAGATTCTCATTCGGTCCAAATAGTAAACGTATACCGGTCCAATAGCAAACAGTCCACAATTCAAATCGTTGGGCCCAAATGATTGGACCCGTAACAGTGAAGGCCCAAAACAGTGTATGTGCAACGGTGGTCTCGACTCGCAACGGGGTTACGAGTCGCAACGGGGATCTCGAGTCGTAACAGCTGAATACGAGTCGCAACAAGTGGTCTCGGCTCATCATGGTTTGGTTACGAGTCGCAATCTGACTCGCAACAATGATTGCGGCTTGTGCTGTTTGTGGTCTCGAGTGGGGTTCTGACTCGCAACGAGTGACACCGAGTCGCAACCGTGTGTGTAACTGGTTTCCATAATTCCTGTAACAATCTTTCCGTGATTCTAGCAAACAACTTAGGCAGTTTCACAATTTCGATCAATCAACAGTTAATTCAGATTTCATGCATATTCATAACAATTCAAGAACATCGAACCAGTAATAAATCAGTAATTATGCATATGAACCATAACTTTTAACATTCAATTAGATTAATCCTTGAAACATAACTATCCCGTAGCCTATCAATTCTAACACCCGAACCAATATGATAACCGATTACTAGATCATGCATTCAAGAACATATACGACAAACCACAACCCGAATTATAGCACATAACCATGGATAAATCAGCATCATACCATTCCGGTTTCGCGACTATCTAACCGATTAACAAGATTATCACACATCATCAACAACTATCCGAATGGACATGAAATCACGCATAAACCACATGTTATCTAACAATACAAATCACAACCACACTAACCAGATTAAGGAAGGAGAAGAGGACAATCCGAATGGAGATGTTCTTGCCGTCGGTTCCAAGCACACGAGAGAAGGAAATCGCCTAGGGTTTCTTGTGTGTGTTTGTGTTTTGCAAAAGTAGTAAATCAAGCCCCTAGTTCCGGTTTTGTGTTGCGAGTGGGGGAGTGGGCCGAGCCCAACTCGGTTACCTCATGGAGTCCGATTTCAAGTGTGGCCCAAAGGGCTTGTGTGGCCGGTTTGCTTTGTGCGATCGGTTTTAGTGTGTGGTTTGGGTTCGGCTCAATTAACATACAAATATATAACACAATACACATAACGACGTTTCATAAACCACATGATATCCAATAGTTCAAAATGTCACATAAGCACGTAACGTTACATTAAAGCAAGTCTAAAGTTCGAGTTGTCACATTAATCTTTTAACCTAATTTAAATAACATGCACACAAACTAGGTTAGTAACTTAATACAGCATTTACAATAACTCACGAGATCAAATTCTCACAACGAACGACAAAGTGCAATACTTAAACATCCATCGAATTAACGACGAACGACAAAGTACGATACTTAAACTCATCCATCGAATTAACGACGAACGACAAAGTACGATACTTAAACTCATCCATCGAATTAACGACGAACGACAAAGTATAACCCTAATGTGGGCAGCACTTAAACATCCATTGGATATATTGATCGATCGGACAATGAATCGTAATAGCGATCGAGTTATTACCCTGATTGCGGCAGCACTTCGTGAATTAGTGTGTGTTATGGACTGATTTAACTATAACTCGACGTACACAGAACTTATGAGCGTCGTTTCAACTTCCCAGATCAAGTCCCAATGTCCTCTATTTATACTAATTTTTGGGACATGCCTACCTACCTGCTTGACATGCCTACCTACCTGCTTGACATGCCTACCTACCTGCTTGATTGACATGCCTACCTACCTGCTTGACATGCCTACCTACCTGCTTGACATGCCTACCTACCTGCTTGATTGACATGCCTACCTACCTGCTTGATTGACATGCCTACCTACCTGCTTGACATGCCTACCTACCTGCTTGATTGACATGCCTACCTACCTGCTTGACATGCCTACCTACCTGCTTGATTGACATGCCTACCTACCTGCTTGATTGACATGCCTACCTACCTGCTTGACATGCCTACCTACCTGCTTGATTGACATGCCTACCTACCTGCTTGACATGCCTACCTACCTGCTTGACATGCCTACCTACTTGCTTGATTGACATGCCTACCTACCTGCTTGATTGACATGCCTACCTACTTGCTTGATTGACATGCCTACCTACTTGCTTCATTGACATGCTTGGGTGTCTTAATTAGGGTTTTCTAGTGGTTAATTTATAAATTACTATTATTCTTTTTATTTCTAGAATAATGATTTTAAATTTATGGGCATTACAACTATTACCCCCTTAAAAGAAATTTCGTCCTCGAAATTTTTCAATTAAGAATATAACCTATTGCATAAGTAACAGAAACGAAACTTTTATAGCAGAGTTACTAACTTATATAACCAGAATCTCCTAACCACACATGTGTATCTGAAATTCATAACTAAGGTCATGACTATACTTGTCAATTACCTTATATATGTGCCCTTATTGTCCTTTTATAACGTATCTTAATAAAATATCTTACCGTACGAAAAGTCAATAGAGACTTACGGATACTTAGAATGACTATTAGTACTGATATTTCCTACATAGATATGCTTAGTCATAGCTAAAATATATTCACATAAGGTAAAGCGTAAATGACCGTAAACAGAAACAAATGAACATATGTCAAAGAGCAAGATTTACCGTTACTTGACTAAAATTCTATTGCGAGAATAGATTAGGGTATAGAGAACGAATTGATTCTTTAGATTCCCCAGTTCGAGATAGGAATTCTTTTCTTTCGAATTCAAAAGTTTTGATTGCATCAGCAACTTCGGTGATATCCTTAAATTTCATGTACATGATCGACTTCCGAATTCGATCATGAACTGCCCACTTGCATTTTTCTGCCTGGACTTCTGCCGATCCGGCAACATCTCCTACAATACTAGCCAACCTTGAAAATCGAGTAATGAACTCAGAGGCTGGTTCATCACTCCCCTGTCGAATTATTGCATACTCCCTTATATAAGCTTCTTTATCAGCGGTCGAAAAATACTTGTCGTAAAAGATATTACGAAAGTCGACCCATGAAAGATTGGCGTCAAAATCATCCCCTCCTTTGACTTGCTTATATCCTTCCCACCAAGTTTATGCGTCATCTTCAAATTTGTAGGTAGCCAGTCTAACTTTGTATTGCTCCGGAACTCCAAGAACTCAGAAGATCTTTTCAACATGAGCTATCCAGTTTCTTGCTTCGACTGGATTAGTAGCGTGACTAAAGGATTTCGGCTTTTGTTTTTGGAATTTACTAATCCATATGTCTATACTATAAGTAATATTGTTCGTGGTATTCTCACGAGTTTCACCACCAGAGGTTGGATTAGTGTTAGTGCGTTATGGATGACGAGTTTGTTGAATAACGGCCTCAGCTGTTTGAGCAACGAGGTTTGGAAGCAACCCAGCAACAGCCTGGTTGATAGCATTAATTACGTTTGGATCAACTGGAGTCTCATTCGAAGAAGTGTTGTTACGTTCATGGTTAGTACGAGTATTCCTACGTGGCGGACGACGAGGAGGCATCTATAAGAATAGACATAGGAGTTAAACCAAATAAGAGATCAAGTTGAATCCTATCATAGATATCTACCCATTCCTCACAGGTCTTAATTACTATCTTCAAGTTTTCTACAGGAAAGAGCCTTTGCTCTGATACCATAGCTGTAACACCCCAACCCGGAAGGGCTGACGTGTCACAATAACGGTAACATAAACAAAAGTCATAATTCCATTTATTTATTTGATAAGGATACAACCACACGACTATTAAAATTAAGATTAATATACAAGCGAAGACATTCATCTTAATTAACTAACATCTTCAGATTTATTCCTAGGCTTTATTCTTCTCTCTTTTCCCCTCCCAAAGTAACATGTGGACCTGTATATACAAAAAGTTTACGGAATGAGCCGAATGCTCAGTACGGAATTTTAGGCTCAAATAACAAATAATGCTTTATATGAAATCTTATCCGGATAGAACTTTATGCGAAAATGATACGATGCAAGAACAAAATTTCATCATCATATCTTACGGATGTACCCATGAGCAAACTTAAAACGTGACAATACACAGGTAGCTACTCCTGCATAATTATCACATGAGATGGCGAATTGGCATACCAGTTATCCACCTCCTTATACTTAAATCCTAGGACCGATCCATATGCCTCCTAATAGCCTTATGTACCACACTTGTACTTAAGAGACGCCGTGAACTGATCTCTCCGTCACGGATGGAGCACATGATGTCGATGCCGCAACAACATGCTCGTGGGACATTCCACGAGAAGCGATACTCAGGGTATCAGAGTACAAATGGTCTTATTCACATAACTTATAAGACTTATTTTCATAACAAAACGGAACATATATTGGAACATGCGATAATGAGTATAACAACATAATACTATCGCATAACATGAAAGCTAAATTAAATGATTAGGATAGGAATCTAACGGACTGTCAAATGAATCGATAATCAAAGACGTGAGGAGTTTTTAAAAGATATAGTCATTTAGTGGTTTACAACAATTTGAATATGAAGCAATAAAGGGTGGGGTAAGGATCTGTACCTTAATAACTCCAAAGTGAAGCTACCTTGTGCTAATCATTTAGATTTATATGGGCAGAGTTTAGACTACTGATTAATCTTTTAACCTAATTTAAATAACATGCACACAAACTAGGTTAGTAACTTAATACAGCATTTACGATAACTCACGAGATCAAATTCTCACAACGAACGACAAAGTGCGATACTTAAACATCCATCGAATTAACGATGAACGACAAAGTACGATACTTAAACTCATCCATCGAATTAACGACGAACGACAAAGTACGATACTTAAACTCATCCATCGAATTAACGACGAACGACAAAGTATAACCCTAATGTGGGCAGCACTTAAACATCCATTGGATATATTGATCGATCGGACAATGAATCGTAATAGCGATCGAGTTATTACCCTGATTGCGGCAGCACTTCGTGAATTAGTGTGTGTTGTGGACTGATTTAACTATAACTCGACGTACACAGAACTTATGAGCGTCGTTTCAACTTCCCAGATCAAGTCCCAATGTCCTCTATTTATACTAATTTTTGGGACATGCCTACCTACCTGCTTGACATGCCTACCTACCTGCTTGATTGACATGCCTACCTACCTGCTTGACATGCCTACCTACCTGCTTGACATGCCTACCTACCTGCTTGATTGACATGCCTACCTACCTGCTTGATTGACATGCCTACCTACCTGCTTGATTGACATGCCTACCTACCTGCTTGACATGCCTACCTACCTGCTTGATTGACATGCCTACCTACCTGCTTGATTGACATGCCTACCTACCTGCTTGACATGCCTACCTACCTGCTTGACATGCCTACCTACCTGCTTGATTGACATGCCTACCTACCTGCTTGACATGCCTACCTACCTGCTTGATTGACATGCCTACCTACTTGCTTGATTGACATGCCTGCCTACTTGCTTGATTGACATGCTTGGGTGTCTTAATTAGGGTTTTCTAGTGGTTAATTTATAAATTACTATTATTCTTTTTATTTCTAGAATAATGATTTTAAATTTATGGGCATTACACCCGTGGTGGGCAGTAGAAGCTTCTATCACTTTGTCTTTTTTGTTGACACTTGGGCACGCCCCCGTGCTCACTGAGCACGGGGCGTGTTCAGTCTTCTGTCTTCTTGTTTTGCTTTGGGAAGATGCTGTCGGGAGGTCGGGCATGCCACGTTTGTTCCTTTTCTTGTATTTATGTTAGATTTAGCTGTATTTTGCTTCTTTTGTTCATCTGAGATCATTTAATCCTGAAAATACAAAAGGAAGACAAAAGCACACTTTTTCCAACATTAGTACTAAAAAAGGGTTAGTTTTATGCCACAATTGATGTAATTTATATGTTGCATTTTGTGCACATCACATGTTGTACGCGTTTAGAATTTTCAATAAATGGTAAATGCTTAGCTTTTGATAATTCGCAAGAATTGCATAGACCCGGTTTAGGTAACAAAGATGTAACCAAAACATGTCCAAGTCTATTTAATTTAGAAATTGTATCAAAAGAAACATGGCCAAGGCGACTGTGCCATTTATTGAAAGAAGCACGAAGGTGCGTAGCAGAAAGCGCGGCAACAAGGGACTTGTGACTTTGAGTGAGGACATAGAAGCCGTTTTCACATATGCCTCTAGCTAGAACTTCCGATGTTTTTCGGTCCTGCATATGAAAATAATCATTAGAAAACAAAACATCAACCGACGAGTCCTTTGTTAATCTACTAATGGAAAGTAGATTTTTTGTGAGGTTTGGAACAACTAGCACATTTTTTAATGAAATGGAATTATTTAAATTAGTTTTCCCAATGTGGGTTACGGGTAATGATTCCCCGTTACCAAATGTGACACGATTGTTTTTTGTTTGAGGTTGTGAATGAGTTAGACCAAAAGTAGTAGGAAGCATATGTGTGGTAGCACCTGAATCGGCGGTCCAATCCGAAGTATCCGTTGCGACGTTGCATTGAGCAAGGAAGGCATCGACTAGATTAGCATCGAGAGATTTTTTAGCAAAAAAAAACCAAGATTTGGACAAGTAGTGGCGTAGTGCCCCTGTTTTCGGCATAACTGACATAAGGGTGGTCGTTTGGTGTATGAACCTGCGCGACCACGATTATTGTTTGAGTGTGCCGTCCTCTTCCAAGGGATGAGCCGCTACGATATTTGGTTTGATTCACGTAGAAAGCGGCTTGGGGAGGTTGAGACCCGTGGAGTTTTTGGAGAAACATTTCTTGGTTTTCGGCAATAGCTAAGAGGTCACGAAAAGAAGGTGCGGGATGAATGGTTCGTTGAGATGTGGAGAAGTTTTCAAAGGACGCGCCTAGTCCACAAAGGAACCAATGACGCTTATCCTCATCACTTACGAGATGCCCAATAGCGGCTAGTTGGTCGGATAGGGACTTGAATTTTCGACCAAATTCGGACACGGAGGAGTCTCCTTTTTGAAGGGTTCGAAGAGTATCCTTTAGATTGTGAATACGTTCGATCGAACAATGGCTATAGGCATTGGCTAGAGCTTTCCAAACGTGAATCAAACCAAATATCGTAGTTTAGCTTAATGTTGATGAGATGGCTAAGGGAATGGAGAGGGATGGAGGAGAGATCGGAGGTATTGTTGGTTGTCATTTGGAGCAAACGGTTGGCAGAAGAGAAAAAAAAAAGAAGCAGGAAGAAAAAGGAGAGAAGGTCAGCGAATTCAAAGAAGAAAAAGGATTTGATCTTGGCTGGCTGATACCATGTGATAATGGTAAAACCTTGTTGATTACTATTGAACATTGTACATGGTTATATATAGAAAGATGTTACAACATAGATGGAGAGAATATCTCTCTTTACTAAAATTATACAAATCACAATAAATGAAAATGAAGGAGGCAATTGACTAGGAGGGAATCAAGGAGAAAGATGATTCTAAGGCTTGTGTTATGGGATATGTTGACAGAAAACAACACATGTCACTTTTTTCTTCGATCAATTGCTATGTTATCGAGAAAGAGTTAATATTAGAACATTTATATTGTAGCCTCTGTTCTTTATAATATAGAGAAAAAAAGAGTAAACAATAAAAACATCATCATATTGGAATCTTCGTAATAGAGAAAAATATATAGAAAGTAAAGTACACCTCTATATTTAGAGATTTATATTCAAACCTCTATATTTTTATTGTAAGTGTTTAGGAAAGAGAAAAAATAATAAAATAAGTGTTTGTAAGTAAGAAATAGATAGAGATAAAGAGTTGGATGTAGGATGTTTCTGAAAAATTAATAAAATTTAGAGAAAAAATTGTTTTCATATAGATGGAGATGGAGGCTCTAATGCGTATCCGCTTATTGGCTCCTCAAAACAAGAAGACCAACATGAGAGGATATTAAACTTTTAAAAAAATTCATGCTTAATGTTTGATATATTAAATAAGTTCTATAATGTTTAGAGTTAATTACACAAATAGTTCTTGTTGTTTAGCAGGAATACTAGGATTTAATACTAACTTTTTAGTAACAAGTTTGGCGCTTGTGATTCCAATGTTGTAACGAGTTTAGGTTAGGCTGAATTTTCTTAAATTTTCTATTAAGTTTGAATAAAATAATAAAAATACCCTTAGGGGACCATTTATGTAATACAATATTCTTTCGTGAAACTCTAACACCGTCACCACTCCCTTCACTTCTACACCGAGTCATCACCAGCCGCTGTTACTTACACCACTCCATTTACTTCTACACCGAGCCATCACCAGCCGTTGTTACTTACCTCTCCATACCACCAACCCACTTTCACCATTGCCCTCTACACTGAAGCATAAAACACCAGCACATGTTCGCCAACGACAACCACTATGTCGTCGAGCACCACTATCAAATACTCTCTAGTCCTGTTAGCCATCTACGCACATCACCCACTTCTACTACCTTGTCTTCGTCTAATCGTATTGGAGCACCATCACTCCTCAGAGGAAACCAATCACCATGGCTCACCCCCACCCTTTTCTGATCGAATTGCCCGACGAAACCATGGATTTGGTTGAAATTCAAAAATAAATTAACCGTCCCAGGTATGTAAATGCTCGATTTATACCTTAATGGATTATCTTGACTAGAGACCCAGATTATATGTGCACTTGATGATAAATTGTGATTCAAAAATGTTTTTAAGATACGGTTTTGGGAAACGATAAAGAAACCATTTTTCTTGAAAGGCTTTTTTTGTTAAAGAAGCACAAATTTAGGGTGGTTACGATGGTGATGAGGTGTTGGTAGTCGGCGAGGGTGTTGGCCGGGAAAACAGGAGAGGAAGTGGTGGTGGTATGGTAGTGAGTGGTGATGGCTGCTGGTGGTGGTGATTGATGTAGGATCGAGTTGTGACCCAAACGAGTTGTTCAGAGGAGTTTTAATCTATTTCAAAGGCGGAAATAGAGAGATAGACTTCGAAACAGCTTGCAAATCACTTTAAACAACTTTCTGATTGATATAACAGCAAATACGATCACAGGACAAATCGGCAGCACCTCGGTATCCAAATCAAGAACTGTTACATATGATTTCGCTTGAGAACCTATATATATAGTTGAGATTCCGCTTGAACATGCTTCAAGCGAAATAAGAATTGTTGTGATTCCGCTTGAAACTGCAAATTGTCATTTCAAGCGAAATCAACTCCTTCAAGCGAAATCACCTTTAATTCATTTTTCTCGAACAACGTGCCCTGATCTAACAATCTAGTACAAGACTTGATACAAGACGAAGTCGACAGATGCATGCACCAACAGACTCACCCTCAGATGTTGACGAGTCTTCAGTGTCGAGTCTTCTCATCTTCAATCTTTATCAGTCTTTGGGCTTCCAGAACTTCTTCTCTTCCAGGATCTTGACCTGGCTCTTCCCCATTCAGCTTTATCAACTCATCTTAATACCAACAACTAATCTCACTCTCGGATATCTTTAGACTCCCCCTTTTGATGTGCTGGAATTCCTTAAGTTCATCAGCATCATCAGCTCCAGAATCATAACCTGGCACACATTCTCCTCAGGAATAGGAAACTGGTTTCCTGCACATTCTCTACCACACAATAAATTCCAAAAATTTTAACAATCTAATATTAAAATGTAAACATCAACTCAGACTTCTCTTTTTCAAAACAACCAGAATATCTGTGACCACTTACAGAAGAATATTCAAACATTTTTAGATTTAACAGACTCCCCCTCAAAATGATCATCATGTTCAGCATTTGGAATTTTGAAAATCAGCTTTTCAACATCAATTGTCGAAAATCTTTTAGGATTTTTGAGTTTAAATGAAATGCAGTAAAGAAATATTTACAGACAATATTTTTGTGAGTTTGTGTAAGAGGATCATATCAGTTTATAAAACAAATCACCAACACCGTTAAGCTTCATTTCATTTTAAGATCTAAACAATTCACTTAGATTGTCAGTATACTGGTCCATTTAAATTTTCACACAAAGTTCAACTGTTTCGAGATAAAAGATTAATGTCTTAAGCACTTAAACTTATCCGCGTGTCCCACTACTTGAATATACTCCCGTATCCAGATCCCAATATTCAGTCTTACAGGTGAGTATACCTAGATGATATCTGTAAGGGGTTAGGTGCGAAACCGTGAGAGCTCAGGTCAGAACTTCCGTTCAGCAAAGAGATGACGGTTCGACTTTTGGTGTGTCCCCTTTAGAGGATCTTTTCTTCAACAGCACATGATTAGCATTTTTCAATGTTTCATCAATTTTATGCTGAGGGCGACGCTATATTTCAAGCATTTGCAGAAAGTATTATACGGGGACTAGGCCATTGCTTCCGCAAAATCAGAAGTCCCGGTATAATACCCCAGATATCATTGAGTATAAAGACCTAGTATCTCAGAAAGAGTGACCTTTCAAACAAGATTTCGGGGGTTACCCATATATCCAAGAAATGTTACCCATGATATAAGCAAGTTTGAAATTTAGATTTATATCTCGTCACAATCTACTAAATGTGCAAAAATCTACTGGCATATCTGTAGTGAGATTGTTTATCACATTTATACTTTCCATTTCTTTAGCATGTTGTGATAGTCCACTGATGTACTATCATTTCCTCTTTTTCACAACAAAACTCGTTTTTGATTTTTATCATGTTTTTGCCTTTTTTTAAATTTTCTAATGTTTTTGGATTTTCTAAAATTTTTTTTACTCCCCCTAAAATGCAAACACATTTAAAGAAATTTGAAAACAAACTGTACAAGAAAAATGACAACCGATATCGAATCACTTCAAATCCCCATCCACTTGGCATAAACAATCAGAACTCCCCCTTTCAACAAACTATTTTCCCCATTAAGATTTCAAAACACTCAAGTTTGTTTTAATCAAAATGGTTTTTCCGGAAAATAAGTTTTGCTTTAACCATTTGTAGGTTCGGGGTAAACTCATCACATTGTCCATTTTTAACCACATGTATGAAGATTACATCAAGTTCAAGTTAATGACCTTGACGAATCACTTGTAAAAAATTACCATCTGTACCACTTGTAAGAAAATCAGGTACAACTTAATGTCCCTGATTTACCACTTGTAGGAATACCACATCTACATAAAAACATTTTACCAATAAAGATGCCGATTCCTGCTTCACACTTACCAACCTGGAAGCTCCGGCAAGTCACAACCTGTAAAATTTATCAATTTTAAACTTCATTCACAAAACAAACTTTATCTAGAATGATGCCGATTCCTGCTCCGTGATTACAAACTTGGGAGCTCCGGCAAGTACTCAACCTGTAAAAAATTCAACAATTTTTTAAAATCTTTCACAAAAACTATTTTAACAAGAATAATGCCGATTCCTTCTCCACGATTACAAACTTGGGAGCTCCGGCAAGTCAGATTTTTAAGGGAAAAGAATTTCCACCCAAGTCTGACCAACCTTGGGTGATTTTAACTCTGATTCAGTTGGGTTATAAGTTGCTTTCTTTGTTGCATAAAAATCTTTAACCCCTTTGGCCTTTCCCTCGACCATTTTCTCAAAAGTCTTTTTCACACTTCCATTGAATGCTTTCTCAACATCAAATTCTTTCTTCTCAGAATAGAATTGATTCGAGATCTCAACCTTACCAACTTTTTGCTTAAATATTTCATCCTTCAATGATGGAAAATTATCATCATTCACTGAAGGTACTGATTTCTCTTCTTTAACCTCAACTTGTGGCTCTTCTGGCTTTGTGGAACCAGAATCATTGCCAGTTTTCTCATCAAACTTCTTAACAACCCACATTTGGTTGTCCTTGGCTCTCTTTTTGTAAAAATTTTTCTTTGAACATTCACCAACTTCATAAGTTGAATTTTCAAAAATTTTGAACTTTTCAGTTGGTGGTTCAACATCAACAACTTTTTCTTTAAGTTTTTCAAAGACTCTCTGCTTTGTCTTAGTAGCTTGAGAACAGTTCCATGCAATGTGACCAACTTCATTGCACTTGTAACAGGTTCTAGTCTCCTTTTGATGAAAAACTCCAGTTCCTTTCCTCTCAGCAAGAAACTCCTGGTTTGATTGTCTCCAGAAAGGTTTCTTCTGTTCTTCTTCAGCACTTCCTCCTGAAACAAATTTTGTGTTTGTTTTAGAAATTTTCTCATTTTTATAATTTTCAGGTGGAATAAAACCAAGACCTTTCTTTTTGAAATTACCATTATGGTTTGGTTTCTTTTGAAAACCCGAACCAGAATTGTAACCCTTTTTCTTGTTTAATCGCAGTTGAATTCTTGAAGTGTAATTTTTAGGTTTTCCAGTAAGATTTAAATCTTTTATTTCAGAAATATTGATTTCTGTCATTTTGAAAACCTTTTTGATCATTTCAAATCTAACACTTCTTATTGGAAACTCTTTGTCAGAATATAATTTGTCAGAATCATTCAAAGTATATGCTACTTCGAATGTTTCATCATTCAAATTCGATTTTGATAACAAAAACTCTTTACTGTATGCCCGTTTAACCGACGGTTTTGGACTGTTGACTGACGAACTTGAACCTCCAGACTCAGACTCCTTATCTGTATCCAACACCTGATTGACCACCTCTTTTATTAACTCAGACTCATGATCAGTGTTAGACGATGTGAAAGTGGCGTCAATGTTTTCTGGTAATTCATCGGTTATATCAGACTTCAGTTTTATATTGACTGCCTTTTGAACTTGCTCCTCATTTGGTTTTCTGGGAGAATAACCTTCCTAGATCGGAGGCGGACACTTGTTATAGCTAACACTCGGTTTCTTACCAGTATCCTTCTTCTTTGGCTTCTTATCCTGAAATGCTTCAAAACCTCCAACAGTTGGATAAATTCGATCAATAAGATAATCATAACTAGAATAACTCTGTAATAAGCGTCTGATTCTCTCATTCTCAATTTTCTCAGTTTCCAACTCTTGTTTCAGTTTGGCACATTCCTCAATGTAATAGTTTATAGCTTTTTGTTTCGTCATCATTGTAGCATTCATCATTGTCAAAGCGTCTTCTCTCTCAGAATTTGTCTTTTGAAGACCAGTTACTGTTCTATTTAATACATCATAAGATTCCTTCACGTAATTGAGATTGAACAGTAATTGTTCCTTCATCTTCTCAAACTCAGCCAACTTTTCATCTTTAGCTGCAAATTCCTTGCAAGATTCTAGACACTTTGAGCAAGGCTTGATTACTTCCACAATCTTTTCTACTTCACTGATTTTCTCAGCTTCAATCACCTTCTCAGTTTCAACAATCTCCTTAGCAACAATTTTAACTTCTTCATTTTCAGCAATCTCATCTTTTTGAGCAACACTTTCAGACTTCATTTGCTTTTGTTCTTTTGCTGCTCGTCTCTCCTTCAGCTTCTCCAAACGATCTGCAAAATAAAAATGAAAACTTTCAAGAGATAGATGAGTTTTTGAAACATTAATATGTCTTTCTTCTTCATCATCATCACTGTCATCAGTTGGTGATAGATCAAACTCAATTGACTTGTCAGAACTATCATCTGAAGAACTAGAATCAGATGGTGTTTGATCAAAAAACAGTTGCTCTTTCTGAACTTTCATCTGAATTCTGTAAGCTTTCATCTGATGAAATAGACTTTTCTTCTTCATCCTTAACACTAACACCAATAGCTTTCATCCACTCGGTAAATATATCTGGTTCTTTCACAATTTTAGCAATGAAAGCTTTAAACTCTCCTTTTTCATCAACATACATATCCCAGCTAAAACCTTCTGGTAACCTTTCATCATCCTGATTGATTAAGCATGCTTTGCTGTTGGATGAAATGTATTTATCCCAGCTAAAATTTTCTTGATTCACTAAACATGCTCTCTTTGAAGAATCCTCTATCACTTTTCTACCATGAGCCACTTGTGGTTCTTGTTGTTGTTGTTGACCAACTTTTTGATATATGGCTTTCCGGTAGTAGTCATCTTTTCCAAACGGATTCTTTGCTTCATTTGCTTCTCTATTGTTGCATTCCCTCTTGAAATAACCTTTCTCCCTGCATCAAAAACAAGTAACTTTAGATTTATCAAAACCTAAAGTAGAAACATGTGCATCAAGAAAATCATTTCTTCCAGTAATCATCTTGAACTTTTCAGCTCTTCTCAAGATACTAGCTAAACACCATTTGATGTCCATGAGCTCCATCTCTTCAGCATCCATCCGATCGTAATCCTCTTTTGTCAGCATAGAATTTCCGATACTCCCTGCAACCAAACCTTCATAGGATTGTAGCACAGTTGCAAGTAAAGACATGTGATCTTTTGCAATTTCTTCAGAGAAACTTTGACCCTCTGAGAGATTCAAAGCAATGTTGCACTGTATCACACAACCACCACCTTTTGTACTTTGAGAATGGAAACTTGTTGATGAACTCTTGGGATTAACACTCGGATATGAAGAAAATCCACTGCTGTTGTTTGAACCTTGATCAACATTTTCTGATGAATTTCCAGCACTAAACGCAGTTTGAATCTTCGGACTTCTTTCAACCTCTTGAACATTGCCTTTGTAATACATTTTCACATCTTGTTGACCACTCGGATTACTCATCCTCGCAATCTTTTGCTGTTCCAGATCTTGACCCTCAATCTTCTCAATGAACTGAGAAATCGTCAATCCATCATATACTCCAGTGTTTTTTAAGATCATCAAGTAAGTACCCCACTCCTTTTGAGGTAAAGCGTCAGCTAACTTGTCGACCCATTCTTCTCGATCTTTGGTTATGCTTAACATTGACATGGATCGCACTAAATGGCAATATCTTTCAATTAATTTTTTTGTATCTTCCCCGGGCAAACTGGTGAAGAGATCAAATTCTTTCTTAAGTAATGCATTTTTACTTTTAATCATCTTTTGACTTCCCTCAAACTTGATTTTAAAAGCATCCCAAATTGATTTTGAGGTCTTGTCATGTTGAAGCAACACAAAGATGTCTTCTTTAATAGCTTGCTGAAGTAGACTGATCATCATCTTTTCAACTTTGTACATGTCTCGTTCTTTGTCATTGAATTCCGAGATTTCTTTTTCAACTTGCAGATCCGTACGTGGTAGAACATACTTCTTCAAAATACATTCCCATAATCTCAGATGGTTAGCTTGAACCCAGTTTTCAAACCTATCTTTCCATCCGTAATACTCCTCAATGCTCATTAGCTTCGGGGGTTTTTTGCATTGTTCCAGTCTCATTTTCCAAATTCATGTTTTGAGCAATGGAAGCCGGAGTAGTCGGGGATGTGGCGATGCATTATAAAATTCTTCACTCATGATTCGATAACACGTTTTTCAAAAACAGCACTTTTCAAGCGAAATTACTATTCAAGCAGAATAGCAAATTCGAGCGAAATCACCAACTTGCAGTTTCAAGCGAAATAACCAATTTCAAGTGGAATACCCACTCAAACGGAATCACTCAAGCGAAATTACAAATTCAAGCGAAATCACCGGCAACAAACGGAATCAGACTGAAGCCAAATCACTGATTTCGCTTGAAAATCTCAAGCGGAATAACAACTGTGAAGCGGAATCAGCCAAGCGAAATCTCAATCTCAAGCGGAATCAAAGATGTTTGTTCAAGCGGAATCAGAACTTTGGTCCATTTTAGTCATTTTTAATCCGAATTTTGTTCTGAAACTCTCAAGGGTTTCTTAAAACACAGTTTTACACGATATGTGAGAAAATTAGCCGATTTTAATCGTAAAAACTTGTTGATTTTGAAAAGAAGGTGTAGAAAAACATAAATTTTGAGCTGAATCGGAAAGAACTCCTCCTCCTGAGCTCTGATACCGCTTGTAGGATCGAGTTGTGACCCAAATGAGTCGTTCAGAGGAGTTTTAATCTATTTCAAAGGCGGAAACAGAGAGATAGACTTCGAAACAGCTTGCAAATCACTTTAAACAACTTTCTGATTGATATAATAGCAAATACAATCACAGGACAAACCGGCAGCACCTCGGTATCCAAATCAAGAACTGTTACATATGATTTCGCTTGAGAACATATATATAGAGTTGAGATTCCGCTTGAACATGCTTCAAGCGAAATAAGAATTGTTGTGATTCCGCTTGAAACTGCAAATTGTCATTTCAAGCGAAATCAACTCCTTCAAGCGAAATCAACTCCTTCAAGCGAAATCACCTTTAATTCAATTTTCTCAAACAACGTGCCCTGATCTAACAATCTAGTACAAGACTTGATACAAGACAAAGTCGATAGATGCATGCACCAACAATTGATGACGATTGGTGGTGGTGGTGAGAGACGGTAGGTTTTCAAAGTTTCTGTTGATCCCAGATACTAATGCTCTTTAACGAAATTTGGCAGTTGATTTCAACAAGTATGAAAAAAATTGCGGAAATGGAAATCAAACTTTCATGAACACAACTACAAAATTTTAAAGTTTATATCACTTTGAAAAACAATGTTTATACGGTGATTGTGTGGTTATTGGCTAGTATAAACGAATACTTTAAGAATTCTGTAACGAAGGGTAATGGAGTTTTTGTTGTATGTAATTGTTAGGATCTGAGTTTGGTTTTGATTGTGTTTTATGTTTGAACAAAGATGAAGATGAATGAGTTGTGCAGCGGAATTTAGATGGAAGCAAACTTTTCACAATCAAACAGGAGAAATGCTTTTAACATACAAGTTTAACATTGAACCGAATGATCGAATTTATTTTCAAACAACGATTACAATTTTGCAAGTATGCAACAAACTCCCCCTCAGCCTGAGCTCACAGTATTTGTTCATGCAGGAAGAAGATAGTGAAAGAGCTAATAGAACAGTACAGAGCACTGTTCTATTTATAGGCACGAGCAAACCACTGAAGCATCTAAGCTGACGTCACCATGAAAGTGACATCTAACCTCCTAACAAACTCTAACCTCTGATCTATACAACCTCTCTTGTGCTAACTACTGATATTACAATTCATTACATAAAGTAAACAAAACTACTGCTGCATCCTTCCACTACTGTGAACCCAGCAGTACTTGTCATGATCAGCAGTGCTTGACTCAAGGCAGTAGATTGGGCAGCAGGGCTTTAGTTCTTCATCAGTCTTTGACTTGATTAGCAGTTGTAGGTCAGCAGTTTGTATGATCAGTAGATAGGAGGTCAGCAGATATTGAAACCACTTTCAAGGGGAGAGACTTGTATGCATAACATCTGCTTATTCTGGATCCAACTGCTCTGATCTAGTTTTGGCTTTAATTTTCTGTTCCTTTGGTAGGGTTCAATCCCAACAATCTCCCCCTGGAACAGATAATGCCAAAACTCTTCATTATTGGTAGATCTTTATTGCCTCATCAACAATTCCCTTATTTGCCCTTTGAGTTGTAACTCAAAAGTTAAGTCATCTGTGTCATCATCATCCCTGCTAAGTGGAAGATCAAGGAGATCCTACAAATCTTCAAGACTCAGGCCAAGAGCTTGTTCCCTTGTTAATTTCTTCACTTCTCCACTAGACTTGAACACTGTCAGTACGTGGGTCTGTTTATCTGTTTTCCACTTTAGTACTTTTGAGCCTGGTGGGTTTCTTAGGAGATTTTTATTAGATGAGGTGTTTGGTGATGCAGGCCTATTCATGACTATCTGAGCAGTACTTGCAGATTGTTCCAATCCAAGATCTTCTTTAATCATTATCTTAATGCCCTCTTTTACAAGGTCATCACCAGCCATTAAATCTTGGATTGTTTCAGCACCCAGCTGGTTTTGATTCCTTCTTTTGTAGATGGCAGCACCAGCTGGAGCAGTGGTTCTTTTGACATGCAGCTTTGGTGGCCTTGTTGAGACCTCTGCTTTGGAATAGTCAAGTTTCTGTGGAACATTTGGATCCTTCTTTCTAAGTTCCTCCAACCTTTTGTAGGTGGCCCTGACCCTGTCTTCTCTCCACTTTGACACAGAATTCTTTGACCCATAGTCAGCTGCTACCAGCTCCTCTTTCATTCTCTTCAACTCTAAAGCTTTGTCAGCAATATTCTTTTTGAATTTTTCAGGAGGAGTATGCTTAACCTTATTCTTGATCATTTCTTGAATCCTGGCTGCCTCACTTTCAAGCTCAGGAATGGTCCAGTCTTTGTACATGTGTTTCTCCCCCTTGTACTTCTTGGTAGCCATGATGCTTTCAATGTAGTCTTTTCTCATAGTTTCATCTGCTCTCTGAGATTTGTTGACACACATTTTTTGCAAATTGCTCTAGGGATCTGACTTGTGTAAGCAAGTATTGATAGTTCTGCTGAATTTCTCTATCAGATTTCCCTTGTGTATTTCTTTTTGAGATATCCTCTGCTTGCTTAGCCTTGATTTCCAAATATTCATCAATATTGTTAGGCCTGGGATATCCTTCAACTGATGGCAAACTCCTTTTAGCAGGGTCATCCTCATAATAGAAAGATTTGATTTCATCTCTAACTGCTATGAGTTCCAGAGGAAATTGAATACCTGCAGGAGGTAATGGCTTTTGGATTTGAACTGAAGAGAGAGTAATGGGTTTTGGAATTGTGAAAAGTGATAGAGGTTTTGAAGATGTTGGTGGTGGTGAGAAGTCATCATCTTTCAAGATTAGCCTTCTCCTTTTTGGTTGAGGAGAGACTGATGATGTTTTGGGTGGATCAGTGGTGGTGGTTTGAGTGACAGTGGTTTATGATTGACTAACAGTTGTTGAAAGAACTGGTGTTTCAACCACTGTTATCATTACAACAGATGTTGTAACATCTGATGTCTTCTGCTTTTTGGCAGGCGGAGATGGTGGTGATGTTGTTTTTGGTGGTGATGGTGGTGGTGGTAAGGCAGTGGTAGTGGTGTGTGTTGAAGTGATAGCAGATGTTGATACAACAGGAGTTACAACAACTGTTTGGGTGGAGGTTTGATGTTGGGGGCTTTTGGACGGTGGTTTTGGAGTATGCTTTGTGAGTCTGGATGGTGTGGACTTGGGTTCCCTTACTTTTCTAGTAGGATTTCTTTTTGGCACAGGATTTTGAACATCCTTTAGCCCAGAACAACCCTGCGCATTCAGCTGCATGTAAGCTCTTTTCTCCTCATTCCACCTTGACATATCCTTTGCCGCTTTGTCCCTTTTTACACTTGCTACAGCTTTATCAAGTGCATTTTGGGTAACATCAACCTTTTTACTACCATTTGGCAAGGGAATGTTTCTGGTCATAGCATCCTTTTCAGGTTCAACATACAACCTATCATCTATACCCTTCTTTTTCCACTCCTGAATTTTCTCCCCCTTTTTGGCATTATCTGGGGGCATTTGATCAATAAATAGAACAGTTGGAGGAGCAGTGCCAGTGGTTTTCAACATATGGGCCTTGAGTGCCTTAATATCTGCTTGTGTGTTCTTGAACCTTGACTCCATGGTGTTTCTCAGCTTTTGTACATGTATCTCATGTTGCTGATCAGCCATTTGTTTTTGTTGTTGGAGAAAAGGTTGAAAGAGGTTCCATAGCTCATTTGTAGCAGGTGCTTGTGGTGGAGCAGGTGCTTGAGGTGGAACAACAGTGGATTGCACCTTTTGTACTATCAACAACTGATGCAACATTTCTTTGATTTCTGCAACAGAAGTATCTAGTTTTTCGACTCTGGCCGTCAATTCCTGGTACTTTAAACCATCACCTAATTTAATTGGATCATCTGATTTCCCACTAGCAGTGGTTTTATCAGTGGTTGAGGTAGGGAGTATACTCCAAACATTAACCACTGATGCCCCTTATTCTTGGTACTGGGGTCTTCTTCCTTCAACACTTGACAACCTTTTGATATTGCCAGTGGTCAAAACAAATCCACTAGTGGATGTCAGCGGTGCTATGGAAGGAATTGCCTCCAAGGAAGTCTTATTGATGTAACCACTGTCCAAGTGTAAACCAGTGGGTTCAACACTTGTAGTGGCTGCTTCACTTGGATTACCACCAAGAGTTACTTGTAACTCAAGAGGTGTAACCTCCTCCGGTTGTGTTGGTGGGTTAGCAAGGATTGATACATCAGGCCCAGTCATTTGTTGTGGCATATTCTCATGAACAGGTGATTGAGAAGGACTGGTTTGTGCCTGGTTCAAATCAATTGCATCCAACAAAATCTTTGTATTTTGTGGAATTGTGGATGTGAGGGTAGGTGTAGAAAGAGAATTTGCCCCGGGCATTGGGCTGTGGATGATAGAAGCAAGTGGTTCCAGAGCATCATATTGTTGTGTCCCTATTTGTACAACCTGTTCTTTTTGAGAAGAAGTAGGAGGAGTTTCAGCCATGGTTTGAGATATTTCTACCAACTGCTGTGAGGAAGTAGCAGCAGTGGTTTCCTGTGACTTTTATGCTTTCACTAGCAGTTGCTCTGGTATCTCATCCTCCAAAGTTGCCTTTTTGGTAGGTTTGAGGGGTTTTTTAATTTCCTTTTGTTTTGGTTTTTTGGGAATTATAGGTGAGGGTTTCAAAGCAGTTGTTCTGCCACTTTGATCACCTTGAGCAGTGGGCTCAGCAGCAGATACCTAAGGAACAGTGGTAGCTGCTAAATTCTGCTCAAGCACCTCTGCTTGTGTTTTGCAAGGTGTTGACATTCTAGTAAAAGTTTCAGCAGTTAAGTTGTGCATTTGAAGATAGTCACCTTGGTTTATTGCAAAAATATCATCACTGAATTTCTTTTCAAAGTAGTAGCTTAGAAATCTTGGAAACAGTAAGAATGATTTTGTTTCAACATTTTTAACCAGATCATTAAAGATTTCCTGGGAATAATTAAAATCTTCTTCTTAAAGAATAGCATATCGCAGATTTTGAATCTTTAATGGTATTTCATTAAGAGCAGTGGTTTTATTTGAAACACACATTAGGAGGGTATGAAATAAAAATCTTGTTGCAGGAGGGAAGAAACCTTTTTGTAAGGTATCCGTCTTCTTCATTGTGTCTGCATACCCTCTTTCAATGAAGTCAATTTTTAACTCATTTTTTGGGAGAGAATTTTTACCTTCTTGATCATTGAGTTCAAAGACTTCCGAGATGGATTGTGGTGTGATTTTGACAGCTTTACCCTTTAGAGAAGAGTTAATGGTAGTGACAGTCTCACCTTGTTTTTCAAGGGTTGCATTTCTCCAAAACTCTCTTTGGGTCATCAAATAAATTGGTGCATCTGCTGTTAACAAAGTTTTGTACTTTGATGCAGAGATGGTATCAATGATGGAGTCGAAAGCCTCGGTGGTGCCGGGTTTTGTGAGAAGACCCAGAAGATTGTGAGATGTCTTATGTGGGATTTCGATGGGTTTAGCCTTTTGAGAGGCTTCTTTGGAAGATGATTTTGAAGTGGATTTTGCGGAGGGCTTCGATTTAGTCATTTTGAAGAAGACAATCGAAGAAGGCTGTGAAGGAATTTGAGAGAATGAAATGAAAACTGCTTTGAGAAGAGAATTTATATGAATTCAATTAGACAATAAAACCCTGTTTGGGGGTTTTTAAAGGGGGTTTTATGGAGAAAAAGTGAATGCTGACGTGGCAGCGGTTACAAAAGGTCTGACCACTATGTACTGTTCATGTGCCATCCCTGATGAAGCGAAGGACAGTACTTTTATGAAAACTACTGATGAAGGCAGTGGTTGCAACGGTAATGAGGACAGTGGATGATTTTTACTATTAGTGGATAGCACATCAGTGGATACAACATTGATTTTGAACAACAGTGCTTATCAAAGGAGTAGGGGAACAGGGGATGACTTTTAGCAGTGGACAGACTTTTGAAGTAGAATAGACTTTTGAACTCATCAGTGGTTATGGCAGACTTTTAAGGATTTAATGAAAAATTCATTATTAGCTATTTTTAAGGATGGGTTTTTGATTTTCTGAAAACATTTTAATGCTTTTATTCATAGAAAAACAGGATTTTGCCTGTTATTCCATGTTTAGCATGCCAATCCTAGAGATCAAGCTTTCAAAGGTGGATGTGTCTAATGCTTTGGTCAGCACATCTGCCAGCTGATCCTTAGTTGGAACATGATGCAAAGAAATCAAACCTTTTTCATAGCAATCCCTCACAAAGTGATGTCTGATGTCGATGTGTTTGGTGGTTGAATGAGAAACTGGATTTTTGATGATATTTTCTGCTGACTGGCTGTCCAACATGAGTGGTGTTTTCAAGGCAGTGATACCAAAATCCAGCAACTGATTTTGAAGCCAGAGCAGTTGAGCTGTACAGCTTGCAGCAGCTATATATTCTGCCTCAGCAGTGGATGTGGAAACAACTGCTTGCTTTTTGCTTTGCCAAGACACTAAGCAATTGCCTAGGAATTGGCACCCTCCTGAAGTGGACTTCCTTGTCTTGTCACATCCAGCAAAGTCACTATCTGAGAAACCTGAAAGCTCAATTTTACCATCAGCTAGATACCAGATACCAAGTGTGGGAGCACCTTTTAGGTATCCGAATATCCTTTTTACAGCAATAAGGTTTGACTTTCTAGGGGCTGATTGGGATCTTGCACAGACACATGTTGCAAACATGATATCTGGCCTAGATGCAGTTAGGTATAATAAAGACCCAATCATGCTTCTATATAAGGTCTGATCAACCAAGTCATCCTTTTCATCAGACATGAGTAATTTATTAGTTGCAATGGGTGTACTGCATGGCTTACAATCATCCATGTCAAATTTTTTTAAAAGTTCTTGGCATATTTGCCTTGATGGATGAAAGTGCCATTTTGCAGCTGCCTTACTTGGAGACCAAGAAAGCACTGGAGTTCTCCCATTGCACTCATTTCAATCTCAGCTGTCATGAGTTGCCTGAACTCTTCACACATTTTATTACCTGTGCTTCCAAAAATGATGTCATCCACATAAATTTGGACAATTATCAAATCCTTTCCTCTCCATTTTAAAAACAATGTTTTATCTATTCTTCCTCTTGTGAACCCAATGGAAAGTAGAAAGGTGGACAGAGTTTCATACCAGGCTCTTGGTGCTTGTTTCAGGCCATACAAAGCTTTATTTAGCTTGTAGACATGATCTAGATTAAATGGATCCTCAAAACCTGGAGGTTGACAAACATATACCTCTTCTTGAATCTCACCATAGAGGAATGCACATTTAATATCCATTTGGTACACCTTGATGTTGTGGTTGACAGTAAAGGCCAGAAATAGTCTGATTGCTTCAAGTCTTGCAACAGGGGCAAAAGTTTCATCATAGTCAATGCCCTCTTCTTGTCTGAAACCTTGAACCACAAGCCTGGCTTTATTCTTGACAACAATACCCCTTTCATCGGTTTTATTTTTGAAAACCCATTTTGTGCCAATAGGACTTACACCCTCTGGCAATGGAACAAGCTCCCATACTTGTTGTCTTCTAAACTGTTGGAGCTCCTCTTGCATGGCTTCTACCCAGTTGTTGTCTTTCAGTGCCTCTTGGTACTTGACTGGCTGATGGAGTGATAGAAAACCAGCAAAAAGACAAATGTTTTGGGATTGACTTCTTGTGAGCACCCCTTCATTGATGTTGCCAATAATTTGATCTGGTGGATGAGATTTCAAGAAGATGAGCTCTCCTTGGTATGGAACAATGGCATTGACTGGTGAGGGCTACAGATGTGTATCATCTGAGCCAACCACTGCTGGTGACTTTGATGACCCAGCAGTGGCTTCAAAAGGTGGTGGCATAGGGGGTAAAGGTGTGGACACATGCTGACTTTGATCCACTGTTTGAGGACTTTTATCAACAGTGCTTGATGATGTGGAAGCAGTGGTTAAGGGGCTACATTGGTCAACAACTGTTGAGGTAGCAGTGGTTGAGCTTTGACAGCTGTTTTGGACATCTGTTGCTCTTCCCATTGTGGCAGACTTTTGTTGAGGAGTGATGATCTCATACCCATAGTCTGGTGATGAATTCTCTGATGGACCTGCACTGTTAGTCTTGTCAGCAGTATTTTCAAAGGTGAACTTATCAAGATCAAACAATTCTGCAGGGTTTGCTGGGATTTTCATTGATGAAAGTTCATTGAACTTTACATTCAAAGTCTCTTCCACTGCTTTGGTCCGTGTGTTAAACACTTTGTAGGCCTTAGCAGTGGTTGAGTATCCAAGGTGATATCCACAATCAATTTTGGCTGCAAACTTTGAGATAGAATCTTTTAAGTTTAAAATGAAGCATGGGCAACCAAAAACTTTGAAATATGAGATTAATGGCTTTATTTTATACAGCAGTTCATAAGCAGTCTTTTGATGCCTGGGGATGATTAAAACTCTGTTTTGAACATAGCAAGCAGTGTTTACTGCCTCTGCCCAAAAAGTTAATGGCAAACCTGAATCTGCAAGCATAGTGCTGGCAGCCTCAATCAAAGGTCTGTTCTTTCTTTCAACAAACCCATTTTGTTCTGGTGTCCTTGGAATGCTGTATTGCCTCACAATTCCTTTTGACACACAGAAATCATCCAACTCCTTGTTCCTGAACTCTGTGCCATTGTCACTTCTGAAGATTTTTACTGGAAGGTCAAACTGCTTTTCAACTTGTTTCACAACGCCTTGCAGAATGCCTGCAGTCTCATCTTTTGAGTGTAAAAAATAAGTCCATGTAAACCTAGAGAAGTCATCAACAATAACCAAACAATATCTCTTTTTCTTAGGACTCATGACTTTCACTGGGCCAAACAAATCCATATGAAGCATTTGCAAATATTTGGTTGTTTTGGACTCATCAATGGATTTGTAGGAGCTTTTATGTTGTTTTCCTTTTAGGCAGGAAACACAATGCTCAGGATAGGTGAACAGGTTTTTGAGGTAAACCCCTTACCAGCCCCTGTTTTGAAATGGCAGTGATTGTCATAAGATTTGTGTGCCACAATCTTCTGTGCCATAGTTCTGTCTCTTTGTTTGATACAACTGAGAACAGGCAGGCATCAGTTCTGGGGCACTCTTTTGACATATCAACAACATAAACATTGCCACTTCTTTGAGCAACAAGTTTAGTTTTACCATTTTTGATTATTGCTTCAATCTTTTCAACCATTTCTGGTCCTACAATCCTACAACACTCCTTTATGAAGAATGATCCATACCACTTATCACTCATTTGGGAAACACTCAGGAGGTTGAATTTTAGATTGTCTATAAGATTGACATTTTCAAATTTTACATTACCAGATTTCACTGTACCAGACCCCAGAACTTTCCCTTTACTATTAGTACCAAAGGATATATCACCCCCTCCATGAATTTCGAAGTCTTGAAGAAGGGCTTTACATCTGGTCATATGCCTGGAGCCTCCACTATCTACATACCAAAGACTATCTAAGCATGCAGAAGCTCCCTGCACATGAAGTAAAAGGATTAGTTCATTAAGGTCTCCAAAGCCAACAAGGCTTTGGATGGGGTCTCAACAGTGTCTGGGATGGTGGGAGATGCATGGACAGTGGTTAGCTCAAGGGTTTGAACATTTTTGGGAATGTTTTTCTCTAACCACTTTTGGGGGTCTTGGCCAATCACATGTTGATAACCAAAAGGATGCCTGTTCACTCTTGGTTTAGAGGGCTTTTTGTAAGCCTCATAAACATGTGGGATCCTTTAGTATGATGGTTGTCCCTTACCTCTCTTGAATTGATTGGCAGGGGGTGCATCAGTCACTTGAACATCTCTTTGAACAGATGTTTGGTTCAGCTGTTTTGTGACACCTGTTTAGACTAGCACAAACAGTGGTTGCTTCTTTGTGAATTTGACAGATGATTTTGATGGACTCAAAGATTTTTTTGCAGTGTACTCATTTTTTTTATATCAAAGTTCTTGAGATACACACATTTTTGAGTTTTGTGATTATCTTTACCACAGATGGTGCAGCTTTCAGCAGGTACAATGATACTTGTTTTGTTTAGATCATATGCTTTTAGATGAAAATAGTCTTTTGTTAGATGATTCCTCTTTTCACAAAAATCACAAAACAGGTTTTTAATCTTTTCTCTTTTCTTCCTTTTCTCAGATTCCTTAGCAACAGAGTTTTG
Source organism: Helianthus annuus (assembly GCF_002127325.2). Lineage (NCBI taxonomy): Eukaryota > Viridiplantae > Streptophyta > Magnoliopsida > Asterales > Asteraceae > Helianthus > Helianthus annuus. Next base: position 65,292,985 of record NC_035435.2, read on the forward strand.
AACCTCTGTTGGGATATCTTTGATAGGAATGACCTTTGCTTTTGGAGCTTTTACACCATCAGTGGTTGTGAAATCCATTGGTTTGAAGTTTTCCAGGATGTCACACTCATCAGACCATGTGGGTTTAAATTGATATTTCTCAAGTTTGTCAATTATTTTAACCTCTTGGCCATTCTTGTTGGTTGGTATTATTTCAGTTGAACCAGCTTGTTTTTCAGCAGTGTTTACAAGATCATCATATTTTCTATGTCCTATACAAAACTTGACATTGCTTTCAAGCTGTTTTGCAAGCATAACCTCATACCCTTTACAAGATTCCACCCATCTTTCACAGGTGATCTGGATGGACTCCAACTCCTTTTTGCAAACTTGGTATTTTTCTACCATAGTTTGGAGTTGAGTTTTGGTTATGCTCTGCTCTTCTTTGAGACTGCTGATCTCTTTATCTTTTTCAGCCAATTTGTTTCTAAGTTCTTTTAATGACTTTTCAAATTTGACTTCATCAGACAAGACTTTATCCCTAAGGTTTTCATTTACCTCTTTAATGTTAGCAAATGCAATAATACATTTGTCTGAACACAGTTTTTCAAGAACTTTAGGTGATACTGTGACAACCCTCAAATTTACATGTAACCGTACAAATTATTAATGATAATTAAAGTGTTTGACGACTGTGTGGAATTACTTAACTGCTTTCTGATATCTGTGATATGCTTACATGTGCTTGTCAACATACTAGTAGTATGCAGAAAGGTCACTAAATAGTCCGTTATAATTTCCTGAGTGTTAAAAATTAAAAACGTTGCAATATATATATATATATACACACACACATAGGACACGTTACGAATTAATTAAGCACTTTAACGAAACAGTATCCAACCGTACAACCGGACTTAACCTGAAACACGAAAATATTGCCAGTAACATAGTTTATCTTTTTCTGAGCCAGTTAGGGTCCCCGAATACCCTAACACCCATTATAATTTACTACACATTAATAGTTAGTTAAACACCTAAACTAACTAACTAAATCCTTTAACTAACTAGTTAGACCCAAACCATACCCAAACCCCCCAACAAAATCGGTCACCCTCCTTGGGGACAACCTTCTTACAACTTGAATATTATATTAACATATGTTTGATATCTTGAGAACATGTTACATATTGGATAAAGGAGAAACATGGGTTATAAGTTAGCACCTTAGTCTTGCACCTCATTTCACAATCAACACATCAAACAAACAACTCTCCCTCTCCTCTCATCATTCTCGGCTGAGAACTCACACATACCCACCAACATCATTCAATTTCATTCTTGCCATATTACATACATACTAGTGTGTTAGAGCTCATACGAGGAGACCCGGTGTTTACGGAATCGCAAGGACCTCTCTACGACGCTATTAACCACCCGTTTTTCGTCTAGTTTTTCTTCCCTAGCCACGAGCTAGTAGTAAGTGATTCTAATCACCTTCTTAAGCTTGTCTAAAGTGGTTAATAAGAATTTTGTCGGATAAAAATCATGAACACTAGAGAACAAAACTAAAAGTCTACTAAAAATGATGAACATGTTGGTTAAAGAATGAATATTAGTGTAAGACTCTTGGATCTTGTTTTGTTATGATTATTGGTTGATTATCTGATATTTTGCTGATTAATATTAGTGTTTGATGTTGTTGTGGTCACTAAACATGATTAACGGAATCAATCGAACACAAGTTAGTAAGATAAAGAGTGAAAACAGAATCTGTCCCGGTTTTACAGCCAACTTCAGTTGGCTGTAAACAGGTCATAAACGCTACGAAAAACTGATATTTTCAGTCTAAAACGTGTTATTATGAAATACGGTTCTAATGACACCGGAATCGTAATTTTTGGACTTCGTTTACTATTTTTAATGTGTCGATTTGTAACAACAGCTTAAGCTGAATTTTGACAGCAATAAATGGGTGTCATACTTTCAGTCATAACCTGAGTTTTGTGATGAATCGGACCATAAAATTTGTACAGTAGATGTCAACCGATGCATTTGTAATTACCCCACTGGAATTTCATAAATCGGACACTCGATAAATTTTAAATAAATTATCTCGTGGACTGTGGTCAGAAAAATATAAATCTGAGTTCAGCCCGGAAAATGAATTTTTATAAAATATTGGTAAGGAACCGGACCCCGATATTTTTACACAATAAAATTTGGAACGTTTAAGAAATTCTGTAAAAATTTGGGAATTTTTGGAATAAATTAACTATTTTATTAAAATGTCCGAAAACAGCCGGTTTTCAATATAAATGCTGAAATGACATAGATGGGCAAACTTAGATGGGCATAAACCGTTAAAGTGATGCATGTTGTGTGATAGATACGTGTAGGAACTTTGTGTTCTATTTGAAAGCCACTAAATGACTAACTGGTAAATCATACTAGGACGTGATTGACCGACCTTGACTGTTAGCTATATTGAGAATCTAACCGAGCAAACCGATTTGAGTTCACACACTTTCTAAGGCATGGGATTCCCGGTGGTTTGGGAATGGGTTAAAGAAATTAAAACGGAATCTACATATCTTACTTAAGTAGGATATGTACGGCCATCCTCCTCGGGTAGGATGCCAGTATTATTCCTGCGTATTCTCTTCGGGAGAACTACGTACGTTCGTCCTCCTTGGGTAGGACAACAACCTTAAAACTAACTAGACAAAACTCTATCATAAGTCCCTCATTTTATATCGACTTAGTTGCCGAGGCCAATGGCGAGCGGGTCATTAGTTAATAGCGCTATTAGGTTTAACAAACCTCACACCGTGCTAGTCGGACGGGCGTGTACTAATGGACTATGGCAAACCATCAGTGATGATAGACACTGATGTAGGGCACAACTTACTTGCGTAGTAGTCGATATGGTACAGTCTAGTAGTTCACATGGGGAAGCCCCCACTAATCATGAACAGGGTATGGGTAATAAAGAATGAACTGGTTAAACTTTCTTTCAACTACGGGGTAACCCCCACGGCAATTACGCCAATGAAAGACAAACCACGTTTTCGGAAAACAACTTAAAACTAAACAACCAAACGTGAACTCACTCAACTTTGTTGTTGACTCGTTGTTACATGCCTTACAGGTCGTTGAATGCTGGAGCTTGCACGAGGAAGGAGTCGTTGTGGGATACGGACTGTTATGTTCCGTATTTAATATTTAATTCCTTTTGAACTTATTAAACTTAAGCTTTAGACTTTAAACTGATGAACTATGGACTTATGTTTTTGGGTTTTACTTTTAATGCTTCCGCTGATTAATTCGAACATAGTTAACTAGCTTTGGTCACCAATTGTATTGTGGTTGATTTTATTTACTTATGACGTTGTTCAATATGATTGGTGGCTCGATCCTGGTCACGTCACGCCTCCAAGCGGTGGTACTCCGCATGGTGGATTTTGGGGGGTTTGACAGATTGGTATCAGAGCCAGGTTTTAGTGAACTTGGTTTTAAAAAGGGAAAAGCTTTTCGATAAAACCAGACTATAACCTGTACAGTGCTCAACGATCCACAACGACACTTCGCTCCACGTGCAAGACTCGACACCATAAGTGGTATGATATATGTTATATTGTCGTTCTCACTGTGCATTAGTTAACATGATAATTGCTATTTGAACCTTGTGTGCTTACTCTCTCCTGTCGTCCCACACTTACGCAATTTCGCGACACTTTTCTCACTTACGTTGCTTCATTATGAAGATCATGAGCGGACGCAGAGGACGTATCAACCTCACTCAAGCCCAGCTGACGGCTTTGATCAACGAACGAGTTGCTGAGGCACTCGCAGCTGTCCCTAAAGGAGGTATAACCTGCTACTTCAACCCATCTTAGGACGTTTAGATCCTACCTTCGCAAACCAACTCTCGTGCTTAACCTTTTCATTTATTCTCGCACCACAGGTCAACATTCTCAGCCTCCCGTGTGCACATTCAAAACCTTCATGGATTGCCGACCAAGCACTTTCAGCGGCACAGAAGGTGCTGTAGGCCTTCTTCACTGGTTCGAGAAGCTTGAGTCTGTTTTTGAGATGTGTGAATGCCCCGAAGATCGAAGGGTGAAATATGCTACTGGAACACTCGAAGGAGCTGCATTAACCTGGTGGAAAGCACAGGTTCAATTGCTTGGGTTGGCGGTTGCTAATGCCACCCCAATGGAACGGTTTCAAGGAACTGATTAGAGAAGAGTACTGCAGTCGTGACGACATCCACAAGCTGGAGGTAGAATTTTTCAATCTGAAGATGACGGGATCTGAAATTGAGGCATACACGAAGAGGTCAAATGAGCTAGCCATCTTGTGCCCTACTATGGTGGACCCCCCCTACAAACGCATTGAGCTGTACCTTAAGGGCTTGGTGCCAGAAATTCAAAGCCAGGTAACCTCAGCTAACCTTGGCACTATACAGCAAATCGTCAAGTTGACTCATCGTCTCACTGATCAGGCAGTTGAGCAGAACAAACTGCCCAAACGTATTAGTGCCACTACTTCTGATGCTCCCAACGACAATAAGCGCAAGTGGGATGGAAATTTGGGCAAGGGTTCTACTTCGGATCAATCCCAGAAGAGAAAGACAGACGAGTACAGGAGCCCCGGTCAGCAGCCTTCTGGGAATCAAGGTCAGGGTGGGTACAAGGGAAGTCACCCTAAGTGCAATCGATGTAATCAGCACCACAGCGGCCAGTGCAACAAGGGTCGTTGTCAGAGATGTCACAAGCTGGGTCACGAAGCCAAAGATTGTAGGAGCCCACGTCCTGTGAATCAGAATCGCCAACAATAACAACAAGCCCCACAGAACCACCAGCAGCAGCATCAGCAGGGAAATAAAGGATGCTTTCAGTGTGGCGCTGAAGGCCACTTTAAAAGGAACTGCCCCCAGCTGAACCAAAACCAGAATCAGAACAACCCAAGAAACGGGAACCACAATGGGAACAACAATGGAGGCAACAACGGAGGTAACAATAATGGCAATGGCGCCCAGGGTCGTGCATTCGTGATTGATCAAGGAGAAGCAAGGAACGATCCCAACGTTGTGATGGGTAAGTTTCTTCTGGATGATTTCTTTGTTACTGTTTTATTTGATTCGGGTGCCGATAGTAGCTACGTGTCCTTAGAAGTTAGTCAGATGCTTAAGCGTACTCCAACACCTTTGAATACCAAGCACATCGTAGAGATTGCAAATGGCAAAAGTTTAGAGGCTACACATATAGTTAAGGGTTGCAAGCTTGTCTTTGCCGATCAGACCTTTTCTATCGACCTCATTCCTATCGTTCTGGTAGCTTTGACGTTGTCATTGGGATGGATTGGTTATCTCAACACCAAGCGGAGATTATTTGCAAGGAGAAAATCGTCCGCATCCCTCGTCCTGGTAAAGAACCCCTCGTGATTCGTGGCGACAAGAGTGGTGCTGTTGTAGGCATCATCTCTTTCCTTAAAGCCCAGAAGTGTATACGAAAGGGCCACACCGCTATCCTAGCCCTCGTTACTGATGCATCCGCGGAAGAAAGGAAGATAGAAGACATACCTATTGTACGCGACTTTCCCGAGGTATTCCCTGAGGAATTACCTGGTCTCCCGCCTCATCGCCAAGTTGAGTTTCAAATCGATCTAGCCCCTGGGGCAGCACCCATAGCTCGAGCACCTTATCGACTTGCTCCATCAGAACTCGAAGAACTGTCTACGAAACTACAAGAACTTCTGGAAAAGGGTTTTATACGTCCTAGCTCTTCGCCATGGGGAGCTCCAGTGTTATTCGTGAAGAAGAAAGACGGTACCTTCAGGATGTGTATTGACTACCGCGAACTCAACAAGGTGACCGTGAAGAATCGTTATCCTCTTCCACGCATTGATGACTTGTTCGACCAGTGGGAAGGGTCGAGCTTCTATTCTAAGATTGACCTAAGGTCAGGCTACCATCAGCTGAGAGTCCGAGAGGAGGACGTCTCCAAAACAACATTCAGGACTCGTTACGGCCATTATGAGTTTCTGGTTATGCCTTTCGGATTGACGAATGCACCTGCGGTCTTCATGGACCTCATGAACCGAGTGTGCAAGCCTTACTTGGATAAATTTGTCATAGTCTTCATCGACGACGTCCTGATCTATTCTAAGAGTCAGGAGGAACACGAGCAACACCTGAGGCTTATTCTGGAACTACTTCGTAAAGAGCAGCTGTATGCTAAGTTTTCGAAATGTGACTTCTGGCTCCGCGAAGTCCATTTTCTGGGCCATGTGGTAAACAAGGATGGGATTCATGTTGATCCATCCAAGGTTGACTCGATCAAGAACTGGCCTGCACCCCGTACACCAACAGAAATCCGCCAATTCTTGGGTTTGGCAGGATATTACAGAAGGTTTATCAAGGATTTCTCAAAGATTGCACAACCTCTCACTTCACTGACTCAGAAAGGTGTTACCTATCGTTGGGGTGATGCACAGGAGTCCGCATTTCAGCACTTGAAAGATAGACTCTGTAGCGCGCCTATCCTCTCATTGCTTGAAGGCACAGATGATTTTGTGGTTTATTGCGACGCTTCCATCCAAGGACTTGGTTGCGTGTTGATGCAACGTGACAAGGTCATCGCCTACGCATCATGCCAACTTAAAGTTCACGAAAGGAACTACACTACTCACGATCTGGAACTGGGAGCAGTTGTTTTCGCGCTTAAGATATGGAGACATTACCTGTACGGTACCAAGTGCACCATTTACACCGATCACAGGAGTCTCGAGCATATCTTCAAGCAAAAGGAGTTAAACATGCGACAACGCCGATGGGTCGAACTTTTGAACGATTATGAATGCGCTATCAAGTATCATCCGGGCAAGGCCAATGTTGTGGTCGACGCCCTCAGTCGAAAGGATACCATACCTAAGCGTGTACGTGCGTTACAACTTACCATCCAATCCAACCTTCCAGCTCAGATTCGTGATGCTCAGGTTGAAGCATTGAAAGCAGAGAACATCAGGGCTGAGTCCCTACGAGGATCGAGGCAACGACTAGAACAAAAGGGAAACGACGCCTACTATGTTAACGGACGCATATGGGTTCCACTGTATGGAGACCTACGCGAGCTTGTGATGGATGAAGCACATAAGTCTCGTTATTCAGTACATCCGGGTTCGGATAAGATGTACCACGACCTAAAGACTACGTACTGGTGGCCTGGTATGAAAGCCAGCATAGCAACCTACGTCAGTAAATGTTTGACTTGTGCTAGGGTCAAAGTCGAATACCAGAAACCATCAGGACCACTCCAACAACCAGAGATACCAAAATGGAAATGAGAGCAAATATCCATGGATTTCGTTACTGGCCTGCCCAGATCTCAACGCGGTAATGATACCATTTGGGTAATCATGGATCGACTGACCAAGTCTGCACATTTTCTGCCTATCAAAGAAACGGATAAGTTTTCTACTTTAGCAGACATTTACCTAAAGGAAGTGGTATCAAGGCACGGAGTGCCAACCTCCATCATTTCTGATCGTGACGCGCATTTCACCTCTGAACTGTGGCAAGCTATGCACAAGTCTTTTGGCTCACGATTAGATATGAGCACCGCTTATCACCCACAGACGGATGGACAATCTGAACGCACCATCCAAACCCTTGAAGACATGCTTAGAGCACGTGTAATCGATTTTGGTAACGGCTGGGAAAAGCATCTCCCGTTAGTGGAGTTTTCGTATAACAACAGCTACCACACCAGCATTCAGGCCGCTCCGTTCGAGGCATTATACGGACGTAAATGCCGATCACCTCTTTGTTGGGCAGAAGTTGGTGACAGTCAAATCACTGGTCCAGAACTCGTAGTAGATACAACCGAGAAGATTGCTCAGATACGACAACGCATGGCGGCAGCTCGTGACCGTCAGAAAAGCTATGCCGATAAGCGAAGAAAGCCACTCGAGTTCCAGATTGGGGATCGATTGCTGCTCAAAGTCTCACCTTGGAAAGGTGTAGTTCGTTTTGCCAAACGAGGCAAACTCAACCCGCGTTATGTCGGACCATTCGAAATCATTGAGAAAATTGGCAAGGTGGCCTACAGGCTGAATCTACCTGAAGAACTCAGCGGAGTTCACAACGTTTTCCATGTGTCGAATCTGAAAAAGTGTCTGTCAGATGAGACCCTCATAGTTCCCCTCAAGGAGCTCACTATCGACGACCAGCTGTGATTCATCGAGGAACCAGTAGAAATTACGGATCAAGACGTTAAGATTCTCAAGCACACCAGAATACCTCTCGTCCGAGTTCGTTGGAATTCCCGTCGTGGCCCAGAGTATACCTGGGAACGAGAAGACCAAATGAAACTCAAGTATCCCCAGAGCAACCACTACTGAGACTGAAGCTACCGCAGAATTTCGGGACGAAATTCCAAATCAACGGGGGGATGATGTGACACCCCAGGAAAATCAGGAAAACAACGCAACATAACTAGCTTCCTCAGTAACCACGCGCTAAATTTCGGGACGAAATTCTCTTAACCGGGGGAGAATGTGACAACCCTCAAATTTACATGTAACCGTACAAATTATTAATGATAATTAAAGTGTTTGACGACTGTGTGGAATTACTTAACTGTTTTCTGATATCTGTGATATGCTTACATGTGCTTGTCAACATACTAGTAGTATGGAGAAAGGTCACTAAATAGTCCGTTATAATTTCCTGAGTGTTAAAAATTAAAAACGTTGCAAAATATATATATATATATATATATATACACATATATATATATATATATATACATATATATATATATATATATATATATATATATAGGGAGGGGCTCATGCGAGAACCACCCTTATTGTGAGAATCTTGAGAACCAATGTGAACACAACCTAAAATAGCTAAAAAAAACCTAACCCCCACCCCCCCCCCCAAAAAAAACCTAACCCCCACACCCCCCCCCCCCAAAAAAAAAATCCTAAACCCCCCCACCCCCCCCCCCCCCAAAAAAAAAAAAACTAACCCCCCCCAAACTAAATGCTAAAAAAACCTAAAAGAAACCTAACACCACCCCAACCCCTCAAAAACCTAAACCCCCCCCCCCAAAGCTAAAATGCTAAAAACTAAACCCCCAAAAAAAAAAAATCAAAAAAAAAATCTAAAAATTTTTTTTTGAATTTTTTAATATTTTTCATGTTAAAATCGCTACTTTTAGAAGCCAAAAAAAAATTTTTTTTTTTTTGGCTTCGAAAAGTAGCGATTTTTTTATAAAAAATATTAAAAAATTCAAAAAAAAGTTTTTGTGTGATTTTTAGCTATTTTTAGGCATTTTTGGTGTGTTCACATTGGTTCTCGCGGTTCTCACAATAAGAGGTAGTTCTCGCATGATCTTCTCCCTATATATATATATACACATAGGACACGTTACGAATTAATTAAGCACTTTAACGAAACAGTATCCAACCGTACAACCCGACTTAACCCGGAACACGAAAATATTGTCAGTAACATAGTTTATCTTTTTCTGAGCCAGTTAGGGTCCCCGAATACCCTAACACCCATTATAATTTACTACACATTAATAGTTAGTTAAACACCTAAACTAACTAACTAAATCCTTTAACTAACTAGTTAGACCCAAACCATACCCAAATCCCCGAACAAAATCGGTCACCCTCCATGGGGACAACCTTCTTACAACTTGAATACTATATTAACATATGTTTGATATCTTGAGAACATGTTACATATTGGATAAAGGAGAAACATGGGTTATAAGTTAGCACCTTAGTCTTGCACCTCATTTCACAATCAACACATCAAACAAACAACTCTCCCTCTCCTCTCGTCATTCTCGGTTGAGAACTCACACACACCCACCAACATCATTCAATTTCATTCTTGCCATATTACATACATACTAGTGTGTTAGAGCTCATACGAGGAGACCCGGTGTTTACGGAATCGCAAGGACCTCTCTACGACGCTATTAACCACCCGTTTTTCGTCTAGTTTCTTTCCTAGCCACGAGCTACTAGTAAGTGATTCTAATCACCTTCTTAAGCTTGTCTAAAGTGGTTAATAAGAATTTTGTCGGATAAAAATCATGAACACTAGAGAACAAAACTAAAAGTCTACTAAAAATGATGAACATGTTGGTTAAAGAATGAATATTAGTGTAAAACTCTTGGATCTTGTTTTGTTATGATTATTGGTTGATTATCTGATGTTTTGCTGATTAATATTAGTGTTTGATGTTGTTGTGGTCACTAAACATGATTAACGGAATCAATCGAACACAAGTTAGTAAGATAAAGAGTGATAACAGAATCTGTCCCGGTTTTACAGCCAACTTCAGTTGGCTGTAAACAGGTCATAAACGCTACGAAAAGCTGATATTTTGAGTCTAAAACGTGTTATTATGAAATACGGTTCTAATGGCACTGGAATCGTAATTTTTGGACTTCGTTTACTATTTTTAATGTGTCGATTTGTAACAACAGCTTAAGCTGAATTTTGACAGCAATAAATGGGTGTCATACTTTCAGTCTTAACCTGAGTTTTGTGATGAATCGGACCATGAAATTTGTACAGTAGATGACAACCGATGCATTTGTATTTACCCCACTGGAATTTCGTAAATCGGACACTCGATGAATTTTAAATAAACTATCTCGTGGACTGTGGTCAGAAAAATATAAATCTGAGTTCAACCCGGAAAATGAATTTTTATAAAATATTGGTAAGGAACCGGACCCCGATATTTTTACACAATAAAATTTGGAATGTTTAAGACATTCTGTAAAAATTTGAGAATTTTTGGAATAAATTAACTATTTTATTAAAATGTCCGAAAACAGCCGGTTTTCAATATAAATGCTGAAATGACATAAGTTGTGACTCGCGTGTCTAAATGTCGAGTATGCTATCTGTGAATGATCTAACATGTTATATATGTTATGTGCATTATCGTATGTTTGATTTTGAGTGGGGGATGGATGGGAAAACTTAGATGGGAATAAACCGTTAAAGTGATGCATGTTGTGTGATAGATATGTGTAGGAACTTTGTGTTCTATTTGAAAGTCACTAAATGACTAACTGGTAAATCATACTAGGACGTGATTGACCGACCTTGACTGTTAGCTATATTGAGAATCTAACCGAGCAAACCGAGGTGAGTTCACACACTTTCTAAGGCATGGGATTCCCGGTGGTTTGGGAATGGGTTAAAGAAATTAAAACGGAATCTACATATCTTACTTAAGTAGGATATGTACGGCCATCCTCCTCGGGTAGGATGCCAGTATTATTCCTGCGTATTCTCTTCGGGAGAACTACGTACGTTCGTCCTCCTTGGGTAGGACAACAACCTTAAAACTAACTAGACAAAACTCTATCATAAGTCCCTCATTTTATATCGACTTAATCGCCGAGGCCAATGGCGAGCGGATCATTAGTTAATAGCGCTATTAGGTTTAACAAACCTCACACCGTGCCAGTCAGACGGGCGTGTACTAATGGACTATGGCAAACCATCAGTGATGATAGACACTGATGTAGGGCACAACTTACTTGCATAGTAGTCGATATGGTACAGTCTAGTAGTTCACATGGGGAAGCCCCCACTAATCATGAACAGGGTATGGGTAATAAAGAATGAACTGGTTAAACTTTCTTTCAACTACGGGGTAACCCCCACGGCAATTACGCCAACGAAAGACAAACCACGTTTTCGGAAAACAACTTAAAACTAAACAACCAAACGTGAACTCACTCAACTTTGTTGTTGACTCGTTGTTACATGCCTTACAGGTCGTTAAATGCTGGAGCTTGCACGAGGAAGGAGTCGTTGTGGGATACGGACTGTTATGTTCCGTATTTAATATTTAATTCCTTTTGAACTTATTAAACTTAAGCTTTAGACTTTAAACTGATGAACTATGGACTTATGTTTTTGGGTTTTACTTTTAATGCTTCCGCTGATTAATTCGAACATAGTTAACTAGCTTTGGTCACCAATTGTATTGTGGTTGATTTTATTTACTTATTACGTTGTTCAATATGATTGGTGGCTCGATCCTGGTCACGTCACGCCTCCAAGCGGTGGTACTCCGCATGGTGGATTTTGGGGGGTGTGACAGATACCTTGGCAACAGCCATCATGGCAAAATCACATTGATGATCACCTTCTCCATTAGCTCTAACTTCTTCCTCGCCAGCTTTCTTCTTTTCCTCTTTCTCTTTGTCTTCTTTGGACCAGGGGTCAGACAGTGGTTCTATCAGGGTTTCTGAATTTTCTCCCAGCAGTAGTTCACCAGCAACTGTAGTAACCACTGCTTCAGCAACTTCATCCACTGTTTCAGCACTTAGCTGTTCACCTTCAGTTTCAACCCCTTCTGGTATTGACTCTAATGCCATCAAACAAAATTCATCGTTAAAATTATCATTAGAAGCATAGAGTGTAAAATTTTCATCACCAAGCTCATCAGGCATGCTGCTCCAGTCAACAAAGCCTTGGGTAAAGAAACTTTGTTGATCTGGTTGTATAACTGTTGGAGCAGGTTGTTGAGGTGCAGCAGGTTGCACTTGTGCCTGAGGGACAGGGGCTTGAACATACTGAATTTGTGGAACAGTGGTTTGAACATAATGCACAGGCACAGGGGTTGCAGCATAGTGAGCAGTGTTAACATGTGCTGCAGGGGTATATTGGGTATATTGCACAGTGCTTTGATGTTGTGGTCTAGGGTTTGAGCTGGGATGAGTTATTATTGGACCAGTGGTTTGACTCCTGCATTCCCTAGCAAAATGACATAGCCTATTGCACTTGTAACATTTCAGTTTTGATTTATCCAACCCCACCCTCAGATTCCCAAGAAGTCCTAGGAATTTTCTCCCAGTTCTTTTGTAGAATTTGCTTGTTCTAACACTAAGCAAAGCCAATTGATGCAAGATGTCCATCTCTTCTAAGTCAGTGGGATCAAAGTGTTGCAAATCATTGAGTTCAAAGCACAAGTTATCTGACATCTGGTTTTCACAATTTGCAGTGAAAGCATAATTTGCAGAGTGAGAATCAGAGTTGTTAAAATTTCCACCTGCAGCTATGTCAATAAAATGATCATAACTCTGATCCTTACTACTGCTACCAGATTCTTACTGACTAAAAAGAGCTGTGCTGCCAAATGAATAGTCATCAGCAACTTTACAAGACTCTTGCAACTTCCTTTTCTGGTTTAACTCCCTTTCATAGGTCAGGAGTCTACCATGGAGTTGGGTCAGGGTCAGATCTTCGAACTCAGCTGAATTTCTAGTGACAAAAGCAATTGTGTCCCATTTTTCAGGTAGTGATCTAAGAAACTTGCTATTTTGAGTTGCATTCGGAAATGTAAATTTAACAAGCCTTAGTTCACTAATGAGATAGCTAAAACGTTCAAATTGTTGGGTTAATGATTCACCCTTGATGTGACAAAATGTTTCATACTGCTGATTAAGAATTTCCCTGTTGTTTTCAATAACCTCTTCCGTTCCCCCAAATTGTTCCTTCAATGCATCCCATAATTCTTTGGCACTGTTACAATGTAACATCCCAGCATAGATTTCATTTGGTAATGCAGATACTATGATGCTAAATGCTTTGGCATCAAGTTCGAACTTTTGAAAGTCAGTTTCAGTATAGTTTTCAGTTGGTTTAGGTACGAACATCTTTGCATCCTCCGCACTTGGCACCATAGGAACATGAGGACCAAAAACAACAGACCTCCAACATCCAGTATTCTGTTGAGCAAGGATGTGACCCATCCTTCTCTCCCAGATGTTGTATTCATTACGTTTAAGCATGGGTGGTTTGAAAAGAGAGTCAATGTTATTTTGATCATCTTGTGATTGTGACGTCATCCTGGTTGTTTTACAGGCACTAATTAATCAACTTTAATGGTGTTTAAACCTTGCTCTGTTTTTCAACGAAACGAACAAACTATCAGTATCAACGATTGCGAGCTGAACTATTTATGTCAAAATGATTGTTAAATCAAATTTGACTGTCCAAGCTCTGATACCAATTGTTAGTATCTGAGTTTGGTTTTAATTGTGTTTTACGTTTGAATAAAGATGAAGATGAAGATGAATGAGTTGTGCAACAGAATTTAGATGGAAGCAAACTTTTCACAATCAAACAGGAGAAATGCTTTTAACATACAAGTTTAACATTGAACCGAATGATTGAATTTATTTTCAAACAACGATTACAATTTTGCAAGTATGCAACAAACTCCCTAACAGCCTGAGCTCACAGTATTTGTTCGTGCAGGAAGAAGATAGTGAAAGAGCTAATATAACAGTACAGAGCACTGTTCTATTTATAGGCATGAGCAAACCACTGAAGCATCTAAGCTGACGTCACCATGAAAGTGACATCTAACCTCCTAACAAACTCTAACCTCTGATCTATACAACCTCTGCTGTGCTAACTACTGATATTACAATTCATTACATAAAGTAAACAAAACTACTGCTGCATCCTTTCACTACTGTGAACCCAACAGTACTTGTCATGATCAGCAGTGCTTGACTCAAGGCAGTAGATTGGGCAGCAGTGCTTTAGTTCTTCATCAGTCTTTGACTTGATCAGTAGTTGTAGGTCAGCAGTTTGTATGATCAATAGATAGGAGGTTAGCAGATGTTGAAACCACTTTCAAGGGGAGAGACTTGTATGCATAACATCTGCTTATTCTGGATCCAACTGCTCTGGTCCAATTTTGGCTTTAATTATCTGTTCCTTTGGTAGGGTTCAATCCCAACAGTAATGAATCCTTCGGGGGTGACTTCTCTATTTATAGAAAGTCTTTATCATGAATAAACATTTGTTTATTCATGCACTTGCTCTGCATAAAGTATCTTTTTGGCATATTCATTGAATCCATCAAGCTTAACTTGCTACTTCACAAATGTGCAGAGCCTTATCTTTTAGACAAATTGGCTCATCAGGATTTCTGATGGCCCTCTTATCAGAAATCTGTTGAAATGATCATTAGAATTTCTGATTATCAGAAGTTACCGGATTCTGATGACAAACATCAGATTTATCATTAGACTTACAATATTGGTTTATTCTGATTGTCTTCCTTTAATTCTGACCAGATTCTGATATCTGTTGAAGATGTGTCTTTCCTTCTTCTTTTGTCCTATTATCTTGTATCTTCCTTCTGTTTTTACTTTTTAACTTTATCTTTAGCATATGATCAGATTGATCATATTTTTCTTCAATACTTACAATGAGTTTGCTAAAAATTTCCCCCTAAGTATTGTAAGAAAAGTAACTACTCATAACAAAGAACATAAAGAAATTCAAACCATAGAAATTTAAATTTGTGATAGAAACATTGTTCAAATAAAGGAAATAATAGAAATAAATTGTTTCTCAGTCACTGATTAATTCTGTATAGATCACCATCCTTCAGTCTTTTCTTGAAGTCAATCATCTTGTTGCATTCCTTGAACATTTCTTTGTACCAAGTTCTTGGTTATCCATTCATTGATGATTTCTTCAATCTTTATTCTCAGCACCTCCTTATCACGTCCCTTTGCTTTAATCTGCTCTTGTTTCTTGTTCATACAATCTTTTATGTATTTGAGGGTCTGGTTTGAGTACTTGCATATTTCATCAACCCTAAATAGGGCCTTCTTTTCTTGATGATCTCTGAAAACAAAAGAAAGTACTGGTTCTTCAAAGATAACTCCTGTTCTGGCTTCTCCTTGTAGTTCTGTTGGGATTGTTGTGTCAGGAGGGGACATGAGCACTTTTCTGTTGGTGACCTGATCGTAATTGATGTAGAGATCAAATCAGTTAAGGCTATTCGTGTGAACAACTTTTCTCCAGCTTTTGAGAGGCTACATAGAGCTCTCCTAATAAACCTTGTGTTTCTTTTTTCTTGATCAAAGGACTTTTTCAGCATGGTTAGGTCTATAGGATGGAGCCTATCTGCTAAATCACCATCTGTGATTAACTCTTCTTCTCCATTTCTCCTAATCAAGGTGTACTTGTTCTGCTCATGGATTCCTATTACTCCATCTGGTGTAGTATGGGGATCCACTTTTTTGACTCTCACTACCGGATTAGTTTGAATTCTGTGAATACTACATTCCACTTTTTCAAGTCTTTCTAATCTTAAGTCGTTGCTCTTAGGACTCAATGGTCTATCTACTTTATCTTGTTCAGACCAATAGAACTCTTTAAGTTTATTTTCAGAAAACATCATGTCTTCTCTATCAATTTCTTGTACTAAAGTGACATTCCCTGCTGAATCCTTTACTTGCACTATCTTTGGTCTTTTCGAAGATGTAGATTTTTCCCATTTTCTTTTCTCCGAGAGGTTCAAGGACTCAATAAAAGCAGTTTTACTAGATGAGGTCCTTCTTATTGGTACCTGGTGCTTTTCTTTATCCTTTGAGAGACCACTACTTATATTGGATATGACGAGAGGAGAGGTTTAAAACCTTTTGAGAATCTCTGACCTTGATACTGGTGGTGGGGCCCCATTGGTGTAGGCCCGGATAGACTTGGTGGAGTAACTGGTTTTGGCTGTGTTGTACTGATGATCTTTGGTGTTTCCAAGTGTGAAGCTTCTTTCGGAATGGGGGCTCTTAACTTGTGAATGTCTATGTTTGCCAGTTTGGCAACATTGTAATGCATTCTCTTCAACAGTGAGCGCACATCACTCATGAGTTGAGCATTTTTCTTTTCTTCTTCATGCACCTTCTCAAAATTCATTTTGACTTGTTCTTTCTGTGCTGCCCATTCTTTTACTAACTTTTCAAGAGCATTTGATAAACTATTGCTACTTGCTCTTAAACTGTTAATTTCTTCTAGAATCTTACCAGAACTTGAAGCTCCTCTTATTTCTATAGTTTCCTTCACTTGTGTCTTGATGCTTTCCATTTCTTCAAAAACTTTCTTTGAATTCAGCTGTGAATCTCTCATTTTCTAAAGAGCTTTCTAGTGGCTGCTGCATGCTTCTCAGAGTTTAAGTATTCTTTTCTATTTGGCTTTTAATTGCTTCTACAAAATCTGATAAGGCTTTCATATCAGATTTTTGGCTTCTCAATTCTTCCACCAGCATATCTAGTTTAGCTTCCACTGGTGACTTTGTTTCTTTGGTTGAATTATCTGCTACAACTTTTATGACACTGTTCAGCACAGTGTTAAGTTGTTCTTGTGAAATGAGTGGTATTTCAGTGGGCAAAGGTGGAACAACAAATGTTCTTGCTACCAAAACAGTAGAAGACACACTTGCTGTTGTTATTAAAGGGTCAGATTGATCAATAGATCTACCAGAAACACCTTCACCAGATTTGTGAAACTCACTCACTTCTGGAATTACCTCACTTCCTTGAATCATTCTTGTGAATGACTCTCCATGAGTTGTTGAGAAAAGTCTAGTTCTCTCTTCCAGGTTTCCTTAATCAGTTGACTGAACTCCACCTGTTGTTGTCTCAATCTCCTCCTCACCAACAGATTTGGAGTCAAGATGTATGCGACTGATATTCTCCTCATTTATTGCATCAGATTTTCTATGAATAATTTTATAACTCAATTGAACAGATTCTTCAGAATCGGATGCTATTAAGTTTCTTACAATAAGCAGGGAGGGATTAGTTTGAGCACCTGATTCAATGGCATGGTGAATCTTCTACTATCAGACATAACATACTTTCTAGTAGAATTGGCACATCTTTGTTAGATGTCCAACCTTGTGTTGCACACCATGGCTTTAAGATCGGTGACTTCCAGATATTTTCTCAAACAGGTAGCTCTACATCTCTTTCCTCAAACATTTCAGCAATGATAATTAACCAGAATCTTGGATAAGGTAAGTGCGATGTTATCCTTCCTGACTTGGTGAGAACTGACCTTTTCATTAGGTTGAAAATTTATGTTCCATAATCAATGTTAAACCTCGTGATGAGTCCATACATGTCACACCCTGGCTTTGCGGAAGCGTGAGTTTATTTGGTGTGACTTCTTAATACCATAGCTTAACCACAACAAAGCTATATGAAAATAAAACCATGATGTTCATCCATTGATTCAAGTTTTAAAAGTAAAATACGACAACATTGTTTAAAGTCGACACATGCAACGAGTTACAACCCAACAAAATAAAAACATTGTTCATAAGACACAACAACAAACATAAAAATAACATAGTTTAAGACTTATGACTCGTCCAGGTAAAAGTCACAACCCCTAAACTGGGATGACATCACTCCTCTTACGCAGCATGGAGACATAGCATACTTCGCCAGATCCCTAATTCCCTGAAATACATGTAAGTTTGAAAAAAACAACAAAAATGTTGAGCGAGTTCATGTGAAAGTGAGTATGTAAAACCTTTGTAATACATTTGTAAGTTATAAAAAATCCCTGGTATGTAGCAAATAAGGAAATAAAGAGATCACCAATGGTTTGCAAGGCCATTGATATGTGTGAAGTGCAGTAGGAAGACTCAAACCTAGCAGATTTTTGCGTCGGGCTCAAAATCACCCCAAGGTCCGTTCTGTTGGGCCTGGAGTTGGGCTCGCTACACCCAGATAGATCTACCGCTAATGACCCTCGGTCCTATAATGAGGATTAATGGCCTCCAGTTTCCGCCTACCCACTCACATGATCTAAGTAGTAACCCTCCTTAAGCTAACCATACCATGTATAAAAGTATCCGTAAACATTTGTAACATGTATTTCACCCCCGAAGTATAAAAACTGAAAACAGTTAAGAGAAAAGGGGGACATGAACTCACAGAAGTGCGTCTCGAAATAGTCCGTCCCAAAATAACCTGTTGCGTGACGACCTACACATACTAACTTCTATCAGACGGACGGCCGTGCCTTGGCTTAAGGTTTAATGTCTTTGGGAAATAGTTAGGAACTATTTCGTATTTACACTTCTTAATTATTTAGTAAATATATTCCTTCCCAAGGATGGGGGTTTTAATACATGTGCGCTTTGTAATTCCGAAAATATACTTTAAGTCTCACTTAAAGAATATATTTTAATTCATTTGTCTAAAATATTCTGATTCCAAAATATACATATTTTTCCCAAAAATATTATATTTTAATTCATAAAATTTCCAAAATAATACTTTACCAAAATACACATTTAAGAGTATTTTTCGAAAATACACGAGTTACATTTTAAAGTTCGTGTGTAACTTAAATATTTGTTTGTGAGGGCGTTGGTATTATTTTGGAGTCGTAATTTCATAATATTTCAAGTAATATTATTTTTACTCTAAAACTAATATATATAGTTCACAAAATAATCATAAAGTCACACAAACGTTTTACTATGAAATATATATTCTAGATATATATTTATCAAGTTTTATTTATGAAAATCCACCTCCGAATACTTGGTTATTTTATAATAAAAATCATGGCGAATTTTGTTTGGAAAAACAAGTTAAAAATATATTTTTAACCACTTGACACAAAATATTTCTAAGTGTCATTTTCTGGAAAAATTTCGCCAGAGTTTCCTCTGTAACTGGAGGTGGCCACGCTTACTAGCGTATCATTTTCTTTTCAAAATTCAATCAACAACTTATCAATCATCAACATACAATATTCAAACATCAAACTAGTCAAAAATAAGTATAAATCGCAAATTCATGAGCTTGTATGTTGTGTAAAAATATGTAGTAACCTTCTAACATATTTAGTGGATCTCGTTATCTTTAAAAATAAAATTTGTTTCTTAAAAACTCATCTTTTATAGAACTTAAAGTTTAACAACTTCTATTTAGAATTTACGAAAATATTACTTTGTCAAACTTTCTTGTCACACAAGTGTCTACATACTTGCTTTTTCACTAAAAAGCTTGTAGTTTATGCAAGATCCGGTTTTTAAACAAGACTTGTATACTTTACTTGGTTCTTCCGAAAAACCACTTGTAGATCCTTAGATCTACTAGTTTAGAACTCTATTTTACAAGAAAAATCACTTTTACACAAGTTCATGTTCATGTGTGGAAGGGTTCATCATCTTACAACTTTTAAACTTAACATATCACTAGTTCATGTTCCATGAACATGATCTAGCGTGGTTAGATGACGATCCGTTCCACTACTAGCAACTAACAACATAAAATAATCAACTAGTTCATCATTCTTTCAAGACTTTTAGTTTTGATCTTTTGTGTTCTTCAGTTTTAACCGTTAAATCTCTTATTAACCACTTTAAACAAGAACAAAAGGGTGTCTAGAAGCACTTACTACTAGCTCGTGGCTAGGGAAGAATCAAGGCGTAAACAAGGTGGATAAAAGCAATGTAGAGAGGTTCTTGAGTTTCCGAAAGCACCGAGCCTCCTTGTGTGATCTCTTGCACACATGTATGTAAGAAAATGGATTGAACAAGAATTGATGGTGAGTGTATGATGGGTGGTGGTGTTCGGCCGATTACACAAGAGAGGAAGGAGGAGAGCAATTTTCTTTGTGTTGTGTTGATGAGAGAGAAGTGTTATCCCATAAGTATACTTATAGACCATCATTTACTAATAACCATTAGGTAATGTGTTCCCAAGATATTAGGCAAATTTGATTATAATAATCAAGAAATGGGTGGTGTGTCACCACATGGGGGACCGATCGGATTAGGGGGGGGGGGGTATATGGTTAGATTTCAATTGGATAGTTAAGTGTCTAGTTAGTTTAGTTAGGAATTTAAATTGGTTATTAGTGTGTTATGTAATATAACGGGTGTTAGGGTCTTCGGGGTCCCTAACTAGCTCAGAAAAGTGTAAACAATATCATTGACAATATTTTTATGTTCCGGGTAAAGTCCGGTTGTTCGGTTGGATATTGATCCGTTAAAGTGCTAAATAAGTATTTAAAGTGTCTTTTATAGTGTTTTTAGTGACACAATAAATTCCTGACACTTTGGAAAGTGTCTAGTATTTTTTTCCCATGTTTTTGCACTTTACTAGTTATGTTAAATGCTGAATTTTTGTACAAAGTGCAGAATTTTGTAATTAACACATGTTTTAGGCACATCCAGTCACTATAACTATCACCTAGTGATGCAGTTTTACAATCCTCATCTCCCTACACTCCCTACTAGTGTAGTAAACTATTCCCGGCTCATACTGGCCTTAGAGACAGTGTCTGTCTAGTGCTGGCTATGTCAGCATGTTTATTGGGTTATCCGTTCATTGTGCTAACTGTGCTTTTGTGCATCAAGTTTGTCACTATAGTTTTGTGGGTAATAATGGAGTGACAGTAATAAAGTATGATGCATGAATATGTATGTATCAGAAGTCAAGAAGCAGTTTAACCACAATTGTAAGCAAGCACAGTAATTAAGCATTTATTAAATATTAATTAATTTGTACGGATACCTGTTTTGGTGAGGGTTGTCACATTCTCCCCCCGTTAAGAAAATTTCGTCCCGAAATTTTAGGCTCTGTTTCTAGTTGCAGGGGTCTTACGAAATAAGTGGGGGTATTTTTCTTTCATTCGGTCCTCACGTTCCCAGGTGTATTCTGGACCATGTCTTGCATTCCAACGAACTTTAACGAGTTTGACACTGCTCCTGCGGGTTTTGTTTATCTTCCAATCTGTAACCTCAACTGGTTCTTCGACAAAATGGAGCGTGTCGTCAATATGAATCTCGTCTGTGGGAATGACAACAGTTTCTTGCGTTGGACTTTTCTTCAGATTTGATACATGAAATTTATCGTGAACACCATTTAGTTCGGCAGGTAAGTCCAACTTGTATGCTACTAAACCAATTCTTTTAAGAATCTTAAATGGACCAATATATCGCGGATTCAACTTTCCACGCTCCCCGAAGCGTGCCACACCCTTTCAGGGGGATACTTTCAACAATACCATGTCACCTACCTCAAACTCCAGAGGTTTCCTTCTTCGGTTCGCATAGCATTTTTGTCGATCGCGAGCCGCCTTGATGCGATCTCGAATCTGTGCAATTTTATTTGTGGTTTCCTGGACCACTTCAGGACCAACTAATTGTCTATCACTTGCATCAGACCAACAAAGCGGTGATCTGCACTTGCGGCCATATAGAGCTTCAAATGGCGTGGCTTCAATACTGGTGTGGTAGCTGTTGTTGTAAGAAAATTCGACCAATGGTAAATGTTTATCCCAGCTACCACCCAGATCCATAACACAAGCTCTCAGCATATCTTCCAATGTCTGAATAGTTCTCTCGCTCTGGCCATCAGTTTGCGGGTGAAACGCTGTACTCAGGTTCAACTGTGAGCCAAAAGCTTCTTGGAAAGACTGCCAAATCCTTGACACAAACCTCCCGTCTCTATCAGAGATGATCGAGAGAGGCACTCCATGACGTGCAACGATTTCTCTCATGTATATTTCGGCCAATTTGCTCGTGTTGTCTTTCTCTCTGATGGGTAAGAAACGCGCAGATTTCGTTAACCGGTCTACTATTACCCAAATAGTGTCATGACCTTTTGGCATTCTTGGCAACTTCGTTATGAAGTCCATTGAAATTTGTTCCCATTTCCACTTGGGGATCTCAGGTTGTTGCAGAAGTCCTGAAGGCTTCTGGTATTCAGCTTTTACCTTGGCGCACGTTAAAAACTTGCCAACATAAACAGCAACATCGCCTTTCATTCTAGGCCACCAATAATAATCCTTAAGGTCTTGGTACATCTTATCCGCTCCTGGGTGGATAGAGTACCGTGATTTGTGAGCTTCATCAAAAATAACCTTTCTCAAACCACCAAACAGAGGAACCCAAATTCGTCTCATAAAACATAACGTTCCTTCCTCGTTTGGCACTAACTTCTTCTCCATTCCACGGAGATATTCCTCCTCAATGTTCCTTTCCTTCAGAGCCTCTTTCTGCGCGGCACGAATGCGCAGTGACAGATCTGTCTGAATAATCATCTCCAAAGCCCTAACCCTTATGGGCTTGATCCTTTCTTTTCGACTAAGGGCATCGGCGACTACATTCGCCTTCCCTGGATGATACTTGATCTCGCAGTCGTAATCGTTCAATAATTCGACCCAACGTCTTTGTCTCATATTCAGTTCCTTTTGGTCGAATATGTGTTACAGGCTCTTATGATCCGTGAAGATTGTACACTTTGTACCATATAAATAATGTCTCCAAATCTTCAACGCAAATACCACTGCGCCTAGCTCCAAATCATGCGTGGTATAGTTCTTTTCATGTACCTTCAATTGGCGCGAAGCGTAAGCTATAACTTTCTGGCGTTGCATCAACACGCAACCCAATCCTTGACGTGAGGTGTCACAGTATACCACGAAATCATCATTTCCCTCTGGTAGCGCTAAGATCGGCGCATTGCAAAGCTTGTCTTTCAGCAGCTGAAACGCTTCTTCCTGTTTGATTCCCCAATCAAACGTCTTATCCTTCTATGTGAGGAAGGTCAATGGTTGAGCGATCTTTGAAAAATCCTCAATAAACCTTCGATAGTACCCAGCCAAACCTAAGAATTGTCGAATCTCGGTTGGCGTCTTTGGAGTCTCCCAATTCTCTATCGCTTCGATCTTGGTGGGATCCACGTGAATCCCATCTCCATTTACCACGTGTCCAAGAAATTGGACTTCGCGTAACCAAAATTCGCACTTCGAGAATTTGGCATACAACTTTTCCTTTTTCAGCAACTCCAGAATAGCTCTTAAATGTTGTTCGTGTTCATTCTTCGTCTTTGAATAAATCAAGATATCGTCAATAAACACAATCACGAACTTGTCGAGGTACGGCTTGCAGACTCTGTTCATTAAATCCATAAAAACAGCTGGCGCGTTTGTCAACCCAAACGGCATAACCAAGAACTCGTAGTGTCCATATCGAGTTCTAAAAGCGGCTTTGGGAATACTTTCCACTTGTATTCTCAGCTGATAGTAACCAGATCGCAAGTCGATCTTAGAGTAGTAACTTGAACCTTGCAGCTGATCGAATAAGTCATCAATCCTTGGCAGAGGATATCTATTCTTGAGAGACAACTTGTTCAACTCCCGGTAGTCAATACACATACGAAGGCTACCGTCTTTCTTCTTGACAAACAGAACTGGAGCTCCCCAAGGTGAGAAGCTTGGTCTGATGAATCCTTTATCTAGTAGCTCCTGGAGTTGTGTTGACAACTCCTGCATCTCTGAAGGTGCAAGTCGATAAGGTGCCTTAGTTACAGGCGCGGCGCCTGGAACTAAGTCAATGTGGAACTCCACTTGCCTTTGGGGTGGCAATCCTGGCAAGTCCTCTGGAAAGACTTCAGGATATTCCTTCATGACAGAGATGTCTTCGATCTTCGGCTCAGCAGCTTTCTTATCCATGATGTGTGCCAAGAAGGCAGCACATCCCTTCTGTAAACACTTTCGAGCTTTCAGGCAGCTGATGATTCTTAGAGGTGTATCGCGCTTTTCTCCATGAACTACGATCGTCTCCCCATCTTCTGCGGGATGCGAATGATCTTTTCGTGGCAGACAATCTTAGCCTTGTTGCGTGATAACCAATCCATCCCTACTACCACGTCGAAGCTTCCCAACTTGACTGGTAGTAGATCCAAAGTAAACTCACGCTCTTCAAACTCGATTACACAACCTCTGACAACTTCATTAGCTTCAACCAGCTTTCCATTAGCCAGTTCAATTGAGTACGGGATATCTAATTTACTAGCGGCTAACCCCAGCATATTCTTAAATTCTAACGACACGAAGCTATAATCGGCACCAGTATCAAACAAAACGGATGCAAAGCGTTGGTTTATAGGGAACGTACCAGTAACAACATTGGGATCCTGGCGCGCTTCCCTCGCCTCGATGTTAAAGACTCTTCCCCGTGCTTGGTTCAATCCTGGGCATTCCTTCTTAAAGTGCCCAATGTCACCGCAGTTAAAACAACCCAGTCTTTGCCCATTACCACCTCCGTTCCCAGCTTGAGTGTTGTTTTGATTTCGATTCACATTACCAGCTTGATTTGCATTGTTTCCTCGGTTTCCATTACCTCCATTATTCCCTTGCGAACGATTGCCATTTCCACCACGGTTGTTGTTCCTATTATCAAAACCTCCTTGGCCTCCCCGGCCAACATTAGCCCAGCAAGTATCCTTCAAGTGGCCAACTTTCCCACAAGCTTCACATATTTTTGGCCTACATTGGTCAGAGTGATGACGCTGGCAGGTGTTACACTTGGGCTGTGTACCCATATAGCCCTTCCCTTTCTTCTCAGCACCGGTTGCAGCTTGGAGTTCGAGAACTTCCTTTTATTATCCCCAGATGACTCTACGTGAGTCTCCTTCTTCTTCTGCTCAACAATCAGAAACTTGTTTAAGCGAATGGCTTCCTCAGTAAGAGCTACGCTCAGATCGATGGCCTTTGTGATTGTCGCAGGCTTGGAAGTAGTGACTATACTCATGATCTGAGGTGCTAAACCCCAAATAAAGCGCTCGATTCGCTTGAATTCCGGTGTAACCATATAAGGTACCACATGAGACAAGTCGTGGAATCTCTGGACATACTCCGCAATTTTGGGACCTTCCATTTTCAAGTGCCAGAATTCCGTTTCCAGCTTCTGAATCTCCGCACGTGAGCAGTACTTTCTTCACATGAGCTCCTTTAGCTCATTCCATGTCATTGCATAAGCTGCAGCTTCACCAAGAGTTTGCACTTGTAAGTTCCACCAGGATAGGGCTCCGTCCAAAAATAGCCCAGAAATGTAGGTAACTTGTTGTTCTGGAGCGCACTTGCTCATTCGAAGAACAGACTCAATCTTTTTGTCCCATCTTACAAAAGCAACAGCACCTCCAGTGTCGTCGAAGTTCATGGGCTTGCAGTCGAGGAACTGCTTGTAAGTGCACCCTGCACATACGTTAGAATATACAAATGGTATTAGCGAACGTGCTAAAAATATCCAAATGTATTGTAGTATGTCTCAAACGACTTAACATTACCATGAGGTGGATTGTTATTGTCGTTGTTGTTCGAATTGCTTCCGCTGGTTCCTCCTTGTGAGGCTGCATACTGTGCAATGGCGGCAGCAATGATTTGTTGGAGTTCTGCCTCGTTGGTAGGCATGCGTGGACCACGTCTCGGCGACATCTTCTAAAAGACGGTTCACGTTGGTCAAGTCATAATAAGTAAACGGATCATACGTATGCCATTTATCAAACACATAACATCTCATGTTATAAAATATACACAATCAATCCAACATCACGTATAATGAGAATACTGCGATTGCGCTGTCATAAATCAAGACCACAATGTAAGGTTTACAAGTTCAAAACTGTATCGTACATCATCAATGACTATGGGCCACATCGCCCTAGTCCAAACTATCAAATCAGTGACATCAACAACCAATATACAAAACATCAAAAATCATAATCATCAAAATGCGGTCTCCAAAAGCTGTGTAATCTGCACAATCGCGGTCCTCTCATCAAAAGTCTACCTGCGTCGAACAAAAAGGCCTAAGCTGATGGCGATGGAGGAGGGGGAAAACGAGAAAAGAGTAAACGTCGTATATGAAGCCAGTCCTCCTCCATAGCGCAATGAGAGCGCATCAAGTATGCTATCTGCTGCTCAGGAGTACAAAAACGAGCGGCAGAATCGGGTGAAAGTGGACGTGGAGGGTGTGATACTGCAGGTGGGGTCTGGCAAAGGCACGGGGGCCGCTGAGCTCTCTCCAGCTCCTGTACGCGACGGGTCAGAGCCTCCTGCTGTATCATGAAAGATGTGAGAATATCCTCCGTAGAATACCCCACGTGATATGGGTGATGCGGATCAGATGGTGGCATAATGGAGGGCGTAGTCCAGAGGAATGGCTCACTAGATGGAGTGAAGGATGGTATAGTAAATGGTGCAACAGTGGGAACAACAGTAGGATGAGAACTCTGAGGTACAAACTGATCTCCTCCTGACACGAAAGATGTATGACCAAATGGCTGTCGAGATGAACCCTCCCCAGGACGTGGTGGAGGTATGTCCTGGAGAAACGTAACAGGAAGATCTGCGCGATGCGCATCTGTGATGTGTGTGGGAAGCAAAGGAACATCAATGGGAGCTGAAACGGGTGCTACAGGTGGTGTAACTGGTACCACGAAAGGTGGGTAATCATCGTCATCATCTATCCACCCATTGCGGGTGTGAGCGTATCGTGGATCAATATGGGTCGCAAAAGGTGCACGGTCGAATAGCACTGGCACTGGATCAGGAAGTGGTGCAACAACAGGATCCTCTATCAAAAGTGGAGCATCAACATGAGCATCGACAGCATGATCATCCACCAACGGTGGAGCAACAACAGGATGATCGTCAACAGGTATGTTATCAATAAAAGGAGCAACAGCAGGTGCATCGGTATGAACAGGGTCATGCTCTGATGGAGGGTCAGGAGCAACTACTGGCTCAGGGGCCACAGGAGGCTCCGGGTCAACAAACTCCATGTCAAAATTAGTTGGATCAGCAAACAAAGGATCGAAAGGGGCTACAGGATCCTCCAGGGGCTGGTCTAAGTGTATGAACTCGATATCCCGGTCAGAATCAAAACCAGGTGGAAAAACAGGATCTGAATCATCATAAACATCATGATCAAACTCAAAGCTATGGGCGGGAACCGGTGCAGCTGATGACGCCATGTCTGGGTCGGCGTCGTATGAGTGGTGCTGCACTCCCTGCGTGTGCGAAGGTGCGGATGCCACAGACTCAAATGAGGCTGGGACTGGTGAATGAACGGGAGCCTCATCTGCAGGAGCGTCTGCAATAGGTAGGATGATATCAGCAGCAATAGGGATCTCACCCTCAAGGTCATCCTCAAGTGGGTCCTCCTCAAACAAATCGACGCCGTCGTCGGAAACAATATCGATGGGCATATCAACAACAGGATAAGTAGCAAGGGGCACAGGAGCAAGGATCACCGTGAGTGGTAAATCCCCAGCGAGATGGCCATCATCAGGCTCGGCTACGACATTAGGCAGCGCAAAGGGCTGGAAGTCGTCATCGTCTGTGCTGGTAGTATCGGAAGTGTGAACCTCGTGCTCCGATGAAACTCTGTCGTCTGATACTATAGCCATGGGATCTGTAGTGTCTGAAACTCCAGTATCTGATGAAGGCGTGATGTCTATAACACAAACACACATATGCACAAATAATCAATCATATAATCAACTAAACATGTTAGTCACCAATAAGCAATCAAATAGTTCTCCTAGTCCCACTAGTCTAACCTCCCAGCCTCTCAGACTGAACCTCCTAGTCTCTCAGACTAATTCCCTCCCAGCCTCTCAGACTGAACATCCTAGTCTCTCAGACTAATTCCCTGGTCTCCCTGACCAAAACCTCCCCAATCTTAAAGATTGGCCCCTCAGTCTCCCTGACTGAATCCATGGTCTCCCCGACCAACCTCCCAGCCTTTAGGGCTGAACTTCCTCAGTCTCCCCGACTGAATCCCTGGTCTCCCCGACCAAACCATAAATTTTAAGAAAGAAAAGTGCTCAACTTTTGTTTGTAAAAATGTTTTGTATCCGGGATCTGGACGTAATGTATGCAATGTAAAAATGTTTTCGTGAGAGCCCTAATGATCATAGTCTAGACTCGAGAAGGAATCCTAGTTTGCTATGATCAAGGCTCTGATACCAAGCTGTCACACCCTGGCTTTGCGGAAGCGTGGGTTTATTTGGTGTGACTTCTTAATACCATAGCTTAACCACAACAAAGCTCTATGAAAATAAAACCATGATGTTCATCCATTGATTCAACTTTTAAAAGTAAAATACGACAACATTGTTTAAAGTCGACACATGTAACGAGTTACAACCCAACAAAATAAAAACATTGTTCATAAGACACAACCACAAACATAAAAATAACATAGTTTAAGACTTGTGACTCGTCCAGGTAAAAGTCACAACCCCTAAACTAGGATGACATCACTCCTCTTACGCAGCATGCAGACATAGCATACCTCGCCAGATCCCTAATTCCCTGAAATACATGTAAGTTTGAAAAATCAACAAAAATGTTGAGCGAGTTCATGTGAAAGTGAGTATGTAAAACCTTTGTAATACATTTGTAAGTTATAAAAGATCCCTTGTATGTAGCAAATAAGGAAATAAAGAGATCACCAGTGGTTTGCAAGGCCATTGATATATGTGAAGTGCAGTAGGAAGACTCAAACCTAGCAGATTTTTGCGTCAGGCTCAAAGTCACCCCGAGGTCCGTTCTGTTGGGCCTGGAGTTGGGCTCGCTACACCCAGATAGATCTACCGCTAATGACCCTTGGTCCTACAATGAGGATTAATCGCCTCCAGTTTCCGCCTACCCACTCACATGATCAAAGTAGTAACCCTCCTTAAGCTAACCATACCATGTATAAAAGTATCCGTAAACATTTGTAACATGTATTTCACCCCCGAAGTATAAAAACTGAAAACAGTTAAGAGAAAAGGGGGACATGAACTCACAGAAGTGCGTCTCGAAATAGTCCGTCCCAAAATAACCTGTTGCGTGACGACCTACACGTACTAACTTCTATTAGACGGACGGCCGTGCCTTGGCTTAAGGTTTAATGTCTTTGAGAAATAGTTAGGCAACTATTTCGTATTTACACTTCTTAATTATTTAGTAAATATATTCTATCCCAAGGATGAGGGTTTTAATACATGTGCGCTTTGTAATTCCGAAAATATATTTTTAAGTCTCACTTAAAGAATATATTTTAATTCATTTGTCTAAAATATTCTGATTCCAAAATATACATATTTTTCCCAAAATATTATATTTTACTTCATAAAATTTCCAAAATAATACTTTACCAAAATACACATTTAAGAGTATTTTTCGAAAATACACGAGTTACATTTTAAAGTTCGTGTGGTAATAATAATACCGGTGTAACTTAAATATATGTTTGTGAGGGCGTTGGTATTATTTTGGAGTCGTAATTTCATAATATTTCAAGTAATATTATTTTTACTCTAAAAATAATATATATATATATATATATATAGTTCACAAAATAATCATAAAGTCACACAAACGTTTTACTATGAAATATATATTCTAGATATATATTTATCAAGTTTTATTTATGAAAATCCACCTCCGAATACTTGGTTATTTTATAATAAAAATCATGGCAAATTTTGTTTGGAAAAACAAGTTAAAAATATACTTTTAACCACTTGACACAAAATATTTCTAAGTGTCATTTTCTGGAAAAATTTCGCCAGAGTTTCCTCTGTAACTGGATGTGGCCACGCTTACTAGCGTATCATTTTCTTTTCAAAATTCAATCAACAACTTATCAATCATCAACATACAATATTCAAACATCAAACTAGTCAAAAATAAGTATAAATCGCAAATTCATGAGCTTGTATGTTGTGTAAAAATATGTAGTAACCTTTTAACATATTTAGTGGATCTCGTTATCTTTAAAAATAAAATGTGTTTCTTAAAAACTCATCTTTTATAGAACTTGCAGTTTAACAACTTCTATTCAGAATTTACGAATATATTACTTTGTCAAACTTTCTTGTCACACAAGTGTCTACATACTTGCTTTTTCACTAAAAAGCTTGTAGTTTATGCAAGATCCGGTTTTTAAACAAGACTTGTATACTTTATTTGGTTCTTCCGAAAAACCACTTGTAGATCCTTAGATCTACTAGTTTAGAACTCTATTTTACAAGAAAAATCACTTTTACACAAGTTCATGTTCATGTGTGGAAGGGTTCATCATCTTACAACTTTTACACTTAACATATCACTAGTTCATGTTCTATGAACATGATCTAGCATGGTTAGATGACGATCCGTTCCACTACTAGCAACTAACAACATAAAATAATCACAACTAGTCAAGATTTACAAGATTTACACCATTAGTTTCTCTTTAACCAACTAGTTCATCATTCTTTCAAGACTTTTAGTTTTGATCTTTTGTGTTCTTGAGTTTTAACCGTTAAATCTCTTATTAACCACTTTAAACAAGAACAAGAGGGTGTCTAGAAGCACTTACTACTAGCTCGTGGCTAGGGAAGAATCAAGGCGTAAACAAGGTGGATAAAAGCAATGTAGAGAGGTTCTTGAGTTTCCAAAAGCACCGAGCCTCCTTGTGTGATCTCTTACACACTTGTATGTAAGAAAATGGCTTGAACAAGAATTGATGGTGAGTGTATGATGGGTGGTGGTGTTCGGCCGATTACACAAGAGAGGAAGGAGGAGAGCAATTTTCTTTGTGTTGTGTTGATGAGAGAGAAGTGTTATCCCATAAGTATACGTATAGATCATCATTTACTAATAACCATTAGGTAATGTGTTCCCAAGATATTAGGCAAATTTGATTATAATAATCAAGAAATGGGTGGTTTGTCACCACATGGGGGACCGATCGGATTAGGGGGGGTATATGGTTAGATTTCAATTGGATAGTTAAGTGTCTAGTTAGTTTAGTTAGGAATTTAAATTAGTTATTAGTGTGTTATGTAATATAACGGGTGTTAGGGTGTTCGGGGTCCCTAACTAGCTCAGAAAAGTGTAAACAATGTCATTGACAATATTTTTATGCTCCGGGTAAAGTCCGGTTGTTCGGTTGGATATTGATCCGTTAAAGTGCTAAATAAGTATTTAAAGTGTCTTTTATAGTGTTTTTAGTGACACAATAAATTCCCGACACTTTGGAAAGTGTCTAGTATTATTTTCCCATGTTTTTGCACTTTACTAGTTATGTTAAATGCTGAATTTTTGTACAAAGTGCAGAATTTTGTAATTAACACATGTTTTAGGCACATCCAGTCACTATAACTATCACCTAGTGACGCAGTTTTACAATCCTCATCTCCCTACACTCCCTACTAGTGTAGTAAACTATTCCCGGCTCATACTGGCCTTAGAGACAGTGTCTGTCTAGTGTTGGCTATGTCAGCATGTTTACTGGGTTATCCGTTCATTATGCTAACTGTGCTTTTATGCATCAAGTTTGTCACTATAGTTTTGTGTGTAATAATGGAGTGACAGTAATAAAGTATGATGCATGAATATGTATGTATCAGAAGTCAAGAAGCAGTTTAACCACAATTGTAAGCAAGCACAGTAATTAAGCATTAATTAAATATTAATTAATTTGTACGGATACCTGTTTTGGTGAGGGTTGTCACAATACGTGATTGTGAGAATGGATTTATTTATCTGATCAGCTCCTCCAATCTTTGAGGTTAAACACTTATTTAGAGTTTCCATCATTACTTGCTAAAAGGTAGGTAACTTGTTTCTCTAGAAATCTTCTATTCTTGTGATTCTCTCCTTGTAGCCGAGTTCTATGAACTGCTTCATCAGATCTTCCTTCTTTGGTGCTTCAATGTAACTAGCATTGATTGAAGTTCCAAACATTCTCTGATTTTCTCGGGGTGATGGTTACTGAAATGCTTCCCCAAAGATGAGTTGTGACTTCATCCTTCCCGGTCTCTTTGAGTGTGTGAACAAGTTGTTGCATAATATTCTCTGGTGCATCCTTGGTTTTCATCATAGCTTGAGTAAGTGGGTAGTTTAACAAGAATTCAACTAAAAGTTGACATCTTTGTTCGTATTGTGAGTGTTCAATGTTCATCATGAGATTGTTATGTTTAACGGGTAGAAATTGGTTCTCCTTGATGAAGGTGACATTGTGTCCAACAGCTGGAATGTTCAGATTGATAGTGTTTGGTGCAGACATGTGATTTGGGGATGAATTTTTGTTTTTCAAAAATGAAGGATTTTTAGGGCTTGTAAATTTTGGGGTTGAATGTGATGTCCCTGTTTTGAAATTCGGTAAATATGGGAGTATTGGGGACAGAGATCGTGGGGTGGTTAGTATTACGTGGGTTTATGACAAGTTAATGGTAATCATCTTTATCTAAACCTTTTTTTGAACTTTTGATATGTCTCCAATATTCTTCAACAAAATGAATTACAATTGGTGAATACTAACGGCCATGTGGTACCTTTCACCTATTGTGGGACCCTTTTTCAGAGAAAAGGTCTAGTAATATTCCTTCTAGAAGCTGAAATTCTTCCCCCTTTTTGAAAAGCAAAAGTTCTTTCTGGTGACGTCATGAGAAAAATGTGTCTAATATTTTGTTTATTAGAACTGGTTTTTCTTGCATTTCCTTTCATCAGATAGTCATCAGAAATGTTTCTTCCTCCTAAAAGTGTGTCTAATATTTTTTTTATAATGATGATGAGAGGGAATGAGTAGAGTATCAGAAATGGTACTTACATATGTTTCTCTATAGAAAATTTTGAGAGGAAAAATAGAGATATCATGAGAGATTTTCTCTATAGTTCACACATGTTCTGATTTGAACAAATCTGATTTTGTTTGCTTTTATTTACCATTTTGATCCACTATTTCTGATTTTGTGAAATTCTTCTTTAAAGAGTAACTGATCAGATTTTATTAGATTTTATCAGATTTTACCATATTTAAACATTCATCATTGTCAGAATCATCCTCCACAACAACATTATCAAAATTGTTCGCGTCTGGTATGTCTTTAAACATGTACTTCTCTGGTTATTCAGCATTAATTTCATTCAATTCTTTTTCGAAATCAAGCTTGAATGAATCTTCATTAATGCCCATCAGCTTTACTATCTCTTCACACGTGTAATTGTGCATAAACTCTCCTTCTTCCACGTCGTGACAGAGATTCATTGTTTTCGGCCTATCTTCTGGAACGGCTGTTAGTGGTAAGAGTTCAGGATCGGATCGTAACCGATCACAAGTTCTGCGTATGACTTCGTTTTTACGTGCAAAATCTGTAAAATGAAGTGTAATCGAGACACGAAATGTAAATAACAACGTTTTATTACGAATCAACGATAATCGGACAAAGTTTCGACACAATCTATGCTAAACTCTCAAGATCCGATCGGAATGCTATGAACTTGTTCTTGTGCAAGAGTGTTCTTCAAGATCTCATCAGCTCCTCTTGAACGAATGGAATCATGCATGTATTTATAGTTATAGCCTACTCGTATTAATGATAATGAAGGAGCATGCATGTATGTGATTCGTGCGACTGATTTTGTCTTCATTTGTATGGCCATAAATCCATGCAATTGTTGACTTCATCTTTCATTTCGTATGTATGGATATGATTTTCAAACTTCCATGCATGCATCTCGTCTCATTTGTAGAATTATGATGATGGATGTGATGTGATGTGATGTCAGCATGTAGACATGATGACAGCATGTCTGATCATATATGCTCTCAACGCACTGTACCGAATCCTAACTCGGGCTAACATTATCTAGCTAAATCTAGCGAAACATATGTCCGGTATAATACAGACTCAAGACTCTAGACATTATACGTACAAACTATATTTCTATTAATGGCCACACAAATAGTGTACTAACAATCTCCCCCTTGGACATAGCTAGAAATCTGTGAAGTTTAGTCTTGATCTGCCTCGGATTACATCTTCAAATGATACTGCATTCTCCCCCTTGAGTGATGCTCCGAATCTCTAAGATTTGACTTTTAAGAACCATTACACGTATCCACACAAAACCATATCTTCACAGTCTCGTTTGACCGGTTCATATTCAACATTATTAGGTTTTAATGGAAGTTTTTGAAAGAAAATCTATTTGGATTTTGAATTTAAAATGCTGAAATGTAAACAAACTGAAATGTAATATTTACAAATACTGTTTTTGTGAGAAAACGTGCTAGAGGATCATATCAGTTTAATGAGACATATCAGTTACACCGTTGATCTAAGAAACACTCAGTTAAAACAATTCATGTAGATTGTCAATATTGTTGTCCACTTAAACTCAATCTAAAAACTTTCGTAATGCTTACCGATACGTTAAGGAACATTAATTTGCACTAAGTTCTCATGTACCCCACGATCTTAGCATATTCCCTCATCATGTAATACAATGACTCAAATAACGCCTTTAAACTTTCATCAACTGTGATATGTGTGAAAATAATACAGAATGTTTAAACATTAACAATCAAGTCGATCTTTCGATACGCAGAGAAAGTCTAATGTTTAAACAAAACAAGAAATAAAAACAAGGTGAAATTGTTTAAATCTTAACCACCATGTCGATATTCCCATATATGTAAAGGTGATCCAAGATTTAAACGAAACAGCAAGTAAAACAAAGCAGAAACATTCAGGCATTAACATCCAGTTCGATACTTTCGTACACGCATAGGATGTCCAATGCTTAAACAAAATAAAGAAATAAACAAGTTTAAATCTTTGCAAAATGAAATGCACAATCACAGTGACTTTTTCATCAAGTTGTGAAAGTTCACTAACTAACCGGTTTTTATGCTTTTCAGCATTCAACGATTACCGAATAGGTACACAGTCACGAAGGATAAAACTAAGTACTATGCTTTCAACCATGTTTCCAACTAGAACTAGGCTTTTCTATTTAAGTTTGTATTGTTATCGCAAAACTACTAGTCTAGCTGAGCCTACCGACACATCTTTAGTGAAATTGTTTAACCATTTTAAACATTACATATCTTTAGCATGCACTGATAGTCCATTGATGTACTATCATTCCTCTTTTTGCACAAGTAATCTCATTTTCATTTTTCAATGTTTTTGACATTTTGACATTTTTTATTGTTTTTGGCTTTTTGAAAATGTTTATCTATCTAAAATGATTTAAATGATGTTTCAATTTGACAGGAATTTTGACATTTGAAAAAAAAAAGATTTCTCACCCTCAAATTGAAAACATCTTTTCTCCACCATCATCCACCACCATCATCCATCTTCCATCATTTAGAGTGTGTAGTAGTCTCGGGATCCAAGATCGATCATAAGAGTCTTTGTCATACAAAGGCCATGCTTGGCTAAACTCTTACATCACTTGGTGAAGACAAATCTTTTATGTATTACTTTTTGATTTCCAATCTTTGGCTCCTTTTTAATTGGGTATATATTAATGACTTTAATAACTAGTTTTTTTATATTGAAGACGAATTTATCTAACCATTCTTCTTATCTCGTTGATTCGCATATTCATGTCTTTAGGGTCTATATAAAGCGCGTTATGTCACGCCCCCAAATTACCACATAGGGAGTGTCCCTGTTAGGCGTGTGACATACCAATAACGAGCCACCAATTACATTGAACCCATACAAATTATAAATAAAATCCCCATTATTAATAAAAAGATCCTCAACAAGTTTAAACGATAATCAATAAGTTCAGCGGAAGCAAATGATAAACCAAAGTTAAACAGGGTCAAATCCAATATATAGTATCAAGAAAACCATCACATGAAATCCCATCAGTCGACCCATGACTACTCTGGCTACTCCAGACAGCAAGTTCCCAAATCCAAGATATCTAACGACCTGCGAGCATGCAACAAGTGTATCAGACAACGCTGGTGAGTTCATAGTTTTACGAAAACGTTAATTACCAAGTGTTTAATCCAGTTCCTTGAATACAATTCTGAAAACAATGTTGATAATACCCCGAACACAAGACGGCTTCTGATTATTTTGCCCTTTCTCCAATGCTCCTATCAAAGCATTGGTCATGACTAGGTCATTAGTTCAACACCCGTCCTCCCAGGTACGGGGTGAGGTTGCCAAACCTAAGTAGCGCTACTAACTAATGCCATGTTACCTCCCCGGTAACCAAACAACGAGGGACTTTAAAGGTGATAGGATGAGTATATTATCCAACATTCCCGTTTGTACCCAAAAGACTCATCCCTCCCCGGGATACCCCACTGACTGTCCCAACCACCGGGACGCATGCTCAAGAGAGATGAACTCACCTTAGATTTGCTCGGTAAGATTAATTACTCGTTTAATAGAAATGATCAATCGAATCCTATGATAGTTGCACATGACAGTCAGTTCGCATACAAGCTTAGTGCGTATTGTTTCACATGTATTCATCAGATAGTGCACTAGCATTAAACAGATTGTGCAAGTTGTATCAGTCAATCAACAGTGCCCATGTCTCACAAAAGAATTTAACAATTCAAGTCACTTAAACTAGTAAATGCATTAAATCACGAGCATTACTCAACATATCGCAAATATTCACATAATAAATCATACATACACAAGTTCCTGGTCTGGGCACCGGTTACACAATACAACGGCCCATTGACATGTTCTCCACCCGAGTATGTGTGCATGTGCGGCCCAGGTCACCTAATCAGAAGGTATGCAGTCCAATAGCACGAAAACCCAACATCACTTAACGATTCATGGCAGTTCTCGTAATAGTGCACAGCGGCCCAAAACATATCCCGAATTACTTTAAGTTACGTGGCCCAATTCTTACAAAACCCACCACTTAACCAAACATCACAGCCCATCCACCAGGCCCAATTTCAGTTACAAACAAGTATGCCAATTTGTTTTACACGTTAAGGTTGTTACATAGCTGTTTAATTGTGTGACAATTATGTGACAACCTAATCTACCATCAAGCATCCTCAAACAATTCACCCATCCACTCGTAACATGCAAATCATTATTTAATCACAGTTTAGGTATCATATAAATCAATCAACCTTAATGGAGTCTAATATTAAAATCACCATAATTCAATCTAGCCAATCATACAATTTACTTCAATAGTCTGATTATTTCTTGTGCAACAATAGTGTGTGTGCTCGGAGCCCAGCCCACCCCCATGTGCGATCAACCCAAAATATAACACAGACCAATTAAACCAGCGCATGTGAGGCCCATCCGATTGACTTGTAATTTTCCGATTGCATATATCATCCAACAATCATCATGTAAATCCAATTGTTTATAAATTCCTATCATGAAATCACTTATACAACATTCTATGGAATCAATCTATATTACTGGGGGTTTATCATTACAATTACCAACAAACAAATCACTCCCACCTTACTTTAAAAATCATGCAACTGTGATATGAATTTCCATATTGTCAACTAACATTACCAGCCAAATACCCTCTTATCAAAACAGGTCAGGATCATCGATAAATTGTTTATGACTATATTTAATAACATTTACAAGAAATCCATATGATCATGCTATGAGTCTAACATAACAACACATATTTAAACATCAATAATCACACCAATAACCAATCATAAACAGTAAATTAACATACCAGTCAATTGCAAGAGCACTAGAGATAATGTTTTGAAGGTAGAAAGAGTTCTGATTAGGGGGGTATCTACTGTCTTCGTAAATCAATGAGAGGAGAAGTAGGGTTTGTATATGTGTGTTGTTATGCTACATAATCTCCTATCTAAATAACTTGCATCCGTAGAATACTAGGACTCATAGCCGGCCCTCAAACAATCATGCACTTGGGCTCTACCAAGCCCAATCGTGATCCATTATATAAGGTGTTCAGTTTGTGGGCTTCGATTATAGATTGAACTTATGTAATTCGGCCTAGGGTATCCTGTGCGTATGGGCCGAAGGGGTTTGCAACAAACGCGGCCTAGTGATAAATTAAGTGTGTGTGTCAAGACGCGGCCCAATATCGGTGGCCCAAACACAAAAACAACCATTTCGTTTATAATTAACAAGTTTAATCCTAAAAGAACGTAACCGAGGAAAGATGGGAAAAACAGGACCGCGAGACTAAAAGATACCAACCTCAAAAGTTCGGGTTGTTACACGTTAACTACTTGGAAGGGGGTTAGAAGGGTGGTTGGGTAATTCTATATCTCGTTCAGTGTATAGATCCTGGGAGAACCTGGTTAGAAGCTTAGTACTACTCCATGGATTGGCTAGGAATGACTGGCCCGACTAAGAGTAAGAAACCGTTTGAACCCCTTATGTATAAACTACTATTAAAACTTTAAACCAACCCCGCGAGGACTGCCCTGCTGACTCAGACCAAAGGGTTAAGGGTAACGCTGCCTGGAAAGGGGCCTACCACTTTTCGCATTAATAACTTAGTTAATTATCTTTCAATAATCCGACTTTGCGGGACTGTATCCCTGCTGACTCAGACCAATAGGTTGAGGGTAACGCTGCCTGGAAGAGGGCCTACTACTATAACTTAAAGATAATCTCTTAAAATGCCCCAAATTGTGGAAATCATTAAAATGATACATAAAAGAGGAGTTGGAACCAAGTGACTCCTTCTTGTCTATTTGTTTTTCTTTATATTTTATTTTGCTTTTTAGTTTATCTTTTTATAGATGCTAAATGATAAGCCGGTATTAAAAGTTCTTGTGTCCTTGGACGACCTCGGTATCTTGCCATCACTATACTACATCCGCGATGGGTGCACTTTCCCTAACGTGTGTAGAGTGATAGTAAATATCGTGTGTTATAAATTTAAAACTTGAATTTACGAGTAAAAAGAGATAAAATATATCTAAAAATATAACTACACCGCACCACCCCAGTGTCCTTCAAAACCACATTTGTAGCACACCCTGTTATCATACCATTCTCCATTTTCAAACCAAATACTCAAATCATAACACTGATTTGACTTGTAGTACTCAACATTTCTCCGTTTTCTATCATAGTAATTATTTGTCTCTAAAGAATCTTCATTCCATCTTCTCATGTAAGCTTGATTTGACTTTTGAGTACTGTGGTCAAACCTGCACCACTTATTGTCAACTTTTGGTGAGTTTTGATTTTCAAATTTTTGCTTTTATAATGATTGGATGATTGTACTGATGATCTTTTATTATGATTTTGAACATTTTTTGAATTTTTAAAAATTTTAACATTTTGTTTTTATTCCCCATTTTGCTTAGAAGTTGAACATTCACCTTTTTCTGCAAATTGTGGAACAGTTTCTTTAAAATTTTCTTTTAATTTCAAAAATATTTCTTTTTTATCATCTTCATCATCAGTATCATCATCACAATCTTCAATTACGACATTGTCATAATTTGTAACATCGTCACTTATTGGAATTTCATCTGAGAGAGTTTTGTTTTTCGTGTTATCTGGTAGAACCATTTTTTATTTACCCTTTTCTGACGGTTTTTACCCAACCCCATGTTTACGAAATTCATATTCGTCCTCCCCAGTTTCTTCATTTTTATTGATCGATATTGGAACTATATTATCTAGCATTAAGGACGAAGCAACAAAACCTTTCAATTTATTTTCTAAATCTTTAATTTTATTTTTAGCAATCTCAGCATCTTGTTCAAGTTGCGTGATTTTTTTAAGATGCGAGTTTATTGTAATTTGATTTTCAAAATCTTTAAATCTTCCTCTTAAAGCCTCTTGATTTTTGTACTTTTGATAAGCACTTCCGACATTTTTACAAATGTTTCAATCACAGTTCAACTCAAAAGTTTTGTTGATTAAAAACCCCGATTCAAAACGCTTGTAGCTTAAAGTCCAAAATCACTTGGTAATGACACAATTCAAGCCCAATATCAGTCCACTAAAATTTGTAGCCCAAAAGATTAAAAAATCTCCAAATGTGGCCGAAACGTTTTGATCACAACCCAAAACCATAATTTATTCACCAAAATCTCTGTCCACTATTAACGTTTGTAGCTCAAATTTCATGGTCCAGATGTAGTTGGATAATCCAAATTTTAAAACTTTCAAACCAAATCAATTTACCTTTGAACACATCGCCCAAACACAATCTTCGGCCCACTATAATCAAACTCGGTTCACTATACTAAAACTTTTAAAGCCCACTACACTCAAAATCTCGAACATCACGGCCCAATTCTTATGACCCAAACAAAAAACTTTTCTTTATACTACTTCCCAAAACGACAAACAAACAACATAAAAGTCGTTAATATCAAAATACTAATTCCAATACGCTAACCAAAGTTATAGTCAATGTCGACTTTAAAACCATGCCCTTAGGGTGGACGGGCTCGTCCGTTATACTATCACGGAATGGAAACAACAACGCGTGATAAAACAATTCTCCCACCCCCACTAAAACATATAACGCGTTATATGTTAACGAAAATCCATTTTTGTGAGTGGAATTGTTGGTTGGGGGAAAATTCTTGGGTGTGGTGATGAGTGATGACCACCCCCACTAAAAAAGGTTGTGAGTGATGGAAAAATGGTCGATGACATGGCGGAACTTGATTGGTGTTTGTGAGTGATAGAATTCTATCACTAGTGAACCACCCCCCCCCTCCCCTTATACATCCCCGTGTATCAATAACTTGTTCTAACCATTGGGTGTCAGCCCAATAGCCAACTGCCCGCATTCTAACCCGGAGTTCGCGGGTTCGAGTCCTATGGCTCGCTCCCAATGCCCCTACGGTAGCGAATTTACCCCAGACTCAGGCTTGCAGGGTGGCGGTCTGCGAGGTGGTATCACCTCGGCGGTTGGGAGGACCGTGGAATAACCCCCCCCCCTCGGTTAACCTCATATCTTAAAAATATAAACAATGCTAACCAAAGTTATAGTCAATGTCGACTTTAAAACAATGCCCTTATACACCCCCCGTGTATCAATATTAGAAAAAGTCCTCGGTTAACCTCATATCTTAAAAATATAAACATTAGGTCTGTAAACGAATCGAACGTTCATGAACTTGTTCGACGGGAAGTTCGTTTATGTTCGTTTATTTAATAAACAAACGAACATGAACACACCTTGTGTTTGTTCATTTATGTTCCTGAACATTCTTTTATGTTCGTTCATTTATGTTCGTTTAAATTTTAATTAATACATGAATGGTTATATTTATATAAATATTAGGTTTTCTAACTACTTATATAAATATAACTAATTAGTATATCTATGAACCCTTATTTAGATGTGTTTTTGGATGAAATGTAATATATTAGACTTTTTCTTCAATCATGTTAATTTATGTTTATTCAAATATGTGCAGTTAATTTTTTTTTATGTTCGTTTGTGTTTGTTTACATTCGTGAAATGTTCGTTTAGGCTTTAAATGAACGAACATAAACGAACACGAACATGCCCGATTTCTTAATGAACGAACACGAACAAAAAAATGTGTTCGATTATATGTTTGTGTTCGGTTAAAGTTAAATGAACGAATACAAACATGCCTATGTTCGTGTTCGTTCAGTTCGTTTACAGGCCTAATAAACATCCCAATATTACATATTTTTTATAGCAATAGATGGTAATAACTATTAACATTTAAATTTGAAATTGAAATAAAGAACCTCATTCGTGTAGCTCAATGGACAAAAAGAGGTTCTAGTTGGGATTTCTAACAATTTGTTTATTTATTTATTTATTTATTTATTTTTTGTTTTTAACTCTCCG
Organism: Helianthus annuus; assembly: GCF_002127325.2. Classification (NCBI taxonomy): domain Eukaryota; kingdom Viridiplantae; phylum Streptophyta; class Magnoliopsida; order Asterales; family Asteraceae; genus Helianthus; species Helianthus annuus. The sequence continues at coordinate 65,335,235 of NC_035435.2, forward strand.
CAGTAATGTATGTATTATTTTTAAAATAATATATAAGACCTCTAAAATTTATTAATGATTAAATAAAACAGTTGATTGGCAAATGTACAAAAACGTCACTCTCTCTCTTCACAAGTTACAATTATCAAAGGTGCATTTTCCCCTAAATATAGGGCAACCAAGTTGGGCCTTTTAACTTATCATTGTGGTGCTTGTTTATTTATTTTTCAATCCCATGCCTAAAAAGAGATTCTGTTTTTGACCTAAAACCTCTTATGGATTTTTTTATTTTTTATTTTTTTATTTTTTTTTTGTCATATGTTTATTAATATCAATACATTAAGCATGCATACCACAAGAATAACTTTTAAACATATAACTTTAAGGTGGATTTGCACTTAAGACCACTACATATATATGTATGCTTTTGATATCATGAAAGATGGAAATGAGTATATATGTTTAATCACAAAATCCTTTAGGTGGGTCCGGAGGATACTTGATTTTAAGGGCATCAATTCATCTTTTTAAACCAAATATATATTCATACATATTCGACCTAGAAAATTTTTTAACAGGGTTTTTATTCTATTGGTGTATATTTCTACCAGGTCGGGTGATAGAATTTTTTTATTACCGAACTAAAGCAGGTTACCGAAAAAACTAGCTTTAGGTTTCTTTTATTGGGTTAAGGGAAAAACAAGCTTAACAACTCCACAATGTAATAGGACTAATAATTTAATAATAGGACTAATAATTTAAGAGGCTTGTACCTAAAAAGAAAATAAAAGTGACAAAAAAAAAAAGATGCGTTAAGTGAGTTTAACCATCTCTACTATGTGTCAAGGTTAAAGAGTTTTCGATTTATAGTAACACTAGCCTAAGACCCCGCGAGTTTCGCGGGTGGCTTAACACACAAATATATAACTTAAAATTGTTGAAATAATCCTTTGAAAGAAATAAACGTTTAAGTAAGGATTACGGTAAGGCATCAAACGAAATAAATCCATCTCTCTACCCGAGGGTACGTAATGTATCAAACGAAGTTAGATTCAATCTAACTTTAATAAATTAAACTAAAAATAAGGTAAGGCATCTAAAGTTTGTTGAGTTTCAAATCAAACCATATACCAAGTAAGATGACAGATGTTGAAATAAGCGATTACGGGTTCTATAGCCCAAGGTTCAAACTATGTCATTAAATAAAATAAAAAGACATGTTTTCAAAAGGCAAAAATCCATTAACAGATTTTCGATTATTATAAATCTATTAAAGATTTATCTATTGACAAAATAAGTAACTGATCTACACAAACGGATATCAAAAGAATTAATTAAGTGTGGATTATCTGTTTTGTTCTCCAATTCCCCAGCTACCCCTTACCTTATTTCACATTTTGATCCGACCTTGCAATACCTGTCACAACAAAAAGTACGACATTTACAACATATCTTCTCAAAATATTAACAATTGCTTTGGACCTGGAACAAACGCCAATTGTGATGAAAATGATTGCAGTCATCTATCCAATTATATAGGTGAGGGAGAAATTAACATGCATAAACAAACCTGGCCATCTCTATTAATTTATAGCAAAAAAAAAAAAAACAGATTTATCCTGCAAAAACTTTAAGTCTAGATGTATGTGATGTGTGTAAAATGCAACATATAAATTACATCAAATGAGGCATAAAACTAACCTTTTTTCAGTACTAATGTTGGAAAAAGAGTGTTTTGGTCTTCCTTTTGTATTTTCAGGATGAAATGAGCTCAAATTCATAAAAGAAGAAAAAAGACAGCTAAATCTAACATAAATACAAGAAAAGGAACAAAAGTGGATTGCCCGACCTCTCAACAGCATCCTCCCAAGCAGAAAAGAGAAGTCAGAAGACTGAACATGCCCCGTGCTCAGCCAGCACGGGGCCGTGCCCAAGAAGCAGCAGAAAAGACAAACCTATAGAAGCTTCTATTGCCCACCACGGGGCCGTGTCCAGTGAGCACGGGGGCGTGGCGAAAGTACAGCAGGCGCATTACAATTAATGAAGAGAGATAGTGTCAGACGGGCACGGGGGCGTGTCCAGCGGACACGGGGCCGTGCCCAGCCTTCTGTTCAGCCTATAAATAGGAGTGCTTGGTTTCATTTCAACTCATCCCTTGGCACACCACCTCTCTCACACTTCATCCACCACCCACCACCACCATAACACCATCATCCACCACCATCATCCATTGTCCATCATAGAGTGTGTGAGTCGTCTCGGGATCCAAGATTGATCGTAAGAGTTCTTGACAATCAAGGCCATGTTTGCCTAAGTCTCTTACATCACTTGGTGAAGACAAGTGTTTAGTATAATACTTTTTATTTTTAATCTTTTGCACTTTTTATTTGGTTTTGTATTAATGACTTTAATAACTAGTTACTTATGTTGAAGGTGATCTTTCCTTATCGTTTGTCTGTGGTGTCTTGGCATTATTTTACTGTCTATATAAAATAAAAGATTTTCACCATTCATATCTCCACGGTCTATATGGAGGTATGTTGGCTACCTGGTCGGGGGTTAAGGGAACGGTTTGGTAAGGGTCTTGCCCTTGTTCAACGTTTAGAGGTCCTGCAAGGGACCTGGGTCAAATTTAGTAGGATCTCCTTCAATGCCCATAGGTATTGGATGGTGGGGATCCAAACTCTTTGACCCCCTCATAAGTTAACTACTATTAATACTATAACCCGGCTATTTAGGACTGTATCCCTGCTGACTCAGACTACTTAGTCGAGGGTAACGTCACCGCCAAAAGCGGGGCCTACCATAATTTGCATTAATAACTTAATTCATTATCTTTCAATAATCCGACCCTTTAGGATTGTATCCTTGCTGACTCAAACTACTGGGTTGAGGGTAACGTCGCCTTCAAAAGAGGGGCCTACTACAATAACTAAGATAATCTCTTAAACAAGTGCAAAAGTGCGAAAATAATCAAAAGTTATACTAATACACGAGTCGGATCCAAGTGATTCATCTTGTCTATCTGTTTTTATTTTTATTTTATTTTTCAGCATTTAGTTAGTTTTTATTTTCTTAGTTTAAAAACCTTTTCTAACTTTTTGATTTGATTAGACGTTGAGGATAAACCGGTACTAAAAGCTTTTGTGTCCTTGGACGACCTCGGTATCTTACCAACACTATACTACGTCCACGATGGGTGCACTTGCCCATATGTGTGTTTAGTGTTAGTAAATATCGTGTTTTATAAATTTAAAACTTGGCTAAAAGTGTTAAAAGGGCTTAAATACACATCTAAATTATATTACACTACACGCATATCAAGTTTTTGGCGCCGTTGCCGGGGACACAAGGATTTTAAGAAAGCTTAAAATCGACGGCCTAATCAGTTTTTCAAAACCTTTTTAAAACGCGCGCACATTTTTCTGCATTTTAGTTTAGTTTGCATTTACAGTAGCCTGAACACGGGGCCGTGCTCGCTGAACACGCCCCCGTGCTGCATATTTTTAGTTAGATACCCAGATACAGAGTCTGAACACGGGGCCGTTCTCATTGAACACGCCCCCGTGCTCAACGTGACCAGTAACCTTAATTAAAACGCCCAGATACAGACCCTGAACACGGGGCCGTGTTCACCAAACACGGGGCCGTGTCCAGCTTCTGTTTCCGTCTTTATTTTTGTTTTCTGGTCCCGAGACTCAGTTGTGGTCTGCTGAGTGATTCTTATGGATCATTACTCAGGAGGTTACAACTACACCTATGATGAGGATGATTATAGGGGTAATTATTGCACTAATTGTCGTAACACACACTCGGTTCAATATAGTAACTCATATCAACCATCCAATTCATACAACCATTATGAGGAGCTCAGGTACGAACCATCAACTTCATACATATCACATGAAGACCAAAGGTATGAACCTCCTCCCTCATACTCATATTTTGATGAACCAAGGTATGAACCTTCATACTCATACTTTGAAGATTCAAGATATGAGCCACCACCTTCATACACTTATTATGAGGAACCATGGTGTGAGCAACCCACCTCATATGAGTACTATGAAGAACAAAGTTTCGACCCTTATCCATCATATACTTACAATGAAGAACAATGGTGTGAACCATCTACTTCATATGAGTACTATGAGGAGCCAAGGATCGAACAACCGGATTCAAGCTTTGAGGATCCCAATTCTTTTTCTCTCACTGAAGTGACCAATAGGATATTAGAACACATTAAAACTATCGAACGTTGCATAAAAGAATCTCGCGCAAGGGAAGAAGAATCCCGCGTAAGAGAAGAACTAAATTGTAACAATAACGTAGAGATAGTTGAAAATGTAAAAATGGAAGAACAAGAAAGTGAAAAACCGACACATGAGTTAAACAACGAAAAAGGTGAGGCCGATAATGTTAAAATACAAGAAGAGTCTAATTTTGAAGAATTTAATCTCTTGTCACCTACTTTCGAAAATCATTGTTTAGTAACTCCTCATGCTAAGTTTTTAAAAGAGTTAAACACTAGTGCTAAAATCAAAGAAATGGTAAGTGTTAAGTTAACTAATGATCAAACCTCGCTAATAAAAGAAGATCCTTTTGAAATTAACATTACACCGGTTCCATGTTTCTTTCAAAATTCATTTATTAGTAATATCACCATTGATAAAGATCTTTGTGTTAACATAATGCCTAACTACATTTTTGAAAAATTAAGTATTAGTGATTTTTCTCCACTTCAAATACCCATTTTTCTATCCGATCGGAAAGTGATAAAATCAATCGGTGTAGTTGAGGATGTTTTGGTTCAAACAAATCAAATGGTAATCCCAACCGACTTTGTCATCCTTGATGACGCCCCTCTAGTCTTGGGAAAACCTATTGTACAAACTCATAAAGCTTTGAAAAACCGGAAATTCAACAATCTACCTCTTCAATTAGGGGCATTCAAAAGGAGCATAGATCTTGAGCGTTCAATGAAATATCCTTTTGGCAATAATGACCCCCTAATTGAAGATGAAGATGAACCACCCGATACGATTGAAGAGGATGACCACTTTGTTGAAGAAGAGATCGCCATAGAACAAACCTTTAAGGTTCTTGATCTAGATGAGCCACAAAATAAGGTGTCTTCTAAAGACCCACCCATTGAGCTCAAAGAACTTCCTAAAGGTTTGGAATATGCTTTTCTAGACAAAGATGGTAGTTTACCTATAATTATTTCTTCTAAATTAAGTAGCATAGAAAAAGAGAAATTAATTAATCTTCTTAAAAAACACAAAAACGCGATCGCTTGGAAGCTTGTAGATATTAAGGGAATAAGTCCTTCCATGTGCACGCACAAAATTTTAATGAATGATGATTACAAAACAGTAATTCAACCACAACGAAGAGTAAATCCCAATGTACAAGAAGTGGTTAAAAACGAAGTCATCAAGCTACTTGACGCCGGACTAATCTATGCTATCTCCGATAGTCCATGGGTAAGTCCCGTCCAAGTAGTCCCAAAGAAAGGAGGTATCACGGTAATAACTAACGAGAAAAATGAATTAGTACCGACAAGAACCGTCACAGGATGGAGAGTTTGTATAGACTATAGGCGATTAAATGAAGCAACAAGGAAAGACCACTTTCCTTTGCCCTTCATTGATCAAATCTTAGAACGACTATCCGGTCATAAATTTTATTGTTTCTTGGATGGTTTTTCAGGTTACTTTCAAATACCAATAGCACCAGAAGACCAAGAGAAAACAACTTTCACATGCCCCTACGGAACTTTCGCATATCGACGCATGCCATTCGGTCTATGTAATGCACCTGCAACATTCAAACGTTGTATGGTAGCCATTTTCCATGACATGATAGAAAAGACAATGGAAGTCTTCATGGACGACTTTTCTATCTTTGGAGACTCATATGACCAATGCCTCGATAACCTCGAACGAATGCTATCCCGATGTGAGGAAACTAACCTCGCCCTTAACTGGGAAAAATGCCATTTCATGGTAACGGAGGGAATAGTACTCGGTCACAAAATCTCAAGCGAAGGTATGGAAGTGGATCGAGCGAAAATAGAAACTATTTCTCGATTACCTCCACCATCCTCCGTTAGAGCAATCAGAAGTTTCTTAGGGCATGCCGGATTTTATAGAAGGTTTATCAAAGACTTTTCAAAAATTTCAAGACCTCTAACAAAATTACTTGAAAAAGATGCACCTTTCATCTTTGACAAGGAATGCAATCAAGCATTTCTAACCCTCAAGGAAATGCTAGTCAATGCACCTATCATGATAGTGCCCGATTGGAAATTTCCTTTCGAAATCATGTGTGATGCAAGTGACTTTGCCGTTGGAGCAGTCTTGGGACAAAAAAAGAAAAGCATTTCCACCCAATTTATTACGCTAGTAAAACGCTTAACGATGCACAAGAAAATTACACAACTACAGAAAAAGAATTACTAGCTGTGGTATTTGCTTTTGATAAATTCCATTCTTACCTTGTTCTTTGTAAAACTGTAGTCTATACAGATCATGCAGCTATCAGATACCTCTTCAAGAAACAAGACGCAAAACCCCGTTTGATCAGATGGATTCTACTCCTCCAAGAATTCGACATCGAAATCAAGGATAAACGAGGAGCAGAAAACACTGCTGCAGATCACCTTTCACGCCTAGAAGACCCAGCTTTGGAGGCGACCAGGGACGAGCAAATCAACGAAAAATTTCCCACAGAGTCCTTGGAAATGTTGGAGAGTAGACAAGAACCATGGTATGCCGACTATGCTAATTATCTAGCTAGCGGTATAGTCACCAAAGGATGGCCGCATCACCAAAGAAAGAAATTATTTGCTGATGTAAAGCATTACTTTTGGGAAGACCCCTATCTTTTCAAAATGTGTGCCGACCAGCTCATCCGAAGGTGCGTCCATGGTAATGAAGCACGAAGAATTCTCCGTCATTGTCATGAAGGTCCATACGGAGGACATCATGGTGCCGCTAGTACCGCACGAAAGGTATTTGATTCAGGATTTTATTGGCCAACCATTTACAAGGATGCACAAAACCTTGTAAAGGAATGTGATGCTTGCCAAAGATCAGGTAATATTTCTTCCAAAAACGAAATGCCTCAAAACGGCATTCTCGTTTGTGAAATTTTTGATGTGTGGGGACTCGATTTTATGGGACATTTCCCACCGTCAAAAGGAAACAAATATATACTTGTGGCAGTCGATTACTTGTCTAAATGGGCGGAGGCCGAAGCTCTTCCAACAAATGATGGAAGAGTAGTGGTAAAATTTCTGAAAAAATTATTTTCTCGTTTTGGAACACCAAAAGCTTTGATAAGTGATAGAGGTACCCATTTTTGCAATCATCAACTCGAAAAAATATTAACAAGGTATGGGGTCTATCACCGGGTCTCAACAGCATATCACCCTCAAACAAATGGGCAAGCCGAAGTGACTAACCGAGGTTTAAAATGAATACTTGAAAAAACCGTAGGATTAAATAAAAAGGAATGGGCTGAAAATTGGACGATGCTTTATGGGCCTTTCGAACTGCTTATAAAACCACTATAGGCACAACCCCGTATAAGCTTGTCTATCGAAAAAGCTGTCACTTGCCGGTAGAAATAGCTCACAGAGCCTACTGGGCAATAAAAAATGTAAACTTAGACTTAGAAACTGTGGGTAAAAATCGATTTTGTCAAATAAATGAATTAGACGAATTAAGGAACTATGCATATTCTAACTCCGAAATTTATAAAGAAAGAATGAAAAATTTACATGATAAATATATTAAGTCCAATGAATTTCGGGTAGGAGATCAAGTTCTGTTGTTTAATTCACGACTTCGATTATTTCCTGGTAAACTAAAATCTAGGTGGTCAGGACCTTTTTCCGTCACCCATGTTTTTCCTCACGGTGCAGTAGAAATTAAAGCTCGAAATGGGATACCATTTAAAGTCAATGGCCAACGGTTGAAACTCTACCGAGGATCGATTGAGGATGAAGAAGAGGAGATCTCACTTCAAAAGGTTAACGAATGAAAAGCATCCACATCATACCCGACATGTTACAAACAAGCGAGTGTACATCAAAAACCGGTAAGTCTTCTAACCATTTTTCGGAAAAAGGGGCATGCACACGAGCACAAAAAAAAATTTAAATTTGCTCGGCACGAGGCCGTGTCCGCTGGACACGGGGCCGTGTCGAGGCAACTGTCGGGATAAAACCCTCCTTTCATAACAGTTACCTCATTCCACACGCCCCGTTTTGCCGAAAACGCTCTGGTTCCAGGCGATTTTCCGCAGATTTTCGACGTTACCTCCACGTTTAACAACATCAAGGTATGATTCTGTCATCATTAGTAGTTAGATTAGTCACTTGCATGTAGTTAAACATCAAAAATTTGGGGAAAAATCTAGGGTTCTTCAAGTTCATCCGGATCGAACTTCAAATTTTTGATGCAATCTGTTAGTAGTAGTTTAGATTAGTATAATAGGAAGTAAATACACTTGAATTGTTGATAGATTTGTCCGATTTCTCACTAAAAACTCAAACCCTTGTTTTTGAACCGAAAAAAGATGAAATTGGAAGGGTAAACGGGTTGTTTTGGGAAAAACGACACTTAGGGTTTCATTTTCGGGGGAAACCGCAACTACTTGGCTAAAAATTTTCAGATTTTCGGGACCGGGACGAAAAATGAAGTTTTTGGGTTACAGACGCCTGGACACGGGGACGTGCCCGCTGAACACGGGGCCGTGTCCAGCCTACTGTTTGCAGTTTCTTTAAAAATCTCATTGTTTCGTGCTAATTTTTGGTGTATTCTTTCAGATGGCTAAGTTCACAAGGTTCAACGCAAGCGAGCTCGATGCTAGGGCAAGATACGAAATACTTCAAACAAGACCCGAGGAATACCCTAGGCGAGCATGCACGGACCTGTTAACCATGGTGAACCAGCTGGACCGATTCAACAACATCGTTACAGGGCCACTAGCAGTTGCATTGAACACTCGGCTTCGGTCGGTGCATCAATGCACCATGGAGTTCTACAGTACTTTCACCTTTACTTCGAGGTGTGACCTATTCGACAATGAAGGGGTTGCATTTCGGTGTGGCGGGACAAAGTACTCGATCTCCATGGCACAGTTTGGATCTATAATAGGACTGTACGGGGAAGAGGAATCGGGAAATGAAGAAAATACCGGGGGATTACGAGACTTGGATGAAAATGAACGTCAAGCCGCATGGGCTCAAATCGGTGAAGGAATCTACAACCCTAGCAGCACCAAGAGTACTAAGCTGAGGGACCCGCTCTACCGATACATTCACAGGCTCCTCACCTACTCTCTTAACCAACGTCACGACAATAGTGGCGTTGTAGGGTTGAAAGATTTGGTTGTCCTTCACTGTATCCACAACCGGAAGCCTCTCGATGTTCCATATCTCCTGTTACGAAACATGCATCTCAATCGCCTTGCTCGCGCTCCAACACCTATCTTCTTCGGGGGGTGGGTGTACCGTCTTTTCAAGCATTTCACGAGAATTCCGAGGTCCATTGAAAGAAGTCGATGGTCGGGACGAGTTGACTACCACATTTGCCGAGCCATGAACTTACTTTATGAGGCGGAAGACGGGACGGTGAGCTTCCAAAGAGCACAAGGCTATGCATGGAATCCACAGGAGGCCCTAGTTCTTCACGCACCACCTCCCCACTACCAGTACCAACCCCATGGCGATCCGGGTTAATCCTCCTCACAAGGAGGCGGTTTTCCTAACTTCCAAAGCTTACATGATCTTTTGCAGGAAAACCTCATGTGTACCAGGAACACCTACAACCTCGCCAACAACACATACCACCGGGTTGGAGCTGTTGAACGCAACATCAATGATATACAAGACGATATCAGCAGCATCCGGGAGTATATGGCGGGGCATGGGGATGGAGGTGATGATAGCGATGAAGACATGGAGTAGGAGGTTTGGAGGAACGTAAGCGGGTTGATGGCAAGCCCACAGGTTTAAGTCCTTTTTTTTCTATCGAACAGTTTATGGCCTGCGTGCCAAGTGTTGAACAATTTACTTTCCTTGACTACTTTTATTTTCCGTTTTATTTTTCTTTTACTTTATGCTTGAAGACAATTAACTATGATAATGTAGGATGTTTGTGTTGCTTGGTGTGGTATTAAGTGATGAAACAGGTACAAACCAAGGCTTGGAGTGCTAAACCTTAGCACTTATAGGCCCAAAATGGAGAAACCGGGGGAAGAAACCTGTTTTTCAGGCTTACAGACTGTCCACACGGGGACGTGTCCAGCCGACACGCCCCCGTGTTCACCTCCCAAACCTGCTGTTTGGTTACTGTCCTGCAAATTTTTGCCAGACACGAGGCCGTGTCTAACCAGCACGCCCCCGTGTTCGCCTTCTGTAAGTTTTCGTTACTGGCAGTTCACCACGGGGTCGTGTCCAGCGGACACGGGGCCGTGTCCAGACTGCCAGTAACATAAATCTTTGCTTTTTAACACCACATTACACATCCAATCAACCTAAAAATTTATTTTTGGGACACATTGAGGACAATGTGTAATTTAAGTGTCGGGGGGAAGCTAAAACCTTGAAATTTTGCAAATCCTATTAACAAGCATTACACAAAACTCTATTGGAACCGCTAAACACCCCAAATTTTTTCAAAAATTTTCATTTTTTTACTTGTCTAAAGTTTAAGTTTGGAATCCTAGGATTAAAAAGGTTATATTTTTACAAATTTACAACCGATAGCGTCGTGATAACAAGAACCAACATAAGAAAATTATGAAACGGCATGACACGCTTAGTTAAAAATTTGATTATATATACGTGATCACATAAAAAAAACCCATCCCCACAAAAGTGAGTTTTGAGCCTTTATTGAGCATACAAATTTACATCTTTAAGACTAAATGCTCATTTTTCGTTTCTTGTGTGAATAGCCGCTTGGTTCTTACGACTCTAGAACTTGCCACGACGATTAATTCCTAGTCCTTACCAACTTAAACCCAAGTAAGTAAATGATGGAGGCATTAGGACTAACCATTTTTTTTCTACACCATTATTTTTCAATTTTTTTTACCACCTACCCAAAATCCCCCCAGTTAACCCCTTTGAACCTAAACCTTTCATTTCTTTACCCTAAAACCCTTTTTACCTACCAAAAACCCTTTTTATTTTCACCCTTTATTTTAGTAACAAGCTCGGTTTTTCGTGTGACAAAAAAAATGATGAAGTTAGAAATAAACAAACAAAGCTATTAAAACAAAAAGCTTGTTTTGGGAAATACTTCAAAATAAAAAGTCAATAAAACAAAGTGTTTCACGAAAACCGACGCTTTTTACGCTTTTCGCCCTTTTACTAACCACTAATCCAACCACCCACCTTTAGCCCAAGCCTAACCCTTCACCCAAAAAACCCTCTTGATATTTACAAAGGTATATAGTTAAAAAGGAGGAGGATTGATTGCTTGGCAAGCCTATGGTAGGAATCAGTTCCATGCCGCTCTCGAGTGATTCACTAAAAATACACCTTCGGCCGAGTGTTGAGTGATTCCCCGTGAGGTATGTGAACTTGTATATAAATGAAATTTTTAAAAAAAAGGCATGCTATGCCCAAATAAGTAATTTCTCTTATGAAACGTTCTAAATAAATCATAACGAATAGGATTGTAAATGAATAAAAATAAAACCAAAAAGATCTTGGATTCCCGACACTCTATGACAAGCCAAAAACCTTCTCTTCTACCCATTCCATTTGGGAGTGTAAGCCACATATTAAAGAGTTTTGCTTGAGGACAAGCAAAAATTCAAGTGTGGGGGTATTTGATGTGTGTAAAATGCAACATATAAATTACATCAAATGAGGCATAAAACTAACCCTTTTTCAGTACTAATGTTGGAAAAAGAGTGTTTTTGTCTTCCTTTTGTATTTTCAGGATGAAATGAGCTCAAATTCACAAAAGAAGCAAAAAAGACAGCTAAATCTAACATAAATACAAGAAAAGGAACAAAAGTGGATTGCCCGACCCCTCAACAGCATCCTCCCAAGCAGAAAAGAGAAGTCAGAAGACTGAACACGCCCCGTGCTCAGCCAGCACAGGGCCGTGCCCAAGAAGCAGCAGAAAAGACAAACCTATAGAAGCTTCTATTGCCCACCACGAGGCCGTGTCCAGTGAGCACGGGGGCGTGGCGAAAGTACAGCAGGCGCATTAATTGTAATTGCGAATTACAATTAATGAAGAGAGATAGTGTCAGACGGGCACGGGGGCGTGTCCAGCGGACACGGGGCCGTGCCCAGCCTTCTGTTCAGCCTATAAATAGGAGTGCTTGGTTTCATTTCAACTCATCCCTTGGCACACCACCTCTCTCACACTTCATCCACCACCCACCACCACCATAATACCATCATCCACCACCATCATCCATTGTCCATCATAGAGTGTGTGAGTCGTCTCGGGATCCAAGATTGATCGTAAGAGTTCTTGACAATCAAGGCCATGTTTGCCTAAGTCTCTTACATCACTTGGTGAAGACAAGTGTTTAGTATAATACATTTTATTTTTAATCTTTTGCACTTTTTATTTGGTTTTGTATTAATGACTTTAATAACTAGTTACTTATGTTGAAGGTGATCTTTCCTTATCGTTTGTCCGTGGTGTCTTGGCATTATTTTACTGTCTATATAAAATAAAAGATTTTCACCATTCATATCTCCACGGTCTATATGGAGGTATGTTGGCTACCTGGTCGGGGGTTAAGGGAACGGTTTGGTAAGGGTCTTGCCCTTGTTCAGCGTTTAGAGGTCCTGCAAGGGACCTGGGTCAAATTTAGTAGGATCTCCTTCAATGCCCATAGGTATTAGATGGCGGGGATCCAAACTCTTTGACCCCCTCATAAGTTAACTACTATTAATACTATAACCCGGCTATTTAGGACTGTATCCCTGCTGAGTCAGACTACTTAGTCGAGGGTAACGTCACCGCCAAAAGCGGGGCCTACCATAATTTGCATTAATAACTTAATTCATTATCTTTCAATAATCCGACCCTTTAGGATTGTATCCTTGCTGACTCAAACTCTTGGGTTGAGGGTAACGTCGCCTTCAAAAGAGGGGCCTACTACAATAACTAAGATAATCTCTTAAACAAGTGCAAAAGTGCGAAAATAATCAAAGGTTATACTAATACACGAGTCGGATCCAAGTGATTCATCTTGTCTATCTGTTTTTATTTTTATTTTATTTTTCAGCATTTAGTTAGTTTTTATTTTCTTAGTTTAAAAACCTTTTCTAACTTTTTGATTTGATTAGGCGTTGAGGATAAACCGGTACTAAAAGCTCTTGTGTCCTTGGACGACCTCGGTATCTTACCAACACTATACTACTTCCACGATGGGTACACTTGCCCATATGTGTGTTTAGTGTTAGTAAATATCGTGTTTTATAAATTTAAAACTTGGCTAAAAGTGTAAAAAGGGCTTAAATATACATCTAAATTATATTACACTACACGCACATCAGTATGCTCTGGAAGTTGGAACTTAGAAAGCAAAAAAAAAACATTTGTTTTGAATAAAATTATAGCCACTATAATAATAATTTGTTAAACTGACCAAATCGCTGAACACCTTGTAGCAAGAGAAAAATGTTCATTAGTCGAGTTTACAACCTACACAGTCTACAAATACATACAAAGACAAATTTATTGATTATATGGAGTGTACCATGAATAATATATGATACAACTTGTAAATTATAGTGTTTGTATTTAGAACAGGTTTCTAGTCTCTTTAATCAATGATCATCGGGACAATCCTTGAGAATAGTCTCTTTGATCCATGATGAAGTTGGGTTCACTTGTGCATTTAAAGTGACAATTAACCAAAATAGTTTCACCATTAGATGTTAAAATAACACAATCTGAGATGTAGTCTAAGTCAACAGATTGATCTAAAATGATCTCAACATTAACTGGATGAACTATGAAGAAGACTCAAATAAACACCAAATCTATGAAAACGAACCTGCTTGTAATCGATTGGAAGAACGATCAGCTCTCTAAAGGACCTGTTGTCAACAAAGACATCACAATTTTAAGGATTTAAATAGAGAATGATGGATGAAACATTGCCTAAGCGTAAACAATGATCTGTACTATAACCTTTCTGGTATGCCAAATCATCACTCCCAATTCTAGTCATGTTCAAATTACCTTTGCTAAATGAGAAATATGCCTGTATAAACGAAAAAAAGATACATGTAGAATAAACTTTTAGAACTTAATTCATTCCAAATTGCATAAACTGTATTTTAAGCATTGCCTTTCAAATAAAATCACCTATATACAAATAACTATTAAGATTTTATGTTAAACTCACATGTCGGATGTACGACCCAACTCCTTTTGTGGAAGAATAACTTATAATGAATGTGATTCATTGGCATGTGGAATGGGATGACTCATAATGCAAATCCTCTAGCCATCTCGCCCACCATCCTAACTTGTCTCGAACAACCTGTGTGATGTAATGCTTACATATGCTAAGCTGGAAAGCATTATTAGGCATATGAAAGTCTGTTGCTAGATATGCTGAAAGAACTGACTTTCATCGGAGTAGCAATGAGAACGGGCCTCAGGTGAATCATTGACTGCAAATTTCTCATACATAAAACGGCTATCAACGATTGAATTATCTGTTGGGACTATATTGTAGCATTAGCAACTCTTCAGCCAACTTGATTTCAGTTGCATTCATGGGACCCATCCTTCTTCACCTGCTAAAACATTATAATTAGAAGCAATAAAAAGCCAAGTATTCGAGCACAAACTGATCGGTGCAGCCACCGATTCCGGGTTTCGTGTGTTTTTAAAACATTGTTTTTTTACATAAAAACCAAACGCCTATAGTATGAGCAATAAATATCATGGTTAATTACTATTATAAAATCAAATATCAATGTTAATACACACACATGATTATAAATAATTATACATGGTAAAATAATTTATTTACCTTACGAAGAACTTCAGATACATGCCCATCATATGCATATTAATCTAGTGGGTCATGTGATGGCAATCAAGAATATGACAACAGGGAATATCCAAGTAAAATCTCCAAATAGAGTGCATATAATATCATAAATACACCTTGGCCAACTCTTGACTGAGACTACTTTCATCTAAAGTTGTTGTTTATCAAAAATCAAAAGCTTTAAATATTTTTCATTTAATGCCAAGATTATAACAGCCCAGCTCCTTTAATAATTATTTCTCTGCTATCAGATCATAATGCAAATATGTCGCTACTATTTTGTTTAGGTAGGTAGCTAAACTGTAAGTGAATTTAGGATTTTTAACATGAATATGCTTAAAAACATGAAAATTGATAATTTTACAGTAAGGTTAGGAAAATTATCATCTGAATGAATTACCTCAGTGCTTTGAAACGGTTCGAGAGCTTTTACAGGTCCATTGCAATCAATTCATCTGTTTCACAATGCCACAAAGCAATAACCACGGTTTAATTGTAAGGTGGTATTGATGTGTGTCGGTGTGAATATATTTTTATGTATATTTTTAGCCCTTTTTAACACTTCAGTCAAGTTTTACATTTATAAAACACGATATTCTACTAACACTAAACACACATATGGGCAAGTGCACCCATCGTGAGCGTAGTATAGCGTTGGTAAGATACCGAGGTCGTCCAAGGACACAAGAGCTTTTAATACCGATTTATCCTCAACGTCTAATTAAATCAAAATTTTAGAAAAAGGTTTTAACATGAAAATAAAAACTGAAAATGCTGAAAATAAAAATAAAATAAAAACAGATAGACAAGATGAATCACTTGGATCCGACTCGCCTTTAGTGTAACCTTTGATGTTTTTCGCACTTTTGCACTTTTTAAGAGATTATCTTAGTTATAGTAGTAGGCCCCTCTTTTGAAGGTGATGTTACCCTCAACCCAGTAGTTTGAGTCAGCAAGGATACAATCCTAAAGGGTTGGATTATTGAAAGAAAATTAATTAAATTATTAATTCGTAATGTGGTAGGCCCCTCTTTTAAAGGTGGCGTTACCCTCGGCTAAGTGGTTTGAGTCAGCAGGAATACAATCCCAAGTAGCCGGGTTAATGTATTAATAGTAGTTTACATATGAGGTGATCAAGCCATCGCACCCCCGCCATCCAATACCAATAGGTATTGAAGGAGGTCCTAGTAAGCTTGACTCAGGTCCTTGCAGGATCTATACACTGAACAAGGCAAGAGCCTTACCAAACCATTCCCTTAACCCCTGACCAGGTAGCCAACATATCTCTATATAGACCGTAGAGATATAAATGGTGTAAATCTTTTATTTATATAGACAGTAAAATAACGCCAAGACACCATGGACAAATGATAAGGAAGTTTCACCTTCAACATAAGAAACTAGTTATTAAAGTCATTAATACAAAACCAAGTAAAAAGTGCGAAAAGATTAAAAAACAAAAGTATTACACTAAATGCTTGTCTTCACCAAGTGATGTAAGAGACTTAGGCAAACATGACCTTTGATTGTTAAGAACTCTTACTATCCATCTTGGATCCCGAGACTACTACACACACTCTATGATGGATGATGGATGATGGTGGTGGATGTGGGTGTTGTGATGGTGGTGGAGTGTGGGTGAAGTGGGAGAGAGGTGGTTTGCCAAGGGATGCCATTGAAGTGAACCAAGAACCTCTTTTTATAGCCTGCACAGAAGCCCGGACACGGCCCTGTGTCCATCCACTTTCTCTTTCTTCATTAATTGCAGTTTTTCTGCATTAGTTGACCACGCCCCTGTGTCCGCTGGGCACGGCCCCGTGTGTAGAAGCGTATCTGTACTTTCAAGATTTGCTTGGATTCTGCGAATCTTAGCGTTGACCACGGCCATGTTGAGCTGGGCACGCCCCCGTGTAGGGAAATAGAAGCTTCTACAACTTTGTCTTTTCTACAGACACTTGAGCACGCCCCCGTGTCCGCTGGGCACGGGGCGTGTTCAGCCTTCTGATCTCTTGTTTTTGCTTGGGAAGATGTTGTCGAGGGTGTCGCAACCCCTGTCCCCCAGCATACCTGGGAACGGGCGGCCGCGGCCAGTTTCGGTGGTATCGGTGTTTTATCCAATTTGGCAGCGGAAATTACATCAGGACCGTAGTTAGGAAATATTTTATCAGAGTAAAATACCACACTTTCATAGCATTAAACACGTGGGGATAATTCCAAGTTTTAGGTACACATATTTTCATAGGGATAAATAAACCCTATTTTATTTAATAAAACATCTCTTTATTTTTAGGTAACTTTATTACCACTTTTCCAAGCCTTCAGTGCTGTCCAACTAGCTTCTATTTGGCTTTCACATTTTGTTACCTAAAACGCGTTTAAAAACATTTTGTCAGTGGGAAATATTGGTGAGTGAATCCCAGTTTAATCAAGTTTAGTAAAAACCATTGTACAGTATTGAGGGCGGTCGTGCAACTACATTTGTTTCCATCTATTCAATTACCACCCACGGTACTGTCAACCCGACTTGTGGTCATGTTACTCCTCGCAAGGTAGTAACAAATTTTGTATACAAAACCCCAACATACCGACGATAATTGTAGAATACAAATACTCAATCACTGTTTAATATATTATTAATTGTGTGAGGTTTTGTAAAAACAATTTGCAAAAAGGAGATTACTCACATTGCTGTCTTAGGGTTTCCTTTAAGGATTTCCCGGTGATTATCTATAATTTACACAAATGCACACGCGTTAGTATAATAACCCAATATTAGTAATACCCTCCCCGAGACGGCATTCCAACAACTACGTCGGGCAGAACCTCGACAGCCGTAACGGAACCCTGGATCAATCGGGCAGCGTATCTAATACGTAATCGGGGTTATGATACTTACAACGAGGCAGAACTTTGTTAATTAGGGGGTATTTTGCCCCAAAAGCACTTTGACTATATAGAAATTTGAGATAAAGAAAGAAAATGAGCGATCGGAACTGAAGGCCTCCCTTTATAGGGTTGTTCGTCGACCCCGTCGCGCCGCGCGAAGGAAATAGTGGGGGGAGGGGTGTCGCGCCCCGCGATGTAGGGGATGTAGGGCCTAGGGTTACCCGGTCATGGGGTAGCTTCGACACCGAGTGAGACACGTGGTGGCCTAGGGTTGCGCCTGCTGTCTACCTGGTCGCGGCCCGCGACGACTAAAGACAAAGGGGTCGCTCCCTGCGACGACCCATTAAATCTTGTTTTTATTTAATTTTTGTAAAAATAAAGGTATTTAGGGCTATATTTCGTATACGGGGTGTATTTTAGGATGTATTGGGACTTTTTAATTATTTTTAGGGTTTTGAAAAAATTTAGGAGAGTTGTTATATCCTCCCCACCTTGTTTTAGAGCTCGTCCTCGAGATCTACTAGAATAAGTGTGGATATTTCCTTTGCATTTCGGATTCAAGCTCCCATGTGTATTTGGGTCCTCTTTTGGAGTCCCACTTCACTTTGACCAGAACTAATCTCTTATGCTTGAGGTTCTTAATTTTCCTGTCTTCAATCTGTAGAGGCTTTTCTATAAATTTTAACTGTTCATTTACCTCTATATCCTTAAGAGGTACTACCAGCGATTCATCGGCTAAGCACTTTTTGAGATTGCATACATGAAATACATCATGTATCCCTGCCATTTCCTCTGGCAGTTGTAGCTGATAGGCTACAGGTCCTATTCTTTTAATAATCTCAAAAGGTCCAACATACCTGGGAGTCTGGGACTTAGCTTTCCCCTTTTGATGAATCTTACCACTCCTTTCCAAGGAGAGACCTTTAATAACACTTTATCTCCTACTTGAAATTCCAGTGGCTTCCGTCTATTATCAGCGTAGCTCTTCTGTCGATCACGTGCTGCTTTCAGTCGTTCCTTGACTTGAATAATCTTGTCAGTTGTTTCTTGCACTAATTCAGGCCCGGATAGTTGTTTTTCCCCAATTTCTGCCCAACAGACTGGAGTTCGTCACTTTCGTCCGTAAAGTGCTTCAAATGGTGCGGCATTGATACTTGTGTGATAACTATTATTACAATAAAATTCTATTAACGGTAAGTGATCGTCCCAACTACCTCCGAAATCAATTACACAAGCTCTAAGCATGTCCTCCATTGTCTGAATTGTCCTTTCACTTTGTCCGTCCGTTTGAGGATGATAGGTTGTGCTTAGATTCAACTTGGTTCCCATGGATTTTTGGAAACTTGTCCAAAAATGAGAGGTAAAACGGCTATCACTATCAGACACAATTGATAAAGGAATTCCATGCAATGAAACTATTTCATTTACATACAACTTAGCTAATTGTTCCATACTGAAAGTTTCCTTCATTAGTAGAAAATGAGCTGACTTAGTTAGCCTGTCTACAATTACCCAGATTGTATCATTACCTTTTCTTGTTTTGGGTAATTTGGTAACAAAATCCATTGTTATCAATTCCCATTTCCATATAGGCATCTCTAACTGTTGCAATAAACCTGAAGGTTTCTGGTGATCAGCTTTAACTTGTGAGCAGGTTAAACACTTAGAAACATATGCTGCTATATCCTTTTTCATTCCTATCCACCAAAAAATCCTTCTTAAATCCTGATACATCTTATCACATTCAGGATGCATCGTATACTTAGACTTATGGGCTTCTTCTAGTATATAGTGACGTAGGTTTCCTAATTTAGGTATCCACACTCTTTTCTTATGGAATCTCCAAATTCCATATGTTCCTTGTTCTAATTCCTTAATCATTCCTTCTAATTTACCAGTATCATCCATGATTACTGATTCTTGTGCTTTTCTAATCTGTTCATTTAAATCTACTTGTAGATTTAATTTAAGAGAACGTACCCTTTTTGGCTTTTCGTGATACTTTCGACTTAAAGCATCAGCCACTACATTTTCCTTTCCCGCATGATACTGGATATTACAATCATAATCACTAAGTATCTCCATCCAGCGTCTTTGTCTCATATTCAACTCCTTTTTTCCGAAAACATACCTTAAACTCTTATGATCTGTGAAAATGGTAAACTTACTACCGTAAAGGTAATGTCTCCAAATTTCAGGGCAAAAATTATTGCTCCTAATTCCAAATCATGGGTTGAATAATTCTCTTCATGATTCTTAAGTTTTCTAGATGCATAAGCTATAACCTTTTGGCGTTGCATCAACACACATCCATAACCTAAATTAGAAGCGTCACAATAGACTACAAAGTCTTCAGTTCCTTCTAGTAACGCTAGTATGGGTGCGTTGGTTAACCTTTGCTTAAGAATCTTAAAGGCTTCTTCCTGTTTTGGTCCCAATTCAAACTTAATGGATTTACAGGTTAACTTAGTTAAAGGAATGACTATTCTAGAAAAATCTTGAATAAACCTTCTATAATAACCAGCCGGTCCTAAGAAACTTCTAACCTCGGTTGGCAACTCAGGGGTTTTCCATTTGGTAATTGCCTCGATCTTGGTGGGATCCACATGAATTCCTTCATGATTGACTAGATGTCCAAGAAACTGTACCTGTTCTAACCAAAACTCACACTTCGAAAACTTTGCATAAAGCTTTTCTTTTCTCAGTAAACTTAAAAGTGCGTGCAAATGCTTGGCATGTTCCTCTTTACTCTTGGAGTAAATGAGAATATCATCTATAAAGACAATTATGAATTTATCCAAATATGGCTTACATATTCGGTTCATCATGTCCATAAATGCAGCTGGGGCATTGGTTAGACCAAATGGCATGACAGTAAATTCATAATGGTCATACCTTGTTCTAAATGCGGTTTTAGGAATGTCCTCTTCCTGTACCTTTAATTGATGATATCCTAACCGTAGATCGATTTTAGAGAAAAATCGAGCTCCTTGCAATTGATCGAACAGATCATCGATTCTTGGTAATGGATACCGATTCTTGATCGTGACTTTGTTCAATTCGCGGTAGTCAATGCACAGACGCATCGATCCGTCTTTCTTCTTGACGAATAAGATCGGTGCTCCCCATGGCGATGAACTTGGCTGTATGAATCCTTTCTCCAACAATTCGTCTAACTGTTTCTTCAGTTCCTGCATTTCTGCGGGTGCCAAACGGTAAGGTGCTTTGGCAATTGGTGCTGTCCCTGGTAGCAGGTGAATTCTGAATTCGACTTCTCAGTCTGGCGGTAATCCTGGTAATTCTTCTGGAAATACATCTGAAAACTGAGATACTATGGGAATATCTTTTAGTTCTTTTTCTTTAGTGTTAGTGATTATAGAAATAAAATACACTAATGACCCTTTTCTTACATAACTTGCTGTTTTCATCACAGAGGTGAATTTCGTGGATCTAGATAGCTTATCTCCTTTTATTGTGATCTTTTCACCGCTTGGTGAATTTACTTGAATTGACTTTTGATCACATAAAATACTGGCTTTATTGGCTATTAACCAATCCATTCCCAATACAACATCAAATCCTGCCAGATTCATTGGGTAAAGGTTTGCAATAAACTTTTGATTTAAAAATTCTATTCTTGCTCCCTGCAAGATTTCAGAAATCCTAACGGTTTCTCCATTTGCTGTCTCTACTAGACATTCTTGTGGAAGTTTAGTTAATGGTTGATTGAGAAGTTTGCAAAATGAAGTATTAATAAAACTTTGGTTCGCACCAGAGTCAAATAATAATTTAGCAAAAACATCATTAACTAAAAATGTACCGGCTATCACGTCTGGAATCATCTTGGCCTCATCTGTCATCAGAACAAATGCTCTAGGATTTTTAGTGTTCTTGTTGCCCATGGCTGGAACTAGTTTCGGACAGTTTGGCTTGATGTGACCATTTTCTCCACAGTTGAAGCACATTCCATTGTTTGGTTTCCTTCTGCAGTTTTCTTCCTTGTGCCCTGGTATCTTGCAGAAATTGCAGTAAGTGGAGCATTTTCCCGAATGCTTCTTCTTGCAGGCCTTGCGGTAGGGTGCAGAGGTAGAACCTACATTTCTCCCACGATTAGAATTTCCATAAAGAAATTCCTGAGTAATCCTTTGAGCTAGGTTTCTTCTCTGGTCTTCTTCTCATGTACGTACTAACTCATCTGTCAAGGTATTGGCTAGTTCTACAGCTTCTTCTATAGTTTGAGGTCTAGCTGCCTTGACTACATGCCTAATCTCACTAATCAATCCCCAAATGTAACGGGAGATTAATACTGGTTCAGGTGATGCAAGGGTTGGCACTATTCTAGCATATTCAAATAATAATGTAGTATAACCCTTACTATCTACTCCAGTTATCCTAAGGTTTAGGAACTTGTTTGCTATCTGTTCTTTTTCATTGGGAGGGCAGAATTTCCTTTCCACCATGTTCTAAAATTCCTCCCATTTCATATTGTAAACCCTGTCACGTCCCCTAGATTGGAGGATAGTGTTCCACCATTCTAAGGCTGAGTTCTTAAATAAATTAGAAGCAAACATTATCTTATCCTCTTCTGCACACTTGCTTATTTTTAAGACAGCTTCAATCTTTTCTATCCAGCATAGGGCTGCAACTGCTCCTTCATTGCCCAAGAATTCCATTGGTTTACAAGACTAGAATTCTTTATAAGAACAACCATAAAGCATGGTTCTTCTTCTTTTGGGAATGGGCGCTTGAAGTATGGGTCCATTGTTTACGCTGTGTTCAGGTTCAATTGGTCGTTTATTGCTATGATTACTTTTATTATCCGCTTCCCTAACTGTTTTGATAATAAATGGCATTGCATCTATTATTCCTTGTGCCACTATGTGTTGAATGGCACTGTTATCCACTTGATTTCCATTGTTATTGTTGTTCGGATTCTCATTATTCGGGTTATTGTCATTCTGGTTTTCCTGGTTCACTTCGTTGTCCATCTGAATTTTAAACATTTATCAATTATTAATATCACAAATAATATTTAAGACAATCAATCACACAACACACATGTTGATCAAAAACGTCGAGCATTGCGACTTACTCTTTCTTATATTTAGTATGCATCTAATACAAACAAGAACCAGATTTTAAAATTACAATACGATTGAAATTGAAATTACACTACTAGTAAGCATCCATAGCTATGATTTAGATTTTTTTCAAACATACACACATATTATATATTATTATATTATATTATATTATTATTACTACCTCCACTATCACCTTCACGGATATGGGTTCATCCAGAACTTCATATTGCGCTCGTCGTACTACCAGACGAGTCGCTCTCCGACCTGCCTCATTCTCTCGCTACTTTCTAAAATTTCCTCTCCGAAAGTTCGGAGTTCTTGCACATTTTCTGCTCTCATTGGGGGTGCAGGTGCTGGGATTGGGTTTGGGAACTGGGGCATGGGTTCCTAGTATGGGTATGGATTCTATAAAATTTCCCTAATTTATTCATCGTTATCATAGTAGGGATCTAGAGGGTCCAAACATGGGTAAGCTGCAAGATTCGGCATGGGTTCATCTTCTTGTAGTGGGTAGCGTTGCTGGTAATCCCTAAGCTCATCTAGCCACGGGTCGTAGTCTGGGTCTAAGGGATTGGGTGCTGGTATCCTAGGTATCTCTTTTGGGTTAAAATCATGCATTTGGATTTGATTTTCTGGGTTGTTTTCTATTTCCATTGGCTGAGCGGGGAATAGTGGTAATGGTTGGGGTGCTATCAGTTGTTCCAGGTTAGGGTCGGCAGCTGTGGTTGCTAGGATATGAAAGTTTGCTAAACCCCTATTAAGCATATCCTGGGCATGGGCATCTGTCTCTCTTTTATCGGCTGCTAGGGCTCGCTGTTGTTGTAACTTTTTCATTCGTTTTCTACGTTCATGTGCTCCCCTACTGAACATCCTCTCTTTTTAGGGGGAATGGCTCTTCAGACTGAGCCTTAAACACGAATATCCTGTTTTCATTATCAGCTGAATACCCTGAGAGGGTAGGCTGTGAAGAGGTGCCTTCGCTCCTAGGCTAGCTGGACAACTGACGATACGCGTCGGAAGGTCCTTGATCGCTCATACTGTAAACTAACAAATAGTCAAATAACACACAACAATAAAATGCAAATATGCACGTAGTTCCGTAATTTATTTCCTAACATATTGAATAATATCTTGGTGTCAGCAGAACACTTTTGTGGCTGAATTAGTGGCTTAGCTCTGATACCACCTTCTGTCGTAACCCCCGTCCCCCAACATACCTGGGAACGGGCGGCCGCGACCAGTTTAATGTGGCTTACACACCCAAATGGAATGGGTGGAAGAGAATTTTTGGGCTTGTCTTGAGTGTCGGGATTCTAAGATCTTTATTAGGTTTTATTTTTACGTTATTTACAATCCTATTCGTTATGATTTATTTAGAATGTTTCATAAGAGAAATTACTTATTTGGGCATAACATGCCTCTTTAAAATTCCATTTATATACAAGTTCACATACCTCACGGGAGATCACTCAACACTCGGCCGAAGATGTATTTTTGTGAAACACTCGAGACCGGCATGGAACTTACTTCTACCAAATGCTTGCCAAGCAATCAATCCTCCTCCTTTTTAACTATACACCTTTGTAAATATCAAGAGGACTTGGGGAAGGGTTAGGCTTGGGTTAAATGTAGGTGGTTTTTGGGTTAGTGGTTAGTAGAAAAGGGCGAAAGGCGTAAAAAGCGTCGGTTTTCGTAAAACATTTTATTTTTGTGACTTTTTATTCAAACGATGCATTTTTCAAACGAAGTTTCTTTTGAGGAACTTGTTTGTTTATTGCTAGACTTCATCATTTTTTTATAAGGAATGTCACATGAAACCGAGCTTTTTACTAAAATAAAGGGTTTAAAATGAAAAAGGGTTTTTGGTGGGTAAAGGGTGTTTGTTTTGTGGGTTTAGAAATGAAAAGGTTTACGCTCAAAGGGGTTAACTAGGGGGATTTTGGGTAGGTGGTAAAAAAAAAAAGAAAAATAATGGGGTTGAAAGAAAAAGGGTTAGTCCTAATGCCTCCATCATTTACTTACTTGGGTTTAAGTTGGTAAGGACCGGGAATGAATCGTCATGGCAAGTTCTAGAGTCGTAAGAAACCAAGCGGCTATTCACACAAGAAACGAAAAATGAGCATTTAGTTCAAAGATGTGTATTTGTATGCTCAATAAAGGCTCAAAACTCACTTTTTGTGGGAATGGGTTTTTAATGTGATCAAGTATATATAATCAAATTTTAACTAGATTTGTCATGTCGTTTCATAATTTTCTTATGTTGATTCTTTTTATCACGACGCTATCGGTTGTAAATTCGTAAAAATATAACCTTTTTAGAACTTGTTATTCCCAAATTAAACCAAGACAAGTAAAAAAATGAAAAGTTTTTGAAAAAATTTGGGGTGTTTAGCGGTTCCAATAGAGTTTTGTGTAAGGCTTGTAATTAGGACTTGCAAAATTCAAGGTTTTAGCATCCCCCCCCCCCCACACACACTTAAATTACACATTGTCCTCAATGTGTCCCAAAAAATAAGTTTTTAGGTTGATTGAATGTGTAAAAAGGTGTGTTAAAAACAAAAATTTATGTTACTGGGCATCTAGACACGGGCCGTGGTGACCGGGTACGGCCCCATGTTCAGATTGCCAGTAACAGAAAGTAACAGAAGGCTGGGCATGGGGGCATGTTCAACGTACACGCCCCGTGTCCAGTTACCTGAACTGGGCATTTTTCTGCAGATCATCGAGCATGGGGCGTGTTGGCTGAGCACGGCCCGTGCTGAACTTGCTGTAATGAAGAAAAATTGTCGGGAGGCTCTCTTTTTGTGCATGGGGTGTTGGTTCAAGTTTCCCTTAATATCCTTCACCATCCGGAGTGTGTTTTACCCATTACAACATCATCCAAACACCATTTAATAATTAAACAACCAGCATTCATTAAAGAGAAGATTACAAATAAGTTCCTAGAAAAATAAAGATAAATAGAAAGCTAAAAAGAAAGTTTCTAAGATAGATAGGTCAAGTGATACATGAAATCATCCTAAGGAGTTCTACCGTTATTGTAGGAATAACAAAAGCCCAAAAATAGCTTCCCGATATTTTAAAGGCGTTGTAGAACTCGGAACCGAGAGGTGTCCCCTAGATGTTGTTGAGCCACTCCTCTATTTCTCGTGGGAGGAAGACGACGGGCTCATTTTCCACAACATCTTGTGGTGGAGGAGCGACGACAACCGGGACCCCATGTAGTACGTCTCGAGGGGGTTCCGTGTGCATGGTGTACCATTCGGCTGGTATGATAACTTCTGGTACCACATTCCATGCCCTTTGTGTAATGATTGGTACTAAAGGAGGAGAAGCGAGTATATTCAACCTTTGGCGCAAAAGGTTGACCTCTCTAAGACACCCTTCTAGACCCACCGATAAATGATTGATACGGTCGACCAGAGCTTCCTCAACCCCCGTCATCTCATCTATAGCCTCTCTCAAGGCATATACATAGTTGACGAGGGAGTCTTCTATCGATGACCTTCTCCCTTGACGGTTGTTCCCGGAGTGTGATGAAGATGTTCCGTTGTTGCTGCTTGACATTCTAAGAAAACAGACCGAAAAGAGTTCATTTTAGTTCAACAGTACCTTGAACACGGCCCTGTGCTCACTGAGCACGGCCCCGTGTTCACCTTTCTTCAGATTTTTGGAACAAGGAATCTTGTACTTTTAAATTATTTTTCTTACTTTTGACGCATTTTTAAGCAGAAATAACTTAAAACAGTGTTGCAAAAAAGTTATTTTTGACAAGATTCCTTGAATAAAAATCTAATAAATATCACAATAAATCTTGAAAACATGGAGGTTTTAAGCTTTAATGGAGGTGTTGAGGAAAAATGAAGAAGAAGGCAATGGACAAAAGTAGAAAAGACAAGATGGTTGTTGAGAACCTTCTTTAGAATATACCTAGTATGGTATGTGTGAAGATCCCACCAAATCTCTGTCTTTGGGATGGTCCAAATGTGCTGGAATCTTGCTGCATTTATAGAAAACGACAGCACGCTGGACACGGCCCCGTGTGCAGAGGAGATTCTGACACTTTGTCACACCCCAACCGATGGCGGAAACATCAGGATGAGACGAACAAATTGCTCAAAACAACATAACACTATTGTGACAATAAATATTAAATTCATTTCATAAATTGTAAAGTGGGGTACATAGTTCCAAATAAATAAACATAACATTCAACAATAAATCAAATGCTAAGTGGGTTTCTAATGTCCATCCTAGCTTGATTCTTGTTTTCTTGATCATTCAACCTGCAATATGTATTAAAATAAAATCAACAAAAGCATGTTGGCGAGTATACAAGTTTTCATACATAGCATAGTACGTGTTTAAAATGTTGCTCATATCCAAATGTGAAATACAATATCATATTGACAGTATATACTCGAAACGATGTTACTCTACGTGTCCAAACCAAAGTTTAACGCAATTAACGTGCCTACCCAAAAGAGTATGGGTGGTTTTAACATAGATTAACCTAACAATACCCGTTAATATAACGGGAGGGGCGTTTCTCAACCTATAGCGCTACCATTGTTAGGGGAGGCTTGTACGAAGTTAATGAACACATAGTCATGAATGTTTACATTAGCATAACATGTCTAACATGATTAAAATGTATCACATAGGGTAAGGATAGAGTGTCCGTAAAATGTTTGATGTGATGGTGTAGTTTGATAAGTAATACATATTGCACCCAAAAAGTGTAAAACGAAAATGGGTCATGTATACTCACCTTGATTGCGTTGCGATTCTTGTAAATAACGCTCGAGTAAATATGGAGAATTCCAAGAGAACGAACGTAAGGGATTATCCTAAATATTGAAATAACACATAACGAACTCGTTAATAAGACTCCTAACATTTAAGGTTACAATTTTTTTAAGCATTTAGTTATCACAATTGATTAATATTATGAATTATACTTAAATATTCATGTTATTAATAATTTTAGAGTTTTTATAAGAAAAATGATTTAAAAAAAAATTAGTTTTATTTGGGAACAAAAACTAAGAAGAGAAGTCCTTTAATAATTTCACCAACAATCGGCCCAAACAGGACCCAATTCGGCTTGAACGGAGTTCGAACTCGGGAACTTTGTTTCTTAATTCATTCATCCTACAACTATCATTCTTCATTTGCTGAATTTATAAAAGGACCAAAACTGATAACCTTTTGTGCATATTTAATGTTACCATCAGTATATATATTGCATGATTTAGCATGCTTGAAACCCAGTATTATTTTATGAAACACCAAACAGTATGTTATAGGTGTTCTCTATAATAGTTATGGTTTCTCATGGAGCCTACTACATAAGTTCATATTTTTAGTTACAGTTATCCTTCAATATATATATATTTTTAAATGAATAGAAAAAGGGCAGCGACATGCCAAGAGGCCGGGTCGAACCCGCGACCTTCGGCTTGACTATTACAGTTTTAAAAAGCAGTTTTCTTGTGTATATATATGTATGAAAGAAAATATAAAACGAGTTGGTGGAGAGAAAATGATATACCGCAACGAAGAGATTATTCCGGTCGTGACTTCTGACGTCTCCGGCGATAGTACGGGTTTCCGGCGAATGTCCAGCGGCATGCTCGTGTCTCTGACACTGTTTATGGATCAAGGTGTTGTGGTGTGAGGTGTCGTGTAGGAACAGAAGGGTATGATGGGTATGTATGTGAAAGGGGGTGGTGGCCGTGGTTGTTTGTGGTGTGTTGTCATGATGTCAATGTTATGAGAATAGGAGTATATATATAAGATAATTCATGACCACAATCCTTGAATTTGGAAGTTTTATAATATTTCCGAATATGATATTTTGGTAAGTGTTTGGTGACTAAAGAACGTCCATGTACATCTATTATATATAATAAATGTGTTAAATTTTGCTGATGTGTCAGCTTGTGGTGCATTCTCAAGGGAATTTGGGTGGGAAATAATATTGGCTGAAGTGGAAGCGGGATCCATTTTAAATTCGGGTCACCCATCTCTTAAATTTGGATCGTATATATTATCTTTCTCAAACCACACGCCTTACGTTCTCACTTTCCTGAAACCCTAAATCCCCAAATAAAGATTCTCCTTCAACTATTTTTCGCACGATTCATCATGTTTTGGTCAATCTTCAATGGTTATTAGACGATTCAAGATTCTTCACCAGTTTACTCGATCTCATGTTTGGTCAATCTTCAGTGGTTATTAGACGATTCAAGATTCTTCACCAAAATAAACTATGCTCCATTGGCTTCTCGCTATTCTGTTGGTCGTCACGTACCTTCGAGCACCACCGGAAGAACCCTCCAAAAAGGTAATCGATATCCATTTGTTTCCTTCATTGTACACTCCTTTAATCCTGCTGATTAGCAACCCCATTTCTGTTCAATTTTTTAATGTTTCACGTACTATGGTTTCTTAATGGTTAAAGGCTTTCGATACGCTTCATGAACTAGGGTTAGAATTAACGTCGCCGCCAGTGTCTCTACCGCATCCGCTGAAGCTGAACCCTAGGTATGTTTTTATGTGTAAACGAGTAATAAGTAGGTGCTTTTGATCTATTTGTGTAAATTTTATCTGGTATAGCTTCTGAAACGGATTATCTGGTATAAATTTGATGAATCACTTTATCTAATTTTGAGTCAATTTTGAAAGTTATTTCATCAGTGGTTTTTGTGATATTAGATCTCTGTTATACGTTTATTATTTGTTCTATAGAACAGTTATGTCATTGGATTTTTGTGATATTAGATCTATGTTATACGTTTATTATCTGTTGATTTTGAAATTGGTACATAATTTCTTTATTATTTATTATCACATCTGCTTGACGAACAAGAACAAACTCAAGTCGCCGCCATGGTAATCTTCAAATTCTCTCACATCACTATATTATCGTTAAATTCACAATCTCAAATTCTATTTTCATATGTGTTGATGTTCTTAAATGAGGGTTTTTGGTGCAGAGTTTGGTAGCAAATGAAGAGTTTGAGCATATTCTTTGTGTGCATAACATGAATGTTGATGGCCGAGTTGCGTAATGGGTTCCGGACTTCATGTTAAAATGAGTAAGTTTGGGAAATCCAGTTTAGTTGTACTTCTAATGTATTGTTCTCATCTCTTGTGTAACAACTCACTTGGATCTTCTCTTGGTGCTGGAAAATAGTTGGTAAACAGAGTTGGATAAATAGTAGGAGACCTTTAAAATTCAGTTTCATTGTTTCAGTTGGAAATTTGAATCAACCATGCTACACATACTGGATCAAAAGGTAAATTCTTCTGCACAATTATTTTACGAGTTCTCTGTTTGCTAATACATAATGATAGTTAAATTATTGCTATTGTATGTCCTCCTATGAATAAATAGAGCATTTTACCTCAAGCTCTGGTTTGTAACTCCTAACTTTAAAATAAATTTCAACTTGATTGGATTCAGTCACTAAGCATGACAGTTGCAGTTATTACTTGATAAAAAAGCCAGGACTAACAAAACTTACTCTGTTGTTTTCATGGGTGAGCACGCTCATTTGGTATTTATTGCTTCTATTTTTTGGTTGGTAGTTGGGAATAATATATTTTGTTTTTTTTTTCTATTTATTGTTTAATATATGTTGTTTGTTTTCAGATGTTGTTTCAATTCCGAAGATCAATTAAAGCTTCCGACTTCTGTATGATATACAAAGGGCAAGTTTTGGGTATAGTTCATCAGGGATCTAAGATCAAAGGTTAGTTGGTGTTATTGATGCTAGATAAATCATTTATTTTTAGTTGTCTAAATTTTAAATGTCATGCATACATTAATGTGTTTATGCATGTTTGCCAAGCTTAATATAACGTTACTTAGCTTTACTTTTGTGTTGGATCTTCATTAAGTTGAGAACTAAAAGGGATGCTATATACTATATGTACACCAAACATTCAAAGTTTTTCACTAGACTAGCTGGGTTAATATTTTTTTTTTAAATTACTTGTAAAAATGTAGTCAATGGTTAAAGTTAATTGAAATAATGATAAAAATATGTCTGATGCTACTTGAGAATAAACTTTAGATGGATTGTTAAAACATATATGAGTTGATTTTGGTTTGTTCTTTTTATTTCACATCTTTAGAAGTGATAAAAGCTTTAAACTTACAATCATTTTGTCAATTCATGGAATCGCCATGAAAGAAAACAAATTGTTAATTTATTAGTTTTAATATTTATAGTTTTTAGTTAGAGTCACAAAAATGAGTCCGATACTAAAGTACTTTTTTGTGTAGTTCAAGTTGTGCAAGGTTCGTTCAGTCCAGCTCAAAGGGGAAGATATTCCTAAAGCCAATGGAAAAAATGCATTGTGTTTTGTTGCTAGATCCATGCATTATGAGATTATGTGGACCAAGTTTTGGGGACATGCCGGGTGTTCTTCATATGCTTCTCCCATTTGGGTAAATATTGATCTTAAGCGTGTTAACAAGAACTATTTTAATTTGCTATAAACTAATATGAAAGAAATATACACTCTTGGTTTCAGCAATCATATCCAAAATGTGGTGTTGTATTAATAATTAGAAAACACAAATTATTTCAGGTATATTAATAATATAATATTAATCTAACTGGTTAGTTAAAATGATTAGGAGGACAGTGAATACAAAATACACTTTTGACCCATTTAGATTGCATCATGATTTCCTTCTTCTTTTGAAAGAGTGATTTAAATCAATAGGTTATTGGAAGATCTCTTGATGGGCTTTCAACTGAATCCGGTTTTGATCAAAAAGTTTTGGAACCTGGCACTTAAGGAATAGAATGAAAATAATGAATGCGTTGATTTTTTTCAAAAAGTGACCCATTTGGAAAACTTACTTTGACCCGGTTTCCTTTTTTTCTTTATATGGACAGACAAGGGATCCTTTTTTTCTCTTATTTTTCAGGTGAAATGGCTGAACAAACAACTGAGCAAACTGTGGCCGTATGTAGCCGATGTAATTTTTATGTCTTTGTTATTCCTCACCTATATGATTATTGTTGTTATAATTATTGTTACCCCCATGTATTATTTGCAGGCTGCTACTATAATAATAAGAGAATCCGTCGAGCCAATATTGGAAGAATATCGTCCATCAGGAATATCATTTTTGAAGTTCAGCAAATTGTCGTTAGGAAATGTTGCACCAAAGATTGAAGGTATTCTAAATAATACATCCATAACTCTTTAATGTAATTTTTAGCGTATATTTTGAATGTTCTTCCAATCTGCTTATGTGATTATTTGTGAGTGTAAGAAGTTGTTGTAAATAATCTCTGTATTTGACTAATAGTCAAAGTTGACTGATATGCGCAGGTATCCGAATTCAGAGCCAAAAGCAGGGTTAAATAACAATGGACATGGATTTCCGATGGGGTGGTGATCCATATATTGTTTTAGGAATCGAAGCAGGTGTTTCGTTACCTATACAGGTTACATTTGATTTAGCAATTATGACATTGTTTATCAATCATTTCTTATATTAAGATCATATTGTTTGTTGCAGCTGAAGGATCATTTCTCAACACACATATTCATAAAAAGATTTAAGGGTGTGTTGATGACTATTGAACCCGTATATTATTGTTTGCTTTTGATTGTAATTTAAATTTTCCTACCCGGGTATCTACCCGGGGAATAACCTAGTTCTTGTATATGTGGAAACCTCAATCAACAAGAAATTAGGATCAATCACAAAATATGGAAACATAGCTATGGTGAGGTCTGTCAAATTGGGCGGCAAAAAAAAGAATAGGAGTTTAAAGGGAATTGAGGCAAATGACAACTTCTGTCCCTGGGGTTTTTATGTTGAGTCATAATTATTCCAAACATAAATAGAACTTTATCTTTCTTTAAAAAAAACAGGGTTAATATTACAAATCAACCCTTTAGTTTCTCTAACTATACTAACTGAGATATAACTTAAATTAACTAAAAACTTTAACTAGTTAACATAATATTACAAAAGATTAATTAAATTAATTAATTAACTAAATATATATAATAACTATATTGATGATTATATTAAATTTAAAAAAAATCTTTTAACGATTATTTAATTCGCGAAAAATTCCCGAGTTTCAAGGATTAGGGTCCAAAATTTCAAAACGGGTCGAATTTCGGAAATCCATTTTTGACGGATGTTACAGTCTCCCCTATTTTAGGAGATTTCGTCCTCGAAATCTAAGAGGAAGACTTTTGAAAAGATGACATCTAAAGATTCAAAAAAAGGAATAGATGAGACTAGATCGTAACGTTCGTTTACACATAGCATATAGTTTCACGTAGCATACAAAAGGTTCAATTAGTTTCACATAGCATATAAAAGGTTCAACTAGTTTCCAAAGCATACTCATGAATTTCACGTAGTATAACTAACATAGATAATGATAGCATCGTAAATTTAGTTCGTTCGTGAGGAGATATTATTATTGTTTTAGATTGAGAAGATAGTGCAACTCGTGCCTCCAAGCTTGAAATGAAAGTAACGTTTAAGTATAAAGTTTCGTGGAGAACGAAGAAATGTTGGTAAGTACCTCTGAGATAAGGAAATCACCCCTAGCTCATTGGTGAAGTTGAAAATTGAGCGAAGCTAATCGTCAAGGTAAGGAAATCACTCCTATCTTGATGATAAGCTTCCATTGTTGGGAATATGAGTATTAGAATAAAATGTAGAACAATCCACATGACATACTTAGTTAACCAGATTAACGTATCACTGGCATGTGAATAAACATGTCAACCCATCGTGTACCACAATGTTGACTACCCAACATCGTCGCAACGAAGAGGGTGTAATGTTGTTAAATTAACATGACCACTAGAATACGGGCGGGCGCTACTCCTATAGCACTACGCATAGTGCTATACATGTTAAGGTGTGGGTTAAAAGACAAGTTCATCACATAAGAATAACCCAATAATCACGAATCCAGTATAACATATTAGTATGCATGTATTAAATTGAAATGATATGACGTACAAATGTAAAACACATGAAAATTGAGATAGCATAAAAGAGCTTTAACGTAAAACATAGATTGTCACGGAATGTAACATAAGACTATTCCAAAGTAAATCGAAGTCCTTTTCGAATTAAGGAAGCGTGCTTTGGCCTAATAGACAAATACTCTCATCGAGAAGCGATTAACGATATTTGTCCTTCCAGTTACTACACGTCCTTAATCGATTGGGAAAATCGAAACTTTGGCGAGAATGAAAATCGAGGAGTGGGACTAGTTAACAAGATGCGAGTATCACCTCTAACTTGATAACATCATACCCTAATGTGGTTGGTACTTATCAAAAGGTAAGGATCCACTAGAGTATGAAATGAAAACTCCTATCAAGGTTTGGATATCACTCCTAACTTGAGGGTAGATTTCGTGCAAAAATCAAAGTATAGCTGAGTGAAAATCATCACCAAGTGTGGGAATTACCCCTATCTTGATGATTGTAAGAGTGTCTTCAAAGCCTCCAAGTGTGTATTGTGTTAGCCTTGGAAAGGCATGTATATTAAGAGTCCAAAAGAAAGTAAAGGGAAGCAAAGAAGATAGAAGAGAAGTTGTTTTAAGCAACACATAGTGAGAAAGCTCCTAAACTATAGACTAGGCAAGGCATTCCTAATTCCCTATAGTTATGGCTCTGATACCAATCTGGTATCAGAGTACTCCTACTATAGACTAGGAAAAACTAAGGCAATCCTACCTAATTCCCTATAGTTATGGCTCTGATATCAATCTGTCACACCCCAACCGATGGCGGAAACATCGGGATGAGACGAACAAATTGCTCAAAACAACATAACACTATTGTGACAATAAATATTAAATTCATTTCATAAATTGTAAAGTGGGGTACATAGTTCCAAATAAATAAACATAACATTCAACAATAAATCAAATGCTAAGTGGGTTTCTAATGTCCATCCTAGCTTGATTCTTGTTTTCTTGATCATTCAACCTGCAATATGTATTAAAATAAAATCAACAAAAGCATGTTGGCGAGTATACAAGTTTTCATAAATAGCATAGTACGTGTTTAAAATGTTGCTCATATCCAAATGTGAAATACAATATCATATTGACAGTATATACTCGAAACGATGTTACTCTACGTGTCCAAACCAAAGTTTAACGCAATTAACGTGCCTACCCAAAAGAGTATGGGTGGTTTTAACATAGATTAACCTAACAATACCCGTTAATATAACGGGAGGGGCGTTTCTCAACCTATAGCGCTACCATTGTTAGGGGAGGCTTGTACGAAGTTAATGAACACATAGTCATGAATGTTTACATTAGCATAACATGTCTAACATGATTAAAATGTATCACATAGGGTAAGGATAGAGTGTGCGTAAAATGTTTGATGTGATGGTGTAGTTTGATAAGTAATACATATTGCACCCAAAAAGTGTAAAACGAAAATGTTTCATGTATACTCACCTTGATTGCGTTGCGATTCTTGTAAATAACGCTCGAGTAAATATGGAGAATTCCAAGAGAACGAACGTAAGGGATTATCCTAAATATTGAAATAATACATAACGAACTCGTTAATAAGACTCCTAACATTTAAGGTTACAATTTTTTTAAGCATTTAGTTATCACAATTGATTAATATTATGAATTATACTTAAATATTCATGTTATTAATAATTTTAGAGTTTTTATAAGAAAAATGATTTAAAAAAATTAGTTTTATTTGGGAACAAAAACTAAGAAGAGAAGTCCTTTAATAATTTCACCAACAATCGGCCCAAACAGGACCCAATTCGGCTTGAACGGAGTTCGAACTCGGGAACTTTGTTTCTTAATTCATTCATCCTACAACTATCATTCTTCATTTGCTGAATTTATAAAAGGACCAAAACTGATAACCTTTTGTGCATATTTAATGTTACCATCAGTATATATATTGCATGATTTAGCATGCTTGAAACCCAGTATTATTTTATGAAGCACCAAACAGTATGTTATAGGTGTTCTCTATAATAGTTATGGTTTCTCATGGAGCCTACTACATAAGTTCATATTTTTAGTTACAGTTATCCTTCAATATATATATATATATATATATATATATATATATATGTATATATATATATTTAAATGAATAGAAAAAGGGCAGCGACATGCCAAGAGGCCGGGTCGAACCCGCGACCTCCGGCTTGACTATTACAGTTTTAAAAAGCAGTTTTCTTGTGTATATATATGTATGAAAGAAAATATAAAACGAGTTGGTGGAGAGAAAATGATATACCGCAACGAAGAGATTATTCCGGTCGTGACTTCTGACGTCTCCGGCGATAGTACGGGTTTCCGGCGAATGTCCAGCGGCATGCTCGTGTCTCTGACACTGTTTATGGATCAAGGTGTTGTGGTGTGAGGTTTCGTGTAGGAACAGAAGGGTATGATGGGTATGTATGCGAAAGGGGGTGGTGGCCGTGGTTGTTTGTGGTGTGTTGTCATGATGTCAATGTTATGAGAATAGGAGTATATATATAAGATAATTCATGACCACAATCCTTGAATTTGGAAGTTTTATAATATTTCCGAATATGATATTTTGGTAAGTGTTTGGTGACTAAAGAACGTCCATGTACATTCTTGTATATGTGGAAACCTCAATCAACAAGAAATTAGGATCAATCACAAAATATGGAAACATAGCTATGGTGAGGTCTGTCAAATTGGGCGGCAAAAAAAAGAATAGGAGTTTAAAGGGAATTGAGGCAAATGACAACTTCTGTCCCTGGGGTTTTTATGTTGAGTCATAATTATTCCAAACATAAATAGAACTTTATCTTTCTTTAAAAAAAAATAGGGTTAATATTACAAATCAACCCTTTAGTTTCTCTAACTATACTAACTGAGATATAACTTAAATTAACTAAAAACTTTAACTAGTTAACATAATATTACAAAAGATTAATTAAATTAATTAATTAACTAAATATATATAATAACTATATTGATGATTATATTAAATTTAAAAAAAATCTTTTAACGATTATTTAATTCGCGAAAAATTCCCGAGTTTCAAGGATTAGGGTCCAAAATTTCAAAACGGGTCGGATTTCGGAAATCCATTTTTGATGGATGTTACACACTTTTTGTCCGTATTCTGACCAAAAGCCAGACGAGAATCTTTTGGTGGACACGGGAGCGTGCTGACCTGGACACGGCCCCGTGGCTAGAAGCTGTTTATGAAGTTTTTTCTATTTTTAAGAAATTTATTCGGATCGGGTGCTTCCTTACTGGACGGAACAACACCGAAGTGCCTGAGATACCTTAGTTGCCCTAGATTTAGACGAGAACGCAAGAGGTTTTCGGAAAGGGTGATTCCTATGCTAAATGTAGGTGGACAAGTCCAACCCTTATCCGGGCTCACGTTAAAGAAGGTGTATGTCGAATCGCTCAGGTCTATGTATGCATCGTTGGAAGTCGATGAGGAGTCCTTCACGGCACAATCGACACAGGGACGACTATCGCTCAAGTCTTCGCAAGAGTTAGAGGTGATTTCGGGAGCGACGATGTTGGTTTTATCCGAATGTGATCTCAATAATTCTTCTTGGCCGTTGTCTTGAGATGAATTAGTTATGTCCATCTCATGCTCTTTTATCCAATTAAGAATTAGATCTTCCATTTGAAATAATTCTTCAAGAAGCATTTCATCTAGAAGGGATGATTGAGAGCATTCGAGGGAGAGATAGGGATTATTTTTACTTTCGCCCCTCTTAAGGCTACAGGAAAACAATGGGTCTATATAGTGGGGAGTGTAATTTAAAAAATAACATTTTAAATCTTCGTGAGTTCCGCCACATATTTGACACCACGTACCATAAGGGGAGCGGAAGTAAAAAAAATCAGTATCGCTCATGTTTGTGTCAGAAATTACCAACCGTCGGGATCTTACGGTTCTGTTTTCAGTATCTGATACTTGGGCACGGGGCCTGTTTATTGGGCACGGCCCCGTGTTCAGCTACTGTCTGACTTAAAACAGGATTACCAGTACCAAAGATTGGGCACGGGGTGTGTTCAACGAGCATGGCCCGTGCTGATCTCTGCAGAAGCTGAAAATTTAAGAAAAATCCTAAAAAAACAGAAAAATAAGAAAAACGATTAGACCGTTGATTCCTAACTTTCTTAAAATCCTTGTGTCCCCGGCAACGGTGCCAAAAACTTGATGTGTGTCAGTGTGAATATATTTTTGTGTATATTTTTAGCCCTTTTTAACACTTCAGTCAAGTTTTAAATTTATAAAACACGATATTCTACTAACCCTAAACACACATATGGGCAAGTGTACCCATCGTGAGAGTAGTATAGCGTTGGTAAGATACCGCGGTCGTCCAAGGACAAAAGAGCTTTTAATGCCGGTTTATCCTCAACGTCTAATCAAATCAAAATTTTGGAAAAAGGTTTCAACATGAAAATAAAAACTAAAAATGCTAAAAAATAAAAATAAAATAAAAATAAAAACAGATAGACAAGATGAATCACCTGGATCCGACTCGCCTATAGTGTAACCTTTGATGTTTTCCACACTTTTGCATTTATTAAGAGATTATCTTAGTTATAGTAGTAGGCCCCTCTTTTGAAGGTGACGTTACCATCAACCCAGTAGTTTGAGTCAGCAAGGATACAATCCTAAAGGGTTGGATTATTGAAAGATAATTAATTAACTTATTAATGCGTAATGTGGTAGGCACCTCTTTTGAAGGTGATGTTACCCTCGGCTAAGTGGTTTGAGTCAGCAAGGATACAATCCCAAGTAGCCGGGTTAATGTATTAATAGTAGTTTACATATGAGGGGATCAAGCCATTCGCACCCCCGCCATCCAATACCAGTGGGTATTGAAGGAGGTCCTAGTAAGCTTGACCCAGGTCCTTGCAGGATCTATACACTGAACAAGGCAAGAACCTTACCAAACCATTCCAATAACCCCCGACCAGGTAGCAAACATATCTCTATATAGACCGTAGAGATATGAATGGTGTAAATCTTTTATTTTATATAGACAGTAAAATAACACCATGACACCATGGACAAATGATAAGGATGTTTCACCTTCAACATAAGAAACTAGTTATTAAAGTCATTAATACAAAACCAAGTAAAAAGTGCGAAAAGATGAAAAAACAAAAGTATTACACTAAATGCTTGTCTTCACCAAGTGATGTAAGAGACTTAGGCAAACATGGCCTTTGATTGTCAAGAACCCTTACTATCAATCTCGGATCCCGATACTACTACACACACTCTATGATGGATGATGGATGATGGTGGTGGATGTGGGTGTTGTGATGGTGGTGGAATGTGGGTGAAGTGGGAGAGAGGTGGTTTGCCAAGGGATGCCTTGAAGTGAACCAAGCACCTCTATTTATGGCCTTCACGGAAGCCCGGACACGACCCCGTGTCCATTGGGCACGGCCCCGTGTCCATCCACTTTCTCTTTCTTCATTAATTGCAGTTTGTCTGCATTAGTTGACCACGCCCCCGTGTCCGCTGGGCACGGCCCCGTGTGCAGAAGCGTATCTGTACTATCAAGATTTGCTTGGATTCTACGAATCTTAGCGTTGACCACGACCGTGTTGAGCTGGGCACGCCCCCGTGTTGGGAAATAGAAGCTCCTACAACTTTGTCTTTTCTGCAGACACTTGAGCACGCCCCCGTGTCCGCTGGGCACGGGGCGTGTTCAGCCTTCTGATCTCTTGGTTTTGCTTGGGAAGATGCTGTCGATGGGTCGGGCATGCCACGTTTATTCCTTTTCTTGTATTTATGTTAGATTTAGTTGTATTTTTGCTTCTTTTGTTCATTTGCGCTCATTTAATCCTGAAAATACAAAAGGAAGACAAAAGCACACTTTTTCCAACATTAGTACTAAAAAAGGGTTAGTTTTATGCCTCATTTGATGTAATTTATATGTTGCATTTTACACACATCAGTATGATTTCACAACATTCACGCAGTGGTTAACTCATCTGCATGAATTAAATATCATGCTATTTAGACCATTTATATTAGTAAATCAGGTGACCTTCAATCAAAATCAAAGAACTCACCTAGATCGGGTAAATCGATATTTAGCATTTCAATGCTTCTCCGGATTCGTTTTAGCCTAAATCGTCATGCATCGCCTTCACCAGTCACTTCTAATGCCTCTTGTCTATTTGGTTATCGAACATGAACTACCACCACTATTTTGGCAGCCCCCTTATCCTTTCTTAACCACCCCAAACAATACAATTCGTAAAGATGTTGATCGCCACTGTTTTTTCTCTGGTAAACTCTTTATCTCTCTAGTTGATCGACCATCACAAGCCACCGCTATATATCATCTTGCAATCCTTGATAGAACACCAAGATTCACTTACAGACCCACGTTTCATACACCTCAATTCAGCCCCGAAACACTCATTGTTGTCTTCCCGTTCATGATCTGTTTTGGCAGCCCTTACCGACACTTACCGTTTTTGTTTATACAGAGTTCTCAGCCCTGAAACACCTCTCAAACAAATGCAAAAAATCCCATCTCGCTGCTGCATCGTACCACATGATTTAGTCTCAAACAAATGTCAAATGTTGTTAAGAAATACACAAATCG
Source organism: Helianthus annuus (assembly GCF_002127325.2). Lineage (NCBI taxonomy): Eukaryota > Viridiplantae > Streptophyta > Magnoliopsida > Asterales > Asteraceae > Helianthus > Helianthus annuus. The sequence continues at coordinate 65,375,903 of NC_035435.2, forward strand.
AATTTCTATTCCAATATCTGTACAAAAAGCTAAAATGTTTGTCTAAATACACTAATAATACCTGGTCTGATCTTAACTTTGATCTGTTGTTTTGTAGTCTGCATCTCTCCATCTCATACAGTCGTTCGCACAATACTTTTAGTACTTTAGCTTTGTTCTAACAAACAAAAGGGAAACAAAAATCAGTATGCATGTTGTATGTTGCAGTACGTTTTTATTAAAATGATTTACCATATGTTGTGAGTGTTCATCTTGTATAGAAACTGTGAGGCCTGATGGGATATGTGTAATCCTAACGGCACTATTAGTAGTATTTGCATGCTGACCACCAGATCCTCCAGTCCTGTATGTGTTGATTCTTAAGTCCTCTTTTCTTAGTTGAACATCTACGTGCAAAATGCCACTTTGTTATGACTTATGTGAGTGATCACACATTTAAAAAGTGTGTGCCTCGTATATTTAACAAATTAAAAGAATATAAAATGGCAACTATTTTAGGAAGTCACAAATCACATCAGCTGCTTGGGGAAGGATAGCAACAGACACAACACTTGTATGAACATGTCCTGATTTCTCCGTGATGGGAACTCGCTGCAAATTGCAAAAAAAAAAATGCTAAGAAAAATGTCTTTTACGTTAGCAGCCAAATTCATCGAGTGAAATGGTGAAAAAAACCTGCACTCTATGAACTCCGCTCTTGAATTTTAGTTTTCCGTAGACATCTGCCCCGGATATTGTAGCACTCGCTTCCTGCGAAATAAAATACACTCGTCACGCATGACTCTTTGTAAAATGATCAAATAAAATCCTCCCATTAGCCAAAATAAAATAAAAATAATAAGAAAAAGAAGATTGACCTTGAATCCTTTCATATTTGAATCTGTGACTTCCACCACCTCAAATATCCAACCCTTTTTCTGAGAGTATCTCTCATACCTGGTGTAAATCACGTATCACAGGTCAGGAATCAAAAAGAGAGAGAGAGTGTGTCACACCCCAACCGATGGCGGAATCATCGGGGCATGGCACTGAGCGAAACAGATTGTCCAGAAGTTTCCATAACATTTATCATTACTATTCAATTTAAATAATACGTCCCATACCGTAACTCAAACAGTAAAATAAATTATTACAGACAAAAATCCAGGCAGATATTCTGTTCCGACAACTCAGATTTAAATAGACAGCAATTGTTTATCTGCTTCTAGAGACCCTTAATTTGACCACTACAGACAACTATTTGTTGGGCTCTAGAGCTTTATTCTAGCCTCCCTTTCCTAGCAGATAAGCATCTTAAACACATGTCACATACGTTAAAACAAATTCAATACATAAAAATGTAAAGGTGAGCATACAAGTTTGATAATAGCATAATAGAGTTCGAAATAGTTTACGCATAACCAGCACGTACACAGAGGAAAATGAAGCATGTTAATTATCGACATGGATCTATCGATACCAATGACTGCGGGTTGACTGCCGAGGCAGTTCACAATACATGATTACCACCGTAATCCATGCAAGTAATTGTCCTTAACAACCCCCGTGTGAACGGGTGCTGAGTCCAAACTATAGTACTATCGTCGTTAAGGCAGGTAGACAACATTCCACGTGTAAACATAACAACAAGCATTCATTTAGTCACGTAATACATGCGGTAACGGTTAGCGCTTAAAATGTTGCATAGTGTGTTCGATGTGATTTCGTATAAGTAACGTATGTAACACCCAAAAGTGCTAAAAGCAAAAAGGGATCGAGTATACTCACAGCGATTGATGGATTGAAGGGAGTGCTTGAGAGTAGGGTTAGCCTGAATAGTTTGATAGCATAACGATGAGTAATGCGTAAAACGGAAAATAAGTGTTGGAGGGTCAGACAGCTGGTCGATCGGATGGTAGTCCAATCGAACGGCTGACCGTTCGGTTGGCAGTCCGTTCGGACAGCTGTCCGGTCGGTCGGTAGGCCGATCGGATGGCTGTTCGAGTGGATTGTTTCTCCCTTTGAGAAGGATGTGTTTGTGTATGATGGTTTGACTTTTGAAGTTTTCGTTGTAGCATTAGAAAACATTGAAGTATCTTTACCTTTCAGGTCGGTCGATCGGACGGTTGTTCGATCGGCCAGCAACCCGATCGGTTAGGTACCTTTAGCAAGACAAGTTCTCAGCAGGGTGTCACCTGATCGGACGGCTGTTCGATCGGGTGGAACTCCTAGTGCATTGAACATGTTGAAAAATCGATTAAGTGTTGAAGTATAGTATCTCTTGATCCGAAGAGTAATTCGATCGGACAGTAGTACGATTGAACAACAGTTCGTTCAATACTAGTCTTCAAAATAAAATGATTAAGTGTGGGACCATGTGCTAGCCGATCGGCTGGTCAGTCGATCAGCTGACTGTCCGATCGGCTGGTTGTCCGTTCGGACAGCAGTCCGATCGGTCAGCATCTTGACCTGATCAGCCTATTCGTCTAACACTTGGGTGTTCTGATTGTTTGTCGTTTTATTGAGGTATTTTGACAACGAGTCAAACCATAGATCTCTCGTCCTTACTTGTTTCCCCCGATCGGACAGGAATCACCCAAATCCGGCTGGTGAACTGTTCGGAACGGAGTTTAACGTTTAACCCGAAATCGGTTAACCTCATGGATAGAATCCGGATCTTGAGCCATGCAACCACCGGAGTGATTTGTAAGCCGATACAGGCTCCGTTTCTATTAGTTTTGAAGGCATTGAGTGTAAAAGAGTTGAAAGAAAGTTGGAAAACCATCTTTCAATCCTTTTCACCGTGTAAATGTTTAGATCTATGAAAGATCTTTGTTTGTTTATGTGGAAATCGGCTAGATCCAAGTTATTCTTGGTGGATTGAGGCCAAAACATGAAGTTCTTCAAGAACACCATGATGACATCATCCTAGAACGCTTGAATCTTGATGATTTCACGGTTAAAAGTTAAGTTTTGAAAGATAGAAAGGTGTAGGAGTGCGTGTAGATCAAGAAAGTACAAGATTTAGGACGAAATCTTACCGGAATCTAGAGGAATCTGGGAAAAGGATGAGCTAAGCGTGCTGGTCGGACAGAGGTTTCCAAAAGTGGAAAGGATGACAATGACAGGGGTATTTATAGGATGCTAAATGAGGAAAGTGCTGGCCGATCGGCCAGGCAGCTCGATCGGACAGCCTGTCCGATCGGACAGCAGTCCGATCGGCTGGCTGTTCGATCGGCTGGTAGCCTGATCGATCAGCTGCACGATTCGAGTGTTCGGTGCGACGATTTTCGATATTTCAATTTCGATTGAGGATGGTACGAATACGATAGAGTTTCCTATTCAAATTACTTTTAATCCCAACTACTATATCAACCTACAAGCATCTATATCTCGCACTGTCTCTTCTCCACCAATTATCATAATTCGATTTCGATTGAGTTCGATTGAGTTTCGACTGCGTTTCGATTGATCACCACATATAGCATAAATAAACATGCACAAGTAACACATAAGGCACACACACACACGTATAATAACAACCAAAATTCACGTAATTCGAGTCTCGAGTTCGATGATGATTAGATTAGTTCGATTACTGATTAATTGACTTTATCGCATTGTTAGTTCCTATTATTCACAGTCGTAAAGCAATTCGTATCGAAAAATATAATTCGATTACTTCGATTGTAATTAATTACTCCACATAATACAACTAACGTAAAAACATAAAATAGACTAACTATAGTCAAAGAAGTCAACCAGGGATTGAGCAAGGAGAGACATATCGCAATTAGCGATCTTTTCTTCCTTTGACTTCAATCTTGACTTTGACTTTGACTATCGGAAACACGGGGTGTTACAGAGAGAGAGAGAGAGAGAGAGATGGCATTTTCGTCCCCAATTTCGTCTAAAAGTTTGTTTTTCCGCATCTGTATCCAAAAGGTTTGAAATACTGCTATTTTTATCCAGCTGATTAACTCCATCCATTTTTCTTTTTTAAGTTTTTATTTAGTAAGGGTATTTTGAATACTTGTACATTATACTAAATGCTTGTACATAAAGTGAAAGAGACCGCATTGCCCTTTAAGTTAACAAAAAAAGACAAAAATACCCCTGACTTGACGGAGAAAAATGACAAGATTTCAAACTTTTTGGATCTAGATGCGAAAAAACAAACCTTTGGACGAAAGTCGCAAAACCGGCCAAACCTCAGGGACAAAGATGGCAGTTTACTCTAATAATAATAACAATAATAATAATATTTCAGTGAAAAAACTAAATTCACATTTTAAAGATGTCCATTGCGAACAGTGAAGCCTCTTCGCCTCCAGTCCCTGATGTAAAATCAAAACTATTAAATTTAATAAGCAAGATTTGGTGTTACGTTCAAGAATGCTGTAATCTTCAATGATTGTGTTACCTGCATGAACTTCTAAATGCAATCTCTTACATCTGCATCATCCTTAGGCAGTAAAGACTTAAGCAGCAGATTATGCAGTTTTTGTTCTTCTTTTAGGGCTTGCTCTAGTTCTTCGTATGCCATGGCTTGCATGTCTTTATCTTCTTCACAATCGCACATTAGTGATTTTAAACTTTCAACTTCCTATGACACACAACATCAGTGTCAGATGCTACACATGACGGAAGAACTAATACTATAATATCATCCAGGATTCATCATGACTTGATTTTTAGAGAACTAAGCAGTTAATGCGGTAAAAAAATGGGATATCGGTCAAGGGCTGATATTTGAGATATAGGTTATCACGGTGGGTCATCGGTAAATTTAATTTCATGTAGAATTTATATACATAGCAATTTAACACTAACAATTCAGTATACTACTGATACTCTCTTACCATTACAAATTAATCTTGTACTTGCAAAACACTAACAATTGTAGCAAGTTGGAACTGATTAAGACTTAAAACACTAACAATTAACAACCAAGACTTAAAATGTTGTGTGCATTTTTAAGTGAAGGTAATCAATATTATTGGATAAAGTTTCAACCTTTTTCACAGAAACCTCAATTAACAACTAAATATAATCCTTAAAATGTTGATAGCCCATTACCGCTTACCTTTTGAGATTGTTTAACCATCCACGCAGCCCCTAAAAAACAATCAATTAAACACATGTGATGGTGATGGAGATTTTTAAGTGAAGGTAATCAATATTATTGGATAAAGTTTCAACCTTTTTCGCAGAAACCTCAATTAAGAACTAAATATAATCCTTTAAATCAAATATTCGCAGAACTGAAGATATGGGTGATGCAGAAATTGTAACCTGATGTTAGTAATGTCCAAAATGTTGAAGATATGCTAAAACTTCAGCCTTGATATGTCTTGTTTTGTCGAAAATTTTGAAATCAACTCGAAAAATAAGTAAAAGAACACAAAATACCAACGCATACATATTATCAGATAGAGAACATCAAACACGAAGCAACATTATCAAACATGAATCGATATTTGAAGAATTGTTACATGTTTGTTGAATCATTTGGAGAAGACAGTAATGGATCCAGTACATTGATGAATGAGAGGGAGGCTAGGGTTTAGAAAGTAATGTTATCCTCTCACCAGACAAATTGAAAAGACTAACAACGCCAAAAAAACTTCAAAGGAGAAAGCTTAAACCTACAAATCGGAAAACTGAGTTTAGTCATTACGTAATGGTTCTCATTTTAGGGTTGCTGTGAAAAGGGAAAAGATGCGATAACAAATGAAATGACAGAATAACATACAACAGTTTAAGAAAAGGATTAACAATAGCAAAATTTCTTACTGCTACTTGATGCGTTCATAGATAGTTCAACTAGAAGAACATGAATTTGATATTTAGGGTTTTTTTGAAAAGAAGCTTGGTGATTGTTGATGCGATTAGGGTTTGCGGTGATGAATGACTGATCTCTTCTTTGCAAAACAGAGAAAAACGGCCAAAACAATGGATATCAAAAACGTTTGAAAATCACTATCTTTAACCGGAACTATTGTTAATCTAACCTTGATTCGAATTGATGGAATGAAGATGGCGACAGAGAGGGAAGGAGGAGAATGAGAGAAACCCTAGAATATGAGGGAGAGAATAAGAGAAACAACGTGATTCAATTTGCCGCTCTAAGGGAGAATTGGAGAAACAATTAGATGCCACGTGGCATCAATGGTTTTGCTTTATTATGTGCATGTAATATATAACAAAATCCCTTTGTTCTTCTACTTACATTAGCCTATTTTAGCACAGAGCCCCATAACTTACTAACCCTCAAAAAGCATGTCAACTAATATGCTTAGGCAACTAAAACCACAAGAAGAAATAACCATTTAAAAAATAAACATTCACTTTGAATAAGCTTGATTGTCATACTTTTCGGTTATGCTCGATTATATAGAGAAATGATCTAGATCAAGTCATCAAGTGATACGTAAATGAATTTTGACTAATGATTTGTATCCGAAAATGGCACATACATATATATCAAGACAGTAATGCAAAATCATTCAAAAAGAAGAGAGACATAATAATATATCTATATATTCTAGACACCTATTCCTTTTCTTAAAACATAAACTCAAATTTACTCTACAGCAACACTTGTAGACAAAAACACAAGTCCCCATCCACTTGAGATTTCAACCTCTGTGCTTTGATTTCAATCAATTCTGCATAAGAACATTTAAAAACCTAGTTTTCCACTTAATAGAAACCGATCGTCCAATAACACAACATGATTTCCATTATAGGGTTGTTACTTAATCACTAACTTAAACTTTTGTCTAGATTTACTATTAGATGAACGGATGCACCACTTCTAGATAGAAATGATCAAAGTCAAAATTCATTGATCTCGGTCAAATCGGTCATAAATTTATAATCGAAAGTACGAAGATCAAGCTAAATCATATCAAAAGCGATGCAAACAAAATAAGAATAACACACACATTGTAATCAAATTCGCTTTCGATACAACAGACTACAAGATCAAATACACATACATACATACATACATACACACAAACACACATACACATATACACATATACACACATACACACATACACACATACACACATACACACATACACACATACACACATACACACATACACACATACACACATACACACATACACACATACACACATACATACATACATACATACAACGATCAGAATCAAATAAAAGCGAAAAAAGATTCAATTTTACCTCACATCGTAACCGTATGTTGTTTTATTCCCCTTTGTAGAGACATTAGGTCTAATGATATGAAAAATGAAAACGCAAGATGCAGAAACTTTAGATCCGAAAGAAACCCTAGTTAACCACTGAATAATCAGAAATTATGATAAGATGAAACCCAAATCAAATCAAATACCTTCGTTCATAGGAAAGTTTCTTCCATTTTGCTTCATTGAAGATGATATAAAAAGTCATTGGTCGGAAATTCATATGTGCTTCATTAAACCAACTAAAACAAAATGGCTAGCCATGATGCCTCCTCAGTTGGCCGACATTAGGGTTTCGCATCGATGTCCAAAACGGGTGAGTTTTAGGGTTTGTTATATGTGAGATGATTGAGAGGAGAAGGATGAGGATTCATACATGTTGAAATCGAATGAAACATCTGGCGATTAATTGAAGAGGAAATGGCAATGAAGAGCCCCGCAAGATGCAAAGATATGAAATTAGGGTTTAAAGAAGCGCGTGGAAAAGCCTTTTAGTTTTAGCGCTCAAAATCAATCAAGTTGGAACAATACAATGCCATGAGGCATAAGTTTATTTTGCTTTATTAGAAGTAGTAGATATTTTTTTAAAGGTGAATATTTATTAGAAAAGACCTAGCGAGTAGCTTAAAGAAAAATAAAAAAAAAATACATAAGAAGGGGGTTGATAATCCACTCGCTCCAAGTAATCTTACATCTACACTCTCTATTACTATACCATAGATATAAATCATGTAAAATATCTTCATAAAGAGTGGAATGCCCTTGACTTTTCTTACCAAACACCACCTCCTTCATGAATCTCCACAGAACCCACCAAAGAACAAATATAATTAAACCAATCAACTTCTTTTTATGCTTAAGAATTCGAAAGGTTAAGAAGCCACTCCATCACTTGAGAAGATTAAAATCCGAATTGGGAGACCAAACCAAGCTGCCACCAAGTTCCATAATCTCTCGACCACATCGCAACCCACTAAATTAGTTTTGAAAAAGTGTGGGGTTGATTAATCTCCATCAATTCTTAGTGCGTCCACCCATGCTCATACCTTCAAATCCAAATAGTTGATACGACCCACACGCTCATACCTTCAAATCCAAATAGTTGATACAAGCCACAACGTTTTAATAAATGGTTTGTCAAACACTCAAAAGATTTATGCATAAAGAAATTCAAAAGATCTATTATATATAAAGAGAGCAACTTGATTCTTAGAAAGTCATTCAAAATGGAAGGAAATTCAATATAATTAGAAAAACAAATAAAATTGTAATGATTTTTTCTGAACGACCAACAGAAGCCCGATCATCCTGGTAAACTCAATGGCAAAAGGTCATCCGCACTCGCGAATACAGATGACATTAGTGACACGGCATGCCACCATTCCAGAGGATACCCAATGCCCAAAGATCCACTGTGATAAAACCTTGGATCAACCTAGAGCAATTTTGTTCTATGAACGACTCGGACCCATAACCTCCACATTGGAAAGTCATGGGGCTGCCAATGCACCAGAAGATTATTACTATTAAATAAAATTGTAATTCATTTAAATTAAAAAAACATAAAATATTGTAACAATGTAGCTTATGTTGTCTTTTCTTACATATGAGGAATGAGGAATGAGGAATGAATAAATTAATAAGCATTTGAGGCCTTGAGGGTATGTTTTACCCAACCCATAACACTCATTTAAATTGCCATGTTAGAGAAGACATATAAAAATGGAGAAGTTTTGCCTTTTGTTTTTCACTTTTATTATCATGGTATGTGATCATTATTGACCAACTGACCCTACTCTTACAAATCAAACACCCATTATACGTTGGGCGTTCATTTTAAAGAAAGTGAAAACACTTGTCAACAATCGAACATGCAATAAAATGCAAGTAAACAATTAATTAATTTGTGTAAAATATAGTTAATCTATCCACCTCTTTAATTATGCACTTTTATCTTCAAATTTTGAGTTATGAAATGGATTCAGAAGAAGTTTTTCCTCAAGATATTATTCCATATACATCTATCCTATCTAATAAATAAAGATTTTGTTTTGAAGAAAAAGTTTTCTACAATATTAAGATTTATTACTTACTTAAATCAAATTTTCCTCTTTAATTATGTAAACAAAATATATCCTATCTAATTATATAAACAAAATAATATATATATAAGTTTCGCAAATCATGTTCTCCAATTGACGTTTTCATTCTGGGCAATTTCTCTTTTACTTTGACGCTATTTAATTGAAAAAGTTACGTTCAACAATTTACATAATGAACGTTTAATAAAATATCAGCATGCCTTTGTCCCCTTGGCGTTTGACACGTTCGGCTCCTTGGCGCCGGAGGCAGTTCGGTTCTTGTCTAGAGTTCAGCGTGTGGTCCATAGCAACTTTTCGACCCCTGAGGGGCGGGGCTTTGTTTTTAGTAGATTAGGGTTTTCTATTCAGAAAGGGATAGCGGCGCAGTTTGTTGCTCGTCTACCTGCTATCCTTATGTAATTTGCCCTGATGATTGGAATAAAATTTGTGTTCTAAAAAAAAATAAAATAAAATAAAATATATATTTTAGGGTATTAGGTTTTTCTTTTAAAGTATTATCCATAAATAGATAACTAATAACTAATTAATAAATAAAATTATATTCCAAGCTTCAATTTCTTTGCTACTAATTACTGACAAGCTTCAAATATATATTTTTTCAAACCATTCAGTAGGTAAGATGCAAACATATATTGATTTATAGCCCTTACATAGTCTTTCTTCTCTATATCTCTTGATTGACTCCTACTTCCAAGTACTTTCTCCATGTTCGTCTTTGTTGATTCACTCATTAAGGTTAACTTTAAGGTTTATTTGTAAATGGATGGTGATCCCCTTCTATGAGTTTTGTGTTTCTAATTTGCAACTCAAAAATGGTAATTTTAAATTTGTGTTTGTTATTGGTATGAGTTTGGGTAATTTAAATTTATGTGTGTTATCGGTATGATCGTTTTGAATTTGTGTTTCTTATTCGTATGATCATAAGATTTAATAACGGTTTTCAAACTTGTAACCCACTCTTATATGACCATTGCCACATATTCAAAAAAAATTACAAATTATACCATGTTTCAAACATTCAACCTATGTTGCAACTTTATGATTTTTTTTTTCATTTTTATTGTTCAATTCATGTAATACACGGGTTACTAACCTAATTTTATAAATACATACACTACATTAAGACACTCATATTTCGTCAATATAGCCTAGACAACATGTTCTACTATTGGATTGAAAGGCTTCAAAGAAATACAAGCCGGTTTCTTTGGGGGAAAGAGTGGTTTGTTTGCCTCATCGAACACAAAATAACCACTCTGAGTCTCTGAACCCGATTTCTACGTAAACTACATGGCTTTATTTGACATGCTGAAAATCGACGCCCAATGAAGAAATATAACCAGGTTTTATCATTGTAAGTAACTACTTACGAGTAAAATAATAGATACCTTTTGTATCTTTTCTTTGTTTATAACAAATGTAACAACTTGGTTTATAATTTTGTATCTATTTTTTTTGTCAATGGAAAATGTAAAACCTTAATTGACAATGTTAGGCCTCTTTTAATTTATGGCAAACTTATGGGTTGTTTATTTAACTTTTAATTAGGCTTTTAATGGTTCAGAACTCTCTCTTACTGGTTCAGCACTTAATGGTTTAGACTGTTTGTTTCACGAGCAGATGACTGAATGGTTCAGACATTTGCCTATGAATGGTTAAGATTTATAAAAAGTCTGAATGGTTAAGATTTATAAAAAGTCTGAATGGTTAAGACCTCTAATCTGAATTGGTCAGACATTTTCCTCTGAACGGTTAAGCATTATATAGGCTCTTAATAGTTCAGACCTCTTACTGGTTCAACACTTAACCATTCAGATGTTGCCAAACAGACCCTTAGATAAAAATGTGAAATATGGGCAACCTGAGGCTTTGTGACATTTAATTTAGAGTAAATTGAGGTTTTAGTCCGCTGGTTTAGTGATTATTGTTATTATTTACAAAATTTAAATGTATTGCAATTTTAATACCAAGGTTTCTATTTGATTGTGATTTTAGTTCATCACATAACTCCATCCAACTTATAATTAAATCCTTGTCACATGAGAGATATGTACATAGTATTTTAGTAAATAACCATCTAATAGAAGCTTGTAATTAGAAGAAGAGTAAAGTGCCATTTTGCTCCCTAAGGTTTGGTTATTTTTGCCACTTTAATCCAAATTTGAAACCTTTTGCATCTGGGTCCCTGTGTTTTCACTTTTATTGTCATTTTGGTCCAAAAATGAAATCAGGTCATATTTCTCAAATTAAATCATAGTTTTTGTCTCGTTCTTCAAGGGCAAAGTGGGCATTTACTTTTTATTTTATTTAAAGCTTTTATTAAACAATAATATTTTATGGGTCCCACACCCCCACTTCTCCTTCTTCTACCTCCTTCTTCTACCCCCACTCCTTTGAGAAATTATTAATAGCCCCTTCCTCTCTTTCTCCGATCACTTCTACCAAACAAAATATTAACAAAATATAGAGTAAATGACAGGTTTTGTCCTTTATGTTTGTCCCAAATTTCAGGCGATATCCTTTACCTTTAAAATTGACGAGTTTTGTCCTTAACGTTTCAAAATCCTGCACACTATGTCCTTTAGCCCTAACCTAGTTAGATTTTTTGGTTAAATCAGATTACACAAGGGCATTTTAGTCTTTTTACCCATTTATTCAATATTATTTTAAAAAAGAAAAGAAAACAAAATATTTATAAAAATTATGATTATTAATATATCAGCTCTCTCTCTCCTACTCTCTCTCTAGCAAGACCACCACCATCAACCCATCATCACCATCAACTCTCTCTCGGCTTCACCCACCACCCCTCACACAACCACCGCCGCCGCCCCTAATCACCTCCCACAACCACCGTATGTAACACCCCGAAAACGGGTTTGGTAATCAAACCCCGTTAATACTAAAAGACGGGTAAAGTATCGTTAGTGGTGAAATATACCCGGTGTGTATTAGGATTTTTAAGTAAATAAACCTAATATTTAATAAAAAGTTAAATAAAGGCCTATGGATAAATAAAGTTTATAAAAGGCCCGAGTTAACGGGACTTAAAATGAACTTAATCATAACTTTCCTGAATTCACCAAGTAGCTAGGAATATTAACCTAGTTAAAAAGGTGTCTTAAAACAATGAAGAAAACATGGGTAATAACCCTTTTTATGAAAGATAAAACACAAGGGACTAAAGTTGTCAAGTGGGCAAACTAGTTTTAATAAAAACAAATAAATAAAACACAACACACACACTTAGTGTGTGTGTGTGCGTGAGTCGACCAGAGGAAAGGAAAAGGGAGCAAAACCCTAAAGTGCCAAGAATCATCAAATTGAAGGTCGATTTCAGTCTTAAATCAATGCATGAACACAAATTCGTAATCACCTAAGTGTGGGGATCAAAAGGTATGTTGAATTTTGCTATTTAATGATACTTCAAAATTATGATTAACATTCAAGAATGAAATTATGGCATGAATAATGGGTGTTGTAGTACAATTGATATGAGGACAAGTCTAGGAACGAGCCCTAGATGTAAACTCGTTAATTTAGCACCATAAATTAGTTTTTCGGTTAACTAGTTTTGTAAGTGCTAAATGGGTTTTGTGGGAAGATGATGAACACTAGATTCATGACCATCAATTTGGTATAATTCGATTTCCATGAAGTAAGTCTAGGTATTGATATGCATGCTAGACATAAGAACTTGTGAATGATGTTAAAACTTGGGCAAATAACTAGTTATGGAAATTGATTGTTGATTTTATAGAATATGCCCACAAGGTGTTCGTTGAAATGCCTAAGTGAATGTTTATATGATGAAATTAGGAATGAAACGCGTAATTGCCTTGTTTGACTAATTACATGAAACATGGGTTAAGACGGGTTCTAATCTTAATGTTGATTTAACTTAATTGTGCCCATTGTATGATTAAAGGTAGTTGACTTTTAGAAGTCAAACTAACCAATGACAAAGTCGAATAGTAGATTCGACATAGAAAATACGTAAGGTGGAATAGTCGTGAATTGAAACGACTAATCTAACTACCTTGTGAATGATGATAGTTTGTCGCCTAACAAGCTAGGTGGAGGCTTGGGAAAGAAGCGGTCAAACGAATCAAGCACGAGAAGAAAAAGCGTATTCGGATGCGAGGTAAGTATAGCTTACACTAGTCTTAGATTGTGTAATATTCTCTTAGCGTATAAATAATGAATGAGATAACTAAACAATTGAAATACGATGTTCCGTCGTGTAGGCGTACGGAACTAGATAATCAAAGATGAAAGAAACCATAATAATGGTTAAAAAGGAAGTAAATCGATAATTCGGTCATATTATGACGAAAGTGGTAATAAACGGTTTATAAGTAAAATGACCGTACGGTGTTAAACGGAGCGGGTCATGTAGATGAGATGATAATAAATATCATCTCGCAAAGATAAACGGTCAATTCGGCCAAACGGGTCAAAAGGTGTAGACATCACCTTTTGACAATATTGACTAATGACCTTTTGTCGAGTTATATGCTTACAGGAATAGAAATCCAATGGATACTCGCATCGCTCTTATTTAGCGATTATTAAGCAAGGTATTAAAACCGGGTTAATAAGTTGATCCGAGCCAGGTATGTATAAATAGATCAACTTAACATTTAGAACTTGAAGTTCTATGAGAGTTAGGCAAAGTAAAAGGGACATTCGGTTACCTTAAAAGGTAAACCGAAGGATTTAGATTATAGACAGAGTGTTTTGAAAACAAGATTTGGTAAAAAAAAATGAGATTTTGGGCGTGCATGACTTAAGCAAGCCCTTCGTTGTAAAAGAAGGGTTAAAAACGACCAAAACGCCCTCGTAAGCGAAATTAAGCAAACAACCCTTAGAAGTCGCTTGAAAACGAGTTTTATAAACAAGTTAATACTTAGAATAAGTATAAAAGTGAAAGATGTAAATTCTTGGTCAAAAGACTCTATATGAGTCTTTGTCGTAAAATAATAATCCGAGGGGTAAAACTCGGATTATATAGATCGCCACATTTAATCCATCACAAATATAGTTGTGATGGAAGATCATTGATAAATAATGTGGAAATAAGATGCTAGGAATAATCGAGTGTGAATTATGCGTAAACGTGCTTAAATGCCCTTAACGGGTCAATTAAACATCTAAGTAAAAACGGGCTTAAGAATGTATATAAACCCGTGATTTGAATCTAATATGATAACAACATGGAAATGATGAGAATTTAGAATCAAACAACATGTTTGTTTGATAAAATCACGAACGGGTCAAAGTTTGGTAAAAAGGGTAATAAGCCGAAGACTTAAAAGACTTAAATTTTGTTAATCCGGATGTTGGATTTTAACCCCATATGATGGAGAATCAAATTACAAACACGTAAGAAGAAACGATAGGACAAACGGAAAAGCGAATTAAAAGTTATGAAGGTTTCCGTTTTAGAAAACGACAAACTTGGAAAAATCCTGCAGAGGCCACCGTAAGTTACGGTAGCTACCGTAACTTATGGTAGCCTATATATCTTTACGCAATGAACACCCTGTTTTACGGTTGAAGAAACAACATTCAGGGGCTACCGTAAATTACGGTAGCCACCGTAATTTACGGTGGACCCTGAACAAAAATGTATTTTAATTAAGTTTTGTTTCTCGGACTCGTTTTAGATACGTTTTAAACCTCGTATGACTAAAGCATTTCATGTTTATGAAATGTAGGTCCATTTTGGATGCCGGAAGACGATCAAGCTCATCGAAGAACCGAACACGATAAAGATACATGCTTCCGCACATTGCCTCGTCGTAAATTTTAAACGACAAACTCGATCACTTATGTTGAATAACTTAAAATTTGTAAAAGTTTTAATAAACTCGTATTTTTATAGTATGTGTAGTCTTAATTACACATCTAATTGTTGGTATTTACATATAAAACCGTTAAATAGTAACTAGGGTGTTACAAGTTGGTATCAGAGCCCCGGTTTAAGAGATTCAAGTATGGTGGGGAAAACCATGCTTGGACTTAAACCTTATGCTCTTGACAAAGATTGGTGTTCGGTTCGAGGCTTGATCGCAAATCCGGTAAGTACATGTATGTTAATGGTTTAACATGATTAAATTGTTGTGAACAACACCTAGGGTTATCGTGTAATACACGATACCTCAATTAAATGAAAAATATAGTTGACAAAGTTACGCGTGTTGACGCGTATAGTAGAAAAGCCTTGTGTCATAATACGGGCAAGTATTGAAGTGGACATTACTAACTTTTGTGAATGTTTTAATTGAAGGACACTCGCGTCCGAAGATGACGAGAGTTGAACAAATTGCGGATATGACGATGGAACGATCTGAGGTTTGACAAGAAGAGCATACTCACCAAGGACCTAAATCGCGTAGCAATCGCGAACAAGGATGATGGCAAGAGAAGCCTGTTAGGGCAAGCATTACCAGGTGCACACTTAAAATTTAATTGCACAAATAGTAACATGCAACAAATACGTAAAGATTGAAAGTTGCATATGTAGATTGAAAACTTGGAAAAACCCGAATAGAAAACCTATCCGGGATATTGTTTCCAAGAGAAACAAATAGAGGCATTACTTACATGGGGTGTAATGTGAAAATTTTAAAAAGGACATGTATACTAGTTTTTGATCGCTTACTCTGGCCAAGTAAGTGGTGAGCACGTAGTACCATGAACTTTTTATGATTGGCATGCTTACATCCGATGTAGTAAGGACGGGGTGAGTGGGACAAATTAAAAAGTACCCAAAAGAATCAAATGAGCAAAATATTTGATAATAATGTAAATACACAGCCGGGTGACAAAGAAACATGTAAAATGATGTAGACATGCATCGGGAGGGGGTGTACATACACTCGAACCCGGAGAATACAAACATGTAAATTGATTAAGATATGCATCGGGAGGGGGTGTACTTACACTCGAACCCGGAGAATACAAACATGTAAAATGATTAAGGTATGCATCGGGAAGGGGGTGTACTTACACTCGAACCCGGAAAATGCAAATACGTCTCTTAACGGGCGTTTTTGTAAAACGTCAAACTTGAGGACAAAGTCGGAATATAGAAATGAACGAGGTCTTAATGCATACTAGGAGGGTTGCAATAATGACGAATTCGGTAAAACACCCGGTTAATGGGTAAGAATTAAACATAAGCGGGATAATAGTAGTGTTAAAAGCTAAAGAATAATGAGCCCGGTAATGGGACATAATCAAATATGAATGTGTGTAAACTAGATAATGGTGAGCATAAGATAAACCGACGCATAAATGATGTGAGAAGTCATGAAGTCGGAAAATGTATCCAAAAGGAAACGAATGTAGCCTTAGACTACGGTCAAGGTCAAGGAAAATAACAAGGCGAAAATAAATGATTTTAAATAAAAACAGGGTGCCTTGACACCAAACACGTAATTTAAGAATGACATGAGTAAGGAGTGATCTACGGGATCAACATAACCTTTAGGGTTATAAAAAAATGAAAGGTCTACGGGACTAGAACGACCCCCAGGTCGTGATTAGAAAGAAATTATAAGGACTTCGCCCTAAAGAGGTGACAGTCTAATCAAAAAAACCCATAAGGCTAAGTGATAAAACCTACGGGTTAATTTGATAAAGCAAGGGAATCAGTTGAGAATTCCGCATAAAACTAAGACTGTAAAAGAATAAATTATGGACTGTCAATATCCATAATTCTAACAAAAAGTTAAAGAGAAGATCCTAAAACTAAAACTTTGGTTTTAGTAAGAAATAACGTTTTTACAAATATAAATTCTTATAGGAATTTAAATAGTAAGCATGAAGGATACTAGTCTTGACACTCATAAGCGCAAGACGATATATTCGAAAAAGTGAAGTCTTCGAAAATAAAAGGTTGATATGAATTAAACATGAGGTGACACGATCACGGTTAAGAAATGGAATGTGAGGTAGAATCACATTATAACCAAGCGAGCGGTAGAAATAATTGGACTAATAAGTCTAGTTAGTGAGACCGGTTAAGGTCAGTCATTTAAATCAAGAAATTTGGTTTGCTTGTAAGCGGTAGATTCGGTATAACTGAACCGAAAAAATAAATTTGAAAACAAAAGAATTTGTTGCTAAAAGTGAAAGATTTCACTAAAGACCTTTAAACGGGTCAAAGTAACGGATTCATAAAGGATTCGATAGTATATGGAAACGATGAATATCGCTAAGTTAAATAAACTAACGGAAATAACCAAGATTACGTTATTTCAAGTTGCATTATGTCGTATGAGATACGTGGATGATTAGTAACCAAAAAGATATTATCCTACTTTTCTGGTAATATTAACAATTGGTTAAAATGTGATCAATGCTTAGTTGATTATAGAGATCAAATGCATGGAGTTAAACTCGATAAATCATGTAAGAAAAGGTTTCGAGGACGAAACCTCTTTAAGGGGGGTAGACTTGTAACACCCCGAAAACGGGTTTGGTAATCAAACCCCGTTAATACTAAAAGACGGGTAAAGTACCGTTAGTGGTGAAATATACTCGGTGAGTATTAGGATTTTTAAGTAAATAAACCTAATATTTAATAAAAAGTTAAATAAAGGCCTATGGATAAATAAAGTTTATAAAAGGCCCGAGTTAATGGGACTTAAAATGAACTTAATCATAACTTTCCTGAATTCACCAAGTAGCTAGGAATATTAACCTAGTTAAAAAGGTGTCTTAAAACAATGAAGAAAACATGGGTAATAACCCTTTTTATGAAAGATAAAATACAAGGGATTAAAGTTGTCAAGTGGGTAAACTAGTTTTAATAAAAACAAATAAATAAAACACAACACACACACTTAGTGTGTGTGTGTGTGTGTGCGTGAGTCGACCAGAGGAAAGGAAAAGGGAGCAAAACCCTAAAGTGCCAAGAATCATCAAATTGAAGGTCGATTTCAGTCTTAAATCAATGCATGAACACAAATTCGTAATCACCTAAGTGTGGGGATCGAAAGGTATGTTGAATTTTGCTATTTGATGATACTTCAAAATTATGATTAACATTCAAGAATGAAATTCTGGCATGAATAATGGGTGTTGTAGTACAATTGATATGAGCACAAGTCTAGATTAACTCGTTAATTTAGCACCATAAATTAGTGTTTCGGTTAACTAGTTTTGTAAGTGCTAAATGGGTTTTGTGGGAAGATGATGAACACTAGATTCATGATCATCAATTTGGTGTAATTCGATTTCCATGAAGTAAGTCTAGGTATTGATATGCATGCTAGACATAAGAACTTGTGAATGATGTTAAAACTTGAGCAAATAACTAGTTATGAAAATTGATTGTTGATTTTATAGAATATGCCCACAAGGTGTTCGTTGAAATGCCTAAGTGAATGATTATATGATGAAATTACGAATGAAACGCGTAATTGCCTTGTTAGACTAATTACATGAAATATGGGTTAAGACGGGTTCTAATCTTAATGTTGATTTAACTTAATTGTGCCCATTGTATGATTAAAGGTAGTTGACTTTTAGAAGTCAAACTAACCAATGACAAAGTCGAATAGTAGATTCGACATAGAAAATACGTAAGGTGGAATAGTCGTGAATTGAAACCACTAATCAAACCACCTTGTGAATGATGATAGTTTGTCGCCTAACGAACTAGGTGGAGGCTTGGGAAAGAAGCGGTCAAACGAATCAAGCACGAGAAGAAAAAGCGTATTCGGATGCGAGGTAAGTATAGCTTACACTAGTCTTAGATTGTGTAATATTCTCTTAGCGTATAAATAACGAATGAGATAACTAAACAATTGAAATACGATGTTCCGTCGTGTAGGCGTACGGAACTAGATAATCAAAGATGAAAGAAACCATAATAATGGTTAAAAAGGAAGTAAATCGATAATTTGGTCATATTATGACGAAAGTGGTAATAAACAGTTTATAAGTAAAATGACCGTACGGTGTTAAGTGGAGCGGGTCATGTAGATGAGATGATAATAAATATCATCATGCAAAGATAAACGGTCAATTCGGCCAAACGGGTCAAAAGGTGTAGACATCACCTTTTGACAATATTGACTAATGACCTTTTGTCGAGTTATATGCTTACAGGAATAGAAATCCAATGGATACTCACATCGCTCTTATTTAGCGATTATTAAGCAAGATATTAAAACCGGGTTAATAAGTTGATCCGAGCCAGGTATGTATAATAGATCAACTCAACATTTAGAACTTGAAGTTCTATGAGAGTTAGGCAAAGTAAAAGGGACATTCGGTTACCTTAAAAGGTAAACCGAAGGATTTAGATTATAGACAGAGTGTTTTGAAAACAAGATTTGGTAAAAAAAATGAGATTTTGGGCATGCGTGACTTAAGCAAGCCCTTCGTTGTAAAAGAAGGGTTAAAAACGACCAAAACGCCCTCATAAGCGAAATTAAGCAAACAAGCCTTAGAAGTCGCTTGAAAACGAGTTTTATAATCAAGTTAATACTTAGAATAAGTATAAAAGTGAAGATGTAAATTCTTGGTCAAAAGACTCTATATGAGTCTTTGTCGTAAAATAATAATCCGAGGGGTAACACTCGGATTATATAGATCGCCACATTTAATCCATCACAAATATAGTTGTGATGGAAGATCATTGATAAATAATGTGGAAATAAGATGCTAGGAATAATCGAGTGTGAATTATGCGTAAAAGTGCTTAAAAGCCCTTAACGGGTCAATTAAACATCTAAGTAAAAACAGGTTTAAGAATGTATATAAACCCGTGATTTGAATCTAATATGATAACAACATGGAAATGATGAGAATTTAGTATCAAACAACATGTTTGTTTGATAAAATCACGAACGGGTCAAAGTTTGGTAAAAAGGGTAATAAGCCGAAGACTTGAAAGACTTAAATTTTGTTAATCCGGATGTTGGATTTTAACCCCATATGATGGAGAATCAAATTACAAACACGTAGGAAGAAACGGTAGGCCAAACGGAAAAGCGAATTAAAAGTTATGAAGGTTTCCGTTTTAGAAAACGGCAAACTTGGAAAAATCCTGCAGAGGCCACCGTAAGTTACGGTAGCTACCGTAACTTACGGTAGCCTATATATCTTTACGCCATGAACCCCCTGTTTTACGGTGGAAGAATCAACATTCAGGGGCTACCGTAAATTACGGTAGCCACCGTAATTTACGGCGGACCCTGAACAAAAATGTATTTTAATTAAGTTTTGTTTCTCGGACTCGTTTTAGATACGTTTTAAACCTCGTATGACTAAAGTAATTCATGTTTATGAAATGTAGGTACATTTTGGATGCCGGAAGACGATCAAGCTTATCAAAGAACCGAACACGATAAAGATACATGCTTCCGCACATTGCCTTGTCGTAAATTTTAAACGACAAACTCGATCACTTATGTTGAATAACTTATAATTTGTAAAAGTTTTAATAAACTCGTATTTTTATAGTATGTGTAGTCTTAATTACACATCTAATTGTTCGTATTTACATATAAAACCGTTAAATAGTAACTAGGGTATTACACCGTAGCCGAACCCAATCTTCAGCGATCAAACCCAGCAACAGATTGAACATCCGCCACCCACCCGTCACCATCCAACCACCAACCACCCACTTCCACCGCTGCTAACAACCACCATTAACCACCACATTCAATCTAATCCACCACCATCATCAATCTCGTCACTATCCCGCCACTGCCATCTCAAAATCAAAAATCAAACACCAAAATCCCCAAATAACAACTCAAACAACCAAAAATCCCTAAATCCCCTAATCAACTCAACAACCAAAAATCCACAAATTCTCAATCGTTTCAATGTTGGCAGCTTTAAGGATTGAAAGATTTGTGCAAATCAGAACAAAAATATACAAATGGGGTTTTAAAGAGATAGAGATAGAAAAAAATCAAACAAATTCATTTATGATTCATTCGTTCGTTGTGTCATTGCCGATTCAGCTTCAAGTACTCAACGTTTCAGGTTCATTCGTTGTGCCGTTGCCGATTTCCGAGCCGGTTTCAATCGATGGATGTGAGGTTTCGTTGATTGATTCGAATCATTGTCCCGGTGCGGTGCTATAATGATATTTCATAAAACAGATAGATGACCCCTAATCACCTCCCATAACCACTCTTGTTTCATAAAATAGAGAGATGTCCCGGTGCGATGTTGTAATGGAATTTCAGATGAGAGAGATAGAGAGAGAGAAGAGAGAGAGGGGGAAAATCTGATGAGAGTGAGAAAAGAGAAGAAAACCTTTTATTTTTTGATTTTGTACAAAGAGTCCCTTATTAAAAGTTGTTTACACAATATCCCCTAAGAAGGTAAAAAGACTAAAATGCCCTTATGCAATTTGATTTAACAAAAAAAATCTGACTGAGTTAGGGCTAAAGGACATAACGTGCAGGATTTTGAAACGTTAAGGACAAAACTCATCAATTTTAAAGGTAAAGGACAACGCCTGAAATTTGGGACAAACATAAAAGACAAATCTTGTAATTTACTCCAAAATATAATAATCTCCATGAAATTTGTTAAAAGCTTTAAATAGAAGAAGAAATTTGTTAAAAGCTTTAAATAGAAGAAGAAATTTGTTAAAAGCTTTACAACCTCCGGTCGCCATTACCGTCAGTACAACCTCCATCAACACACCTTCACAACAACCTTTATTCTTCACCACATTTAAAGCTTAAAGAAACAAATATAAAAATACCCATCCCCCAACCCCTTCCTCTCTTTCTCTGTATGTGTGCAGATCACCACCAGCACCACTCCAATTATGTCACCCTCTCTAACACCTGAACCACCAAAGACCACTACCATTAACATTCCGGCGCCTGAAACAGCCCTGTCCATACGAATTGAAAGCGAACCCCCAATCTTTTAACCCTATATCTATTGTGTAGCATGGTGGTTGTGTTTTGAAACGAGAACACTAGATCCGTGGTTTGACGTGACGACGTTTCCAACAAAAAACCTCAAACGTAACCACCATTTTCATTAACAAATTCGGCGGCATCATCCAACGGTTCAATCACTGTCGGTTTCTTCTCACCGGCGTTAAGCTATCTTCGGTGGTGTTATCGTCCAACGCCAGAAGCGTCGCTCCTAACCAAAAACCTAAGCGGCGTTGGTGGTGATTAGGGTTGGTGATTTATAGGGATGGTGGTGATTGATAAAGAACGGCGACGAGGGTGCCGGTGGTGGTCGGGAAGCTGGATATCTTGGGGATTCCATTATGATTACTAGTGAGAAACAATATTTCTGTTAGTAATTTCTCAAGAAGTTAATATTTTGTTTGGTAGAAGTGATCGGAGAAAGAGAGTAAGGGGCTGTTAATAATTTCTCAAAAGAGTGGGGTAGAAGAAGGAGAAGAAGTTGGGGGTGTGGGGGACCCACAAAATAATATTGTTTAATAAAAGTTTTAAATAAAATAAAAAAGAAATGACTATTTTGCCCCTAAAGAAAAAGACAAAAGCCATGATTCAATTTGAGAAATATGACTTGATTTCATTTTTGGACCAAAATGGCAATAAAAGTGAAACCACAGGGACCCAGATGCAAAAGATTTCAAATTTGGACTAAAGTTGCAAAAGTGACCAAACCTCAGGGACCAAAATGGCAGTTTACTCTTAGAAGAATGAATTATTTGTTGTTAGGTGGTTACATAATTGTTATACCTATTACACTTAGAAGTAATAGTCATAAGTGTTTTTACAGATTAGGTTCACGTTTCTCTTAACTGAAAATCTTAAAAAAATGAGTTAAATACCTAGATAGTCCCTGTGGTTTGGCTTTTTTCACCTATAGTCCCTAACTTTCTAAAATTACAGCTATAGTCCTCGAATTTTGCAATTTCGTTCCTGGATAGTCCGTAGCGTGGACGGAGGTTAGTCTTTTTATGTTAAGTGGGTATTAAATGACCTAAATACCGTTATTGTTAATTTTTTTAAAGATTATAAAATATCTATGTAATCCATGTAGGTCAGTAGGTGGGGCCCCCCATTTTTTTAAAATATAAAACCTAACCCATTCACCCCACCCCCCAATCCCCTCGTTACTGAAGATGCCCGGCAGCCACCCAACTCCGAGCACCCCCACCGCTGCAACTCATGAAACTTCATGGAACTTCATTTCAACCTTTTCCAATCTTACCTTTAACATTCATGGAAGTTCATTTCAAGTTCAGCCTTTTCCTCATACATACAAATAACATACATACATACATACATACATACATACATTCCTCCACTCTCATTTTCACAAACTCCTAATACATACATACATACATGCATACATACATACATACATACATACATACATACATACATACATACATACATACATACATACATACATACATACATACATACATACATACATACATACATACATACATACATACATACATACATACATACATACATACATACATACATACATACATACATACATACATACATACATACATACATACATACATACATACATACATACATACATACATACATACATACATACATACATACATACATACATACATACATACATACATACATACATACATACATACATACATACATACATACATACATACATACATACATACATACATACATACATACATACATACATACATACATACATACATACATACATACATACATACATACATACATACATACATACATACATACATACATACATACATACATACATACATACAT